>NC_133822.1:16832796-17151595 GCF_047830755.1 Zonotrichia albicollis
AAATCCTTTTCCATCTCTCACTTCATCTATTACTTCTTAAATATTCTCATGAATCACTAACTCCATACTCCTCTGCCCAGGATTTTACAGGCCCTGCTGTAGGTAAAATGCAAGTTATAAAGTATATGTTCTAAAGTATGTCTTAGCTTATTGAGATGGAAGTTATAAAGTGTGTCTTAGCTGATTGTGAGTATATGTTATATGTTATAAAGTATGTCTTAGCTGACTGCAATGGAAGCAGCATGGATATATCTTTAAATTAGATGTAGTCAAGGAGAGTCTGCTTTCTGTTTTCCTCTCAGTGTGCTCTTTATGCCAAAATCATCTAAGCAGGACTTGAGCATCTGTGAAGCTGTGCCAATGCAGACCTCTGTCATTTGAAACCTGCTTACAGCACTCCACTCCAAATAACTTCTGATGCTGAGACAGAACATTGCTAGCAGGGATTTGCAGAAGCCAGGGCAGCACCAATGCAACTATTTCTGGTGTGTGAAAGCTCAGGGGAGTTAAACCCTGAAATATGCTGGAGGAAATCTGAGGCACTGAAAGAAGAGGGCAAAAGTAGCATTCCTTTTGTGCCCAAAGTGAAAAAATAATGGATATCTGGGGTACATGAGCCATTTGGAATTGTTCTGATCTTCTTTTTTAATTGCTGCAGGTTTTTTTGTGCTGGTGCAATGCGCAAATACAGCAAAATATGTTAATGGTAAACCATAATATTTACAGTTGTTGTTAGCTCCCATTGAAATCAGTAGGATTTTTTTCTAATGTCTTTACCCTGGAGATAATCCATAGAATATAACATCAATGCATAGTTAAAAAGAAAAATTATGGAAAACAGCACCTCTGCATATGCAATATCTTTATTTTAAAGTTACATAATTGAGCTTTTGAAATTAACAAAAAACCCCAGCAGTCTCAGAACACAAGAGGAATAAGTGACTTCAACACCATCTTTTAAAACTTGCCTCTTTACAGCGATAAAAAATTCTATCCTAATTCAGTACAAAATAAAATAATACAGATTTCAGTCCAGGGCAAATCCAAAATGAGCTTTAAGACCTCTGGGAAAACGTGACTTTAGAAAAATTCTTCTAAGAGTTCATGGAGTTTGTTTTACATGAGGAGTTATCTTGTAGACCAAACACAGGCTAATAATTTAGAGACAATACTCAGATCCATTATGTCATGCTAGACAAAGACTGTTTCTATGTCTTCTTTTCACTGCTGATGACATGGTTAAAAGAAGACTTTAATGCCACTTTAACACAGAATGTTTGTGAATTGCAGCCATGTCTTTTGATGGAAGGAACTACAAAGGATTATTAGCTATTATCTAATTGTATTTATCAGAGTGAGTTTTCCTGCTAATTCCTGGGCTCAGAACAGGAGTCCTTCATAGACAGCTCCTACTGAGAGTTTCTCTGATAAAAACCAGCAGGATTTGGGTCATTTAGACTTAATCTGCTAAATTCAACCCTGTGGCATTTCCCTGATATTCAGTGAGGGGTACTGGGGATTGGCAAGGGAGGTTGTGTTCTGATAAAAAGGGATGGAAAATTTATATTCACAGAATTTGCCGACACTTTGGGAAGGTCCCTTTAGACAAGAGGCTGCCTGGCAAGGGTGATCTGAGCTATGCTAATTTGGCAACCTGTATTTTTTTGAAGTAAAACATTCCATGACGAATGACCTTATTTTTTTGTTTTTAAAACTGTGAGGTGCTTATGCAATAGCCTCCTAAGGTAGAAAGAGACAGATGCCGTGGAATAATAATCAGCCTAATTCTTGCTGAAAATCTCTGCAAAAATCTTTCTTCTTTTCCTCTTCTTTCACAGGAAAGCTGAGTACCACCTTTCCCACACAAAGACATGCAGCAACAATTAGGGGTCTCTGCATAGGTCAGGAATGCTTCCATTTACAGAGATAATCTTGGTTTTGTTCCCTTTTAAAATGTAGGTTTTGGTTGGGTTTGGTTTTTTTAAGCTTTAAAGAAAAAAAAGTTGTCAGTTTTTACAAAAACTTTACAGCAAAAATAAGCCTGAAGTTTTCTTTAAAATAAGAGAGATGATTCTTTTGCAGAAGACATCCCTTGCAGAAGGCTGTTCCAGCTGACATGAATAGCCACACGTGTCAAAAGCTCAGGTCTTCTATCCAGAGCCTGAGGTAAGCTGGGCTGCAAAAACCCTCAAACCTGACACAAAATGAGCAAAATCCGTGGGCTGTGTCTGAGGAGAGAAGGACCAGCACAAGCCCACCCTTAAACACATTGCCAGAACCTCCTGTTTTGTGAAGGCAGAGGAAATTCCATTACTGGGCAGAGGCAGCAGGGCACTGCCTGGGTGCTGCTTTAACACATGCTTTCAGCCCCTGTATCCCAACATGCTAAAATATCCTTTTTGTTCTGTTTAGAGTGGCCATTTTCTGTCGTGAGCAGTCAGTCCTCTACTCATGGCTAAGAGAAAAAAAAATAGATAACATTGAATTTCAGAGTTTATAACAGGGAAAACATGTTTGGACATGGGGGGAGGAAGGAAGAGAGAGCAGATACCTGGTCTGTGCAGGTATTAACATGTATGTCCCCTGCTGTCACACAAAAGCAAAAATAGAACTCACAGGTTTGGAGCTGAATGATAAGGTATATTGGGCATCCTGTCAATTGGTGGTGAAAGATTCATCACCCTCCATCCAAGCTGCCTTTAAGTTAGATTTGCAGTCTCTCTGATTTCCCTCTAACAGTCAGAGACGAGAGAGTACAAAACTCAGTGTACACAATCAGTGGGGGGAAAAGAAGAACCTGCAGACATGAGAAATGTGGACTGTTTGGCATCTCTCATATTTCCTTTTCCATACAAAGATTTTGGTTTGCCTAAGCTATAGAAGGAAACAGAAGCAGTCTATTTTAATCTTCCTGAGCAAAGAACGCTGCAGGGATTGCTCTGTTATCCCCAGCAGCAGCAGCCCTGACTTTCCACAAAAAAGGCTCCATCCAACCTTCTAACTACCTCTCTGAAACAGAAAGATCATCATATGATATACCAGCAATCAGCTGGGTTCTTAATGCCCTTCTCTTTGTGCATGAAAAACCCCTGCAATTCTTCCCCCAGTCAAACCCCACTGCAAAAAGAGCTCAGATAAGGAGGAAGTCTTTAGTCCTATGCAGAGAAATTGATTCCTCAGTCTGTGAAATGACGTATGTTAGAAACTCTGTGCAGAAGCAAGGAAAGCCCTTGCCGAGATGATGCTTCTTACAGAGCCTTCACTGCAGGGAGTCACTCCTTAAAAACAATGAGGTTGATTATGCATTTTTATTTGGGTTTCTTAGTGGTTTGACTTGAGGGATTCAAACGATGCTGTTCTGGATTTACACCAATTGGCATGAGTTCAGGATCTGGCCCCACTTCTTTTTTTAAACTCCAGCTATTTCATGATGAATAAGAGCCAGATCCTGCAAAGGCTTACTACCTGCATTAATACTCTGAGGAGCCCACTCACTTCCTCTAAGTTGTGATTGAAAAATTGAGTCTTACGGTGCAGTGTTTTAGAAGCAAGCAGATGCTTTTTGGGATTCAAGCATGCCTTGACCATACCTATTCCTTTAACAGCCTTTCTTTCAATAGCAATACCTTCAGTGATTTTCACAGAATCACATGATAGATGCTGAGCTGTTATGAAGTGGTGTAACTCCACTTACACCAGTGGAAAATCCAACTAGATGTTGTAGTTCTGCTTGTGTATTCAAAACAAACACAAGAGAGAAGGGTCCCTTTATTTAAATTGTCAAAAGGCTTGTGTACTTCATTTGTGTGCTTCATATGCACTTGTGTGTTGTGCACTTCAATTGTTTTGACATCATTATGACAAAGACTATTCTAGGAAAGACATTTGATCTAGTTTTACTACTTATGTTAGTTTCTTTCTTATCTAAAAGAAGCCACAGCAGAAACTATGTTCCTTCTCCTTCTAACTTTACTAACTCTGGCTTTCAACCAGAAAATATCCCCCTGCTTTCCAAGTGCCTAAACAAAGGAAATTACAATACTGACTGCAGCTGTAATTACCAGCTGGTGAACTGATGGCATATCCTGAATACATAATCCAAGAGAGTGTTGCTCTTCAATAGTAGCCCTTTCCACCTATAGTGCTGGAATGCTCATCCTTGTTTACTATACATTCATGCACACCCAATACATTTCAGTACCCAGTACTAGTAGTCAAGCTTTCTTCACTGAAGACGAGACACCAGCAAAAAATACTTTGTCCTTTTGGAGTGCTGGATCAGTGTCAGATGCCACGCACCAAAAAAACCCCAAACCAAACAAACCACCAAAAAAAAAAAAAAAGACAACCCACACGAGAGGGCGATAAGCACCCTAAATGTCAAACCTAAGCACTGCATCTGTATCCATCACGTGCACTGAAATGCACCCCTTACATCAGCGAGGGCAGGAAAACCCCAGCTCACTCCAGGGAGGATGGGGGTTTTACACAGATATCAGCAACTTAAGGCAAGCAGAAGCGCCCACAGCGCTGCTGTGCTTTGCGAGGCTGAGCCTCACTTACGGTCGATCACGGAGTTATTTATTTCTGCCAGACAATGAGGGCACGCTGCCGTGTGTGAGCACCGCGGGTGCGCTGCCCAAGGGGTACAGACACTTCTCCACGGGGATGAGCGCAGCGGAGCGGGAGGCTGATGCCTCTTGGAAGCAGCATCCTCGCTCCTCTTTGCACCGCTCTCCCCGAGAACGCATCGAGGGAGGGATTCCCCACCCACCCACACACTGCCTGTCCCTCCCTGCGAGGCTGCAGGGGGTATAACCCAGTTCCCGGCTGGATGCGGGCCCGGGGGAGCCGCCACCGCTGCCCGCCCCCTCTCCCCGGTGCACTTACTCCGCTCTCCGGCTCAGGACGCCTTTGCCGATGGCCTGGGGGGTCTTGTGCTGGAGCAGCGCGGCACAGCAGCCCTTGTCCCTGCCGTCCTTCTCGCCGGGGTGCTGGTGGGGCTGCGCCGCGGGGTGCTGGTGGCCGGCAGCCCTGCCGCCGCCGCCTGGCCCCGCCGGTGCCGCTTTGCCCGCGGGCTGAGCCGGGAGCTGTTGGTGGTGCTGAAGCGGCTCGGGCTGGCCCGCGGGCGGCGGCGGGGGCTGCTCGGCCGGGGGAGCCGCGGGCGGCTCGGCGGGGGCCGCGGGCGGCTCGGCGGGGGCCGCCGGCTGCTGCTGCTGCTGCTGCCCGCGGAGGCTGCGGTTCTCGGTGCTCAGCTCGTCCAGCCGCCGCTCCAGCTCGTCGATACGCTGCCGCTGGGTATGGATGAGGCTCTGCTGGTTCTGCACGATGGCGGTGAGCTCCTTCAGGTAGAGCACGGCGCGCACCGGGTTCTCCAGCAGGCTCTCCATGCCCCGGCCGCCGGCGCGGGCCCCGCCGCCCGCACGCCCGCCCGCCCGCCCGCCGGCGCTCCGGCGGCGGCAGCGGCGGCGCGGGATGCGGGCACGAGCACGGGCACGGGCACGCGCACCCGCGCCGCCGCGCGCTCCTGCGGCCGGGCGGGAACGGGAGCGGGAGCGGGCGGGAGGGGCCCCCGCGCGAGCCCGCCCCCGGCCGCGCCGCGCACGCGCGGGTGCCGGGAACCGGGAATTGGGAACCGGGTCCTGTCCGACCCTCGGTCGTGTCCGTCCCTCGGTCCCGTTCCGTCCCTCGGCAGCCCCGCCCGCCGCCGTCCCCCGCCCACCCGGCCGCGCCCCGGTGCCGGTGCCGAGCGGAGCGGCCGGTGCGGGGCGAGCGCCCTGCGGAGCCCTTCGCAACCCCTCCAGTACCCGGTCTCCGTCTCTCTGAGTGGCGTTCCTGAGTCTTGTTCTGCTTTCCTTATCCAGGATGCCTTTGCGATTTCTTTAGTTTTTGGGGGTTTTTTGGGGTATTTTTGGTTTTTTTCCAAAGTGATTTAAGTCATTGTGTCTAGTTTAGGCTGCCGTGTTGATAACGTCCCTTGTTTTAGCTCACCTGATTAGAAACAGAATGATTAGGGTTGGAAATGGTCTCCAAGATCATGAATCCAACCTTTGACTGAAAAGCACCATGCCTCCTAAAGCATTGCACTAAAAGCCGTGTCTGCTTCTACTTGGGACTTCCACACTTCCCTGGGCAGCCTGTGCTTTAAGCCAATGCTTAACTACTCTTGCAATGAAGAAATTTTTTGTAATACCCAACCTAAAGCTCCTCTGGAGCAACTTGAGGTCATTTTCCCTTGCGGTGTCGCTGGTTTCCTGGGAGAAGGTCCTGATCCCCACCCCACTACAGCCTCCTTTCAGGGAGTTGTAGGGACTGACAAGGTCTCCCCTGAGCCTCCTCCTCTCCAGGCTGAACTCCCCCAGCTCCCTCAGCCATTCCTCACACAACTTTAGCTCCAGACCCTTCTCCAGCTTCACTGCCCTTCTCTGGACTTGCTCCAGCGCCTCAATGTCCTTCGTGTAACCTGAATACAGGGTTAAATGTCTCAGAAGCAGTTTCTGAGGAAAATGGATGTTAAAGGAACTTGCTTGGAAGTTTTGGTGTCCTTTAAGTACTTTGGAAGAAGCTAGGGCTTATTGTGGAGTTTTGCTAGGGGTGAAGGTGCTGTAGATGTGAGAGCAGACAGGCAGGGCCTTTGCTGTCAGACTCCATGCAGGTTTTCTTCGTTTCTCAAGAAATACCTTCTGTAGCCCTTCTTTATCCACAGCCATAAGTATTTGCAAACTTACAGCCTTGAGTCTGAGAGACTATCCATGTGCTTTCCATTACATTCATCGGTAAATAACCTGATTAAAGGTAATAAAATCACTGTCAGTAACCTCTGTGTAGGTCCATAAGGTTATTCCTGTAATGGGTAAAATCCTATCCAGTCATTGTGAGTGCAGAAGGTCCAGGAGGCATCACGAGCAGTCAGGTTTTGGACAAGCATGCCAGTAGGTTTGACTCATAGTACAAGCACTCTACAAGGAGTGTAGAGCTACTCTCATTTTGCCTTTTCAGATCAGCCAGACCTGCTCTGTAGCAAGGATTTCATGAAGTGAGGAAAGAAGAAATGTGAAAGAGAATCTCTGTTTCAGATGAGCTGGAAGGTGTATTTCCAGTCCCTTCTGTTCACAGACAGCCTTAGGAATGGAAACGGGTGCAAACAGAATCACCAGGATTAGAAACTGTTCACAGACTTCTCCTGAACCAGACCTGCTATTCACAGCTCTTTTGCAGGCACTTAGAGGTGGCTTTGCAGTATCATTCAACATTGCCACATTTCCCCTGTGTGTTGGGGAAAGACCCCAGAGTGAACTCTAAGGATGTGAGCATTCAAATCTGACACATTTATAATTTTATTGGAAAACTGAATGGGAAAAGTTCCTCCATCTTATTGCCTAGTGTGTGTCAATAACGTTTTATGACAGGAGATTGACTTAGCAGAAACTGGCATTATTCAACAAGGGGAGGGATGGTTGCAGGGGAATATGGAAAAAGGCACACACAGGAAGACAGGAGGTGAAAACACCTAAGCTATATTTGGGGCAGAGTGGTAGTGATGGTTTGAGAAATTGTGCTGGCATGCTGTCTGCTTCCAAAGGCAGGACTGAACAGCAGAATTTGAGTCTTGCCTTACAGGAACAGAGTCCAGGGACAGCAGTGAAATAACACTGGGAATAACATGCTTTAGGCATTAGCAGATTCTGGGATACAAACAGGGGTGGCTATGTGCACACTCATAATTGTGTGTGCACACACACACACAGAGAGCATTGTTAGGAGAGACTTCAGGCACAGATTGCTTACTTGGTAGAACAGAGGAGGCTCTTTTAAAGCTTAAGGCAAGCCCTGTGCAGAGTTCTGGTTTTGCAGTGGACATCATGTTCCTTTGCAGGTCAGCTGGATAAAAGAGATGAAGAAATAAGGGTCATAGACATCACACTGGTCAATCCTGGTAAAGTCAGCCGGGTCATGGCATGTATTCTTAAGGAAATACTAAAGAAAAAGAAAAAATAATCCTGATTTGGATGATTTGGGCTGGGGCCAAACAGCCTGGAAGTCTTGTGTTGTGGTGCTTCAATGCTTATCAGATGTGACTTTCACTGCACAGAGTGAACCTGATGTATTCACTCCCTGCTTCTGCACCTTTAATTTGCTTGAGCAGCCTTATTAGCCTAATTTGTACTGATAAATCTTTGTCATAAATTAAACAGAGACCTACAGCCATGTATTTGTAAGCTAAAACCAAGCAGATTAATAGGAAAGTAAGAAACAAACCTATTTTCTGTGCAGATGTTGTAACTGGTGGACAAAAAGGCTACAACCAGCCTTGACCTTCCAGGTTTTTAAAGAGAGCACGTGCCAAAGGAAATGCAACAGAATGCTTTTGTGCCTAACATGAGGGACTCTGCAAGGATTTCCTTACAAAACTTCAAGAGTTAATAGAGTTGCATAATCCTCTGTAATAAGAAAATTCAGTAAAGATGGAGTGTTCATGCAGGAGGAATCTGCAAGCACATCACCACAAAGTGAATGTCTCCTTTCTGTCTGTGAGGAAGATCCTGCATGGCTGGAAAACGCCTCCCCTTTTATCCAGCCATCACTGAGGCTGTGTGATTGTGCTGCCACAGTACCTGCACACAGCATTTGCACAGCTCTGCAGGCTGGTGAAGCACTGAATGGTAGGAGTGTAGCCATCAGGAAAAGGGAAATGCAGACACACAGTGGGTAAATGATTTGTCCAAGGCCATGCAGGAAGCTGGGGAGAGAGGATGCAGCAGGAAGGATGAGGGGGGAGAGACCTGTGATAACAACCACACATACACACAACACAACAGATCTCTGATTTCAAACATCTTTGGCATTTAGCACAAACTTCAGGTCATTAAATGCTGCTGCTTCTCTCTCTAGGAGAGATAGTATCTGGAAGTAAGCAATGGTGAAGATAAGGAAAGCTTGAATTCTGTTAAAATTATTTTTGCCACAGATAATTTGTTGGTATTGTATTTTTCAAAGTACTGATTATTTTCAGTCGATTCCAGGAAAAATAATAATGAATAATAATGGATTAATTATGTTCTTATGGAATAAAGTGGCTTCCTTATCCACTTAGCAAGGTGCTTGGGCATTGCACAGACAATTACAAATAAAGTGCAGCAGTAGTAATTAAAATAAGCATGCATTATAAATCCACAACAAAATGCAAATGAGTCAAGCCCCAGGATTTAATGGAAAGGTCTAATACGACATGATTTAATTTTATATTTCTTTAGCTATTTAACTCAGAGTAAAATTAAGTAAAACTAAGAAGCATACATGATAGGGAAGGCAGTAAGTGTTTCAACTGCAGAAAAACTTTCACTGCAGAATGTTCTTGTAACATTTTCTGAGAGGTCCTAATCTCACTGTAATTTTCAACAGCTCACTGAAACCTGATGCAAGCAAATCACTCCAGCCTTTTTGACAGGTAGAGACTTCCCGTGTTTTTCCATTTGAAATTCTGTTTGAGGCATTCCCTTCTCAGTTACACTCTATCTCCTCTTGGACAGGAGGTCATCACAGCAAACTCAGGCAGTCTTTTCCTCATTTCTTGCATTTGATCCCAATTTCCCCCACCTTCCATGCCTTAGCCTTGCAAGGTTAACAACTTCCCCCTGGTAATTCAGTATCCAAAGTGCTTCCAGTTGGAGAAGCAGGGCATATTGCTTATCCCAGCTATGATTCTGTGCACTTATTATCATAAGCTTATGATAAGGTTTTTATACTTCTATAAGACCTGCATTTCTACTGTCTTTGTTTGAGGAGAAAGAGAATTTAGGAAGGTATGTACAAGGACATGGAATACAACAAAGATTATTGGTGTTTAAGACCAAGTCCTTGATCCTTAAGGAAGAGCACATTTAATGTTGGCCAATTCACCTTAATTGATCTAACATTTTCTACCCTTCTTCCTGTCAGAAAGGCAAGTGAAATACCCACAGCTGATACCCCATCAGATCTAAGTTCTTAAGGAGAACACACAAGGAAGCATAGCACAAACCATATAAAAACAGAACTAGAGTAAAAGATGGGAGGTAAAGGATGCAAGAATCATGGTCCTGTATTTCCATCTTTCATTCCCATTTCTGGGGGAAGATGGGGGCATTTTCACTCTCACCTGGAAGTTAGCAGCTGCTCAAGTAAAGATTCTCATAACTGCTTCCAAACAGGCTGCAGACCAAAAAGAATTCTGCAGGAATTCGATTAATAATCTCAAAATAGAGGAGAGAATCAAGACAATAATAATGTTCTCATGCATAATTTATAGCAGAGGAAAAAAAAACAAAAAGCTTCTTCTGAATGCTTCTTTCACTCAGGCTTTTTTCACTTGAGGCTGCATCCAAAACTGTTCAGATCAATGAGATGTTTCACCAGCCTGAGTCCGAGCCAAGTCGCTCTCTGCTGACACCCATTAAACAGATGGATAAAATGAAGCTAACACAAGAGAAGAGTGCTGCCCACAGTCACACAGGACACTGCTCAGTGCCTGTAATTAGAAAACATTGGAACCAACAGCAGTGTTTTCTCTGCTTCCAGTGAACACTGGAAAAGTGTTCTTTGGGCTCTCTGGCACCCTCTAGTCCAGCACCCAAAAGCCAGGTGTTGTGCTCTGCAGTCCTGGCACCTGCAACAAGGTGAAATCTCTCTGTCTCTCGTGTTGTGCCCGTTGAATTGTTAATTCATGTTGATACCATAAAACCAGAAGCAGTGGGAAACATCTCAATTTATAAATTAAGCATAAAGAGCTGAGATGTAGTAAGGGCAAATACTTCGGTTTCTTTCAGTTTTGGTGGAGTATTTTTCCTCTTCAGTTGAGTGCAGCTAAACTGCAATGTAAGTATTTAAAACAGCTGCTCATCAGGAGAAGGTACAAATTCTGGATTGTAGCCTTAGTTGAGATGTGTGGTTTTGACACATTTTAAAATCTTGACTGTGTTTGAACTGTGCTACTGCAGCCCTCTGTTATTTACTTCAAATTCAAAGGAATCAAGGTCTCTCTTCAGACTGCACTTCCCCTTTTCATGTTGTTAAATGTTACATTATCTTCTGCCTTTTTCATGAAATTAAGCTTTGACCACTTAATTGATTAATTCTAGAGAGCAAAAGCTACACAGAGATTTTCCTTCAGAGTCAGGTTTTTGTTTGAGCTGACAATCGTTCAGTCTTTTGTAAATACTGCAGTGAAATGAAAAAAAAAAACTGAATATGAGCTAGATTCCTAGATTCTCCCAATATTATCTGATTGACTCCTCCAGATTTCAGAGGGGACAAGTTCATGTGATCTGATCTTGTGTAAGATCACAGGGGAAAGAAAAAGATAAAAAATAAAAAGAAATTGAATAATCTTAAGTGTAATTCCTACTCCAAGTAGAAGTTTTTTCCGTAAAGGTAGATATCAAATACTGTCAAGAGAACAACAAACATTCATGAACAGGATGCATTTCAGCTCAGGCTACAATACAGCATTTTTTTGCTGAGCAGCTGTTTAAAATATTTATTTCAGCTTAGCTCTTAACTGAAGAGAAAAAAAAAACTTAACAGAAGAAGCAGCATTTGTCCCTATCACATTTCAACTCTTTATTTTGGTATGTAGAAGACATTTTCCCCTTTGCCTCTAATTTTGTGCTATCAGTATGACTTAATTCAACAGCCTCAACACATGGAAGTTCACCTTGTTGCAGAATTCAGCTTAAAGCAGGTAAGACTGCAGACCCAGGTGAGACTGCAGGTAAAGACTGGCTTTAGCTGCAGGGCTAAAGAAGAAGACACCAGAGGACTCTTCATGGCTTTTCTCAATCCTCATGTGGAGCACAAAGAGCCTTTTGTGATCACAGACCCTCAGTGCAGTCCTGCTCACCTTGACAGGGTGACTTGTTTGGTCTGGGCTCAGGTTGCATAACAGGGGGAAGCAGATGCTGAATTCTCAGGGAATTAGGGCCAGGACAAATCAATAAAGCATCTGGCCTGATGTGCTACATGCTGTATAATCTCATGCAGCTTGGAATACGAGTTTAAGAAAAATATATCTCCAGAAATGCTTCTGGTATTACTGGAAAGATAGAGAAAGGTAGAGAATTTGTCTCTTTCCATGATGTTTTGTCACTGTGGTTGATCTCTGTGATGGTTGACAAGTTGGAATATTTTTCTTATATTAAGTTATCCTTTTTATTTTCCACATATGAGTAATTATGCCATTCTCTACCAGGGTAAAGAGCTCCTTAGTCCTAAAGTTTGTTCTCATCTTGGAGGTGACTGATCAAATCACCTGATGATATTATTTTTAGCAAGATTAATGGACTGATCTCTTAAAATGATGTAATTTTATGAAAACTTGAGTCTTTGGAGTTTTTTGGCTTTTGAGGTAATCTCTCAGCCTTCCTGCTCTGCAGCATGGACCAACCAGAGGCAGCCCAAATGTTTGCTGAAGGGGTCGCTGCTGAGATGTGCTGCTCTTGTTGCTCATTATTTATGGGGTCAGGCTTTTGCTAAGGTCAGCTTTTGTCTTCAAATCTGCTTGTAGACAGCATCCCTTCTGCTCAGACAGGCTGTCTTGTGACAAGTATTTCTGTGTTCTGTTTTGGTGTCTGAAAGAATTTCAAGGAGCATATGAACGGGCAAAACTCAAAACTGAAAGAACTTGCTCCAGACTTTTCTTTGAGGAACTCTGCAGAATTGTTTCAGAGATTCATTCCACAGGGTAGAATCTCTGCCTCATGCAGAGGACACAAAAGGCCCCTCTGTTTTGGGAGACCCATAAAGAGCAGGAGGTAGCTCAAATGGTGGCAGCTCACAGGTCCAGCTTTTGTGTTGCATGAATTAGCTTAAAGTGAGGTTAAGCTCTGGTGCAAACCATTCAATCTTGTGAATTTCTTCACAACTGATGGGATTTGGGCAGTGGTTAAAGTCAATTTTGTGATAAGGCAAGCAGCTGAAAACTCTCAATATTTACCTTGTCCAGAGAGAAATTCCCCACTGATTTTCTGGCTACCTTATTTGTACACCTCTCAAGAAAGAGCAGCCTAGCAGATCTTTTCAGATAGTGAGCAGAAGTATCTTCTAAAAACAACACTACACTCATTTTTTAAAAGATGAAATAAGGAAAACAATCCCCACAGCTCACAGCAGCACTGCTTGGTTGTTCCATCCATTGCAGAGATAACAGTTCAGGTACTCATTCCCTCTGCAGTGCTCACCTTGGGAAGCAAAGAAATGGCAAAGGACAAAGGGTTTTGTCCCTGGAGGGAGGGAGGGCTGAGGAGCCGCAAAAACTGATGAGAATTGGTCAGCATGGCACACAGGGAGACTGGTGGAAGTGATAGAAGAAGGGACTGAGGATGCACAGGCTGGGCAAAACTGAGGCAGGGGGGAGGCTGGTGTTGGGTCTGCAGGCAAAACTGCTGTGGAAGTGTGGAAGAAAAGTGAATGGGCAAAAAGAGGTACAAAGGTACCTAAAGGGCTCTCAGTAAGCTGAAGAGAATGGCTGAATATTTGTTATAAAGACATGCTGAGTACAGTTCAAAGGAAGAGTCAAAACTTGGAAGTTGGGTTGCAGTCCATTTTGTAAGAGTGTGTAGGTCTGGATCCTAAAGGAGTCACAGCTATTTGCTGATGACTTAAGTTATGATTTGTTTAAAAGCTTCCCATCTGTTCAGGTTTGTGCTCTGTTTGACATTGAAATTACTGCTGGATGGATGTCATAGAGTGGTGATTTTGGACACATTCTCATTGGGTTTTAACTTTATGTGATATTCTGGGCTTTTTTTACAGAGATCAGCACAAAAAGGCAAAACACAACCAACTGTGACAGAATATATAAAACAGAATGAGCTGCCTACAGATAAATGAAAACAGTCCAAAATAATAGAGACCAATGTGAATCATGACCAAGAAGCTTATTTGTAATAATAAACATGTCATCTGTGTCAGATAAACAAATCACAAATATTTATTAAGATAACAAATGGATTATAAATAGAGAGACATCACAAATTCAGATCATGTCTCTCAGTGATAGTAGATATGAATTAGCAGCCATATCTGCCAAAATAAATCTGGCATTCTCACAGAGTCATCATTTTAAAAAAACCAAACAATAGTAACAATAATAATAAATAAAAAGAAATAGAGTGCAGAGGAGAGGGCAGACAAGCATTGTTTTTTTCTTCCACTAGTATGACATAGTTTAGAGAGATCAGGCTGCATTAGCTCTGCTAAACATGATATAAGCATGACAATGATAAGAAAGAACTGGAGGCAGGGTTGAGGGAGAGGCTTCCCTGGTAGCTGCAGTTCTGACCCCAATCCCATAAGCTGCTCCAGGCAAGCAGGTGCATGAGGCCTTATTTTGAAATCAGTGAGTTCAAGCCAAGCACAAAAGTCTGTCTGGCCAAAGCATCAGCTGCCAACTTCCATTTACCTCCTTCTGCCACTCTTTTAGATGCAGCTAACACTTTATTGATATGGCCTGAGTTTTGATATCATGCAAAAAATATGATATTTATTCTTTAATTCTGCTTGTGAAATGAAGCCAGTCAGTTATAAAAATCAAAATTTATTTTCTGGAGAACCTAAATAAAACCAGTTGTTCTTAATGCAAGCCTGGCATTATTAGTTTTTCATGTTGTCCTGAGCTCCTGGAAATGCAGAGGCTGAGATTCTGCAGCAGGGGAATTCTTCCATAACATACATTCCTGTGTTTCAGACCATAGATTTCAGGACATAAACAGTACTGTACCAGACTGAACAAATCAGGCTATAAAATACCAAATGTGACTGAAACAATATTGGGCTTGGCATTAATTTTTTTGTATTTCCTTCCCTTCTGTGAAGTTAATGATGTGTCCTGCTGCCTATATTCAAAGGAATGGAGGGACAGTGATGGTCTGCCTGTCCTGGTTGGATTTCCAGAGAGGAAAAGGAGCAAAACTATTGCTGGTGCTGCTCCAGATGGACTGCTCTGCAATGAAAAGGACAAGGTAGAATGCTGTGCCACCATTTGCATGTCTGTCAGGAATACAGGCAGGAGGATGGGGCCAGACTCTCCTCAGGGGGGCTCAGCAATGGGATAAGAGGCACAGGGCACAAACAGAAACACAGGGAGTTCTACCTGAATATGAGGAAAAACTGATTTACTTTGAGAGTGACAGAGCACTGGTACAGGATGCCCAGAGAGGCTGTGGAGTCTCCTCTGGAGATCACAGAATCACTGGGTTGGAAGAGACCTTCAAGATCATTGAGTCCAACCCAGCCCTGACATCTCAACTAAACCCTGGCACCCAGTGCCACATCCAGACTGTTTTAAACGCATCCAGGGGTGGTGACTCCACCACCTCCCCAGACAGGCCATTCCAGTATTTTATCACTCTTTCTGTGAAAAACTTTTTCCTAATATCCAACCAGTATTTCCCTTGATGCAGACTGAGACTGTGTCCTCTGGTTCTGTCAGTGCTGCCTGGAGAAAGAGCCCAACCCCACCTGATTATAAACACACTTCAGGGAGTTGTGGAGAGTGATAAGGGCACCCCTGAGTCTCCTTTTCTCCAGGCTGAGCACCCCCAGCTCCCTCAGTGGTTCCTCACAGGGTTTGTGTTCCCTGCCCCTCTCCAGCCTCATTGCCCCCTCTGAATGTGCTCAAGCATCTCAATGTGCTTCCCAAACTGAGGCCCAGAACTGGACACCAGTTTCAAAACCCAGCTTGATGTGATCCTGTGCAATGTGCTTTAGCAGGGAAGTTGGGCTAGATGATCTCCAGAGGTCCTATCAACCCAGGCCATTTTGTGATTCTGTGAATTAAACCCAAAATAAAGTCAGGACCTCTCAAGTGTAAATCCCAGTCAGCACAACAAGAGGTAGGTGCTGCCCCAGCTGTCCTCTGGATATAGTGCCACCACCACTAGACCAATCTGAAATGTAAGGGATATTCTTGTGGCTGGTTTATATTTTTATTTTCCTTCTGATAAGTAGGGTACACTCAAAAATCTTTCTCTTCCTTATGTTTATATGATTGGATCCTTTCAGATACTCTTTCTCCCCTGTAGCAGTTGTTCTGTGAAGGTCCTGAGCCCTTTGGCTCTTCCTTACAAGCCAGATTCTTGCTCCTAATGCTGTTGCACTGGCCTGTCCTGGCCCTCTCTGTGCTTCCCTATTTCTCTGCATGTTTATTTGTCAAACTGAACAATGAAAAATTATTTGTGAATTTGGGATGCACTCACTGAATATTTTTGATTTTTAAAACAATGAGGATTACATTTTGTTGTTTTTTTTTTTCCCTAAGCCCTTTGTCTTTTCCCAGGAGCAGGAAAAAATTAAAGCCTAGAGTAATCTATAGATGCTTAGCTCTACTAGTTTTTTTTTTAAATGAGCTATGCTGTTTTACTGGCATGTAGAAATACTAATAGAAGTACTTACTAAACAAATGCACTGGTTTTATTATGAAACAATGAGAAAATGCTGTTAAAATATATGTTGTGTTGCACACTATTATTTTGGCCTCTTTACATCACTCTAAAAGGGAAGGGGAATTAAAGGCTGAAGTGGGAGATATGTATCCTACTGCTTTGTAAATGAAAAGAAAAATTACATCTGTAGGTCTTAGAATTAAGTAGGGATCTGATGTTATAACACAAATGCAAAAAACCCACCATGTTTCTAGTGAAAAATCCTGTGGAATTAACATGGCAGCTTGGCATACAGCTATTACAGAGCATTTATATGGAATAATTTTAATGGCCACTAGGACATTTGGCCTGCAGCACAGAGGAATTATAATAGCCTCAAACAGTAAGCTTTGATGTGAAATATTATAATAGCCTCATATAAGGTAAGCTTGATGTGAATACTGAAGAGCAATACAAAGAATCTGAAAGATTGAAATGCAAAACTAATAATTTCATTGGAAATGTTTAACATGTGTTTCACTTCTCATTCAGAAAGCCAATATTTCAGGTAGGAATTCTGGATTTTCACTAAATTTCCATTTGAGTAGAAACTCGGAAAAAATCTCTAAATGTAATGCCTAGGATCTTCTATGAATCTAGTCCCTTGCTTTTATTGCACATATCTGGACAGAACTAATGTTGGTTCCAACCAAAAAATAGCAAATAACTTACCCTGAAACTATGGAAATTTTATTATTTACCAAATACACTGAAAACAATGTTTGGGCATGTCTTTGGAAAAAAAACAGAGTTTAATTTTTTGGTTCAACAACTAAATCAAATAATCAATTATTTGCACAAACCAACCAATTTGAACATCCCCTTAAATCCTAAAACAGGAGCTAGCTATTGACAGCAAGGAGTTTGGATGAACTTCTCACAGGTGAGTTTTATTCCCAGGGAATATTGATTTCTGTTATTTAGTTTTTATTTTTGAAAATATGAAAAATTGTTTCCAGCTTGAAACTAAGTCTGCAGGAACAACCTTTTATTAAAGTGCAAATTTCATTTAAGTACACATTTTTCTTAATCACATATTACTTAATTTTCTGAAATATGTTTTTAGGAGGCAATGTCAAAAGTACAATTAAATGGTGCAGGACTGAGTCCTAATTGATGGTGACAATAATGAAAATGAATTATTTGCCAAAGGCTTTTTTTTTTCTTTTTTTTTCCCCCCTTGCTTTTACCTCTCATTATTCTGCTTGGAAACAGACTGTCCTAAAATGATTTGAGTGTCCTGCTGTCAGTATTCAGACAAGCATTTGTCAGAATGCCTTAATACACACTAATATTTTCAGTAGGCTTTTAATAGAGCACCTTTCTCTCCAGTCCTTTTAGTCCTAATCTTTAATGTAAGGTCTTGCATCTCTTTTCATTCTTGCTTCTCTTTTTATTACCTTTCCAAATGTATTCAGAAATCCCCTAATTTGTATCCAGCAATGACTTCTGTATTGAAGCATTAAAATGTACATTTAAAAACATTGAAGCTAGTGTTGGAAACTGATAAAATACTATTAAAGTTCCTAGTTTTAATAGATGTGATTTAAAAAATACAAAATTTTAAAAGACCTGTTTTTATAAAAAGGAAGAAATGTTTTTGAGAATTCCATCTTTTTTCTTCTCCTTTTAGGAATTAAAAGTCCAGAAGAATTAAGAACAAAACAAAACAAAAAGCAATGTCCAAAGCTGGGGGAGAGAGTGCAGTGAATTTTCATCAGAGTGCTGATTTTTATTTGAGACTTTCAAGATGATAAAAAAAAAATCAATCTTCAATTTTTTTGGAAGCAACATCTAATATTTAGCACCCACACTGTTCTAAATAAACTTAATGGATGTCAGAATCAAAAGAAGAGTGATCTCCACAATGACTCACTCACATTCTAGCTGGGAGTTGTAGCTGGCTCCTTCCTGCTTGGGTTCACCCTCTGCAGAGGGCAATCAGTGAATTCATGACAACTCCTGGCTTTGTTATGGCAACAGAAGCACAGCCAGCAGTGGGCTCATGGCTGCAGCAAAGGGGAGAAGCTTTGAGTAGCTGGCTTCTGGCTTGAAAATTAAATGGTAGCCTGTCAAAATTCAGGACAGCCAGAGGGATGTCCTGGGGTGCCCGGACCCCTGCCAGGGGGCTCAGAGAGCCCAAGGCACCTGTGGTTTTGATTATGACCCATGGAGCAAATTACCACCCTTAAATGAGGATCTGCAAGCCACGAAAGTATAAGTAGAATAATAATTAGTTTGTCATGGGGTGAAAACATAGATTTTTGGGGTTTTTAGAATGGGGGTTCGGGGGCAAGATGGAGGAATCTGGGCACGTCCAGCCTTTCTCCTTCTTCTTCTTGGCCTCCATGTTCTGGATGATGCTGGCACTTTTGGATTGGTTTAGAGAAGAGACAAATGTCTAACATAGGTGATAGGTATTGGAAAGTAACTGCAAATATTGTACATGTGGTTTTTAGTATAAAAAGATAACACTGCCTCAGGGACAGGCAGAGTGCCTCTGTCTGTCCTTCTGAACAGACCTCAGCAGGTCAGGAGAAAGGGTTTTATGGATAAGGAAAACAAACCACCTTAAGACTGAGAAATTCAGAGTTCTGACTCCCTCTTTGAGCACCAGGCTGGGAAAGGAGACTTTCTAAACTATCTCAGGGTCACTCTGACCAGCAAAAGCCCTGAGAGTAGCCAGGACTGCATGGCAAATAGCTGTGCGTTACAAAATGTGAGGATAAGACTGCATGGTTGTAATACAATATATGAAATAGAATGTTGCAGGTTCTGTGAGTCTTGTATACGTTGACTTTAATGGTAAACAAGTAATTTAGGAGCAGGGCTAAATGGATGACCTTAGAATACCTGTTGCTTTTCTCTTAGTCATGACTGTTCTTAGTATTTCTCCCTTTCATTTATTTTTTTTATAAGGGCCTGGTATGGGAGGTTTGATCTCTTGCCAGGTAGCCCAGTGGGAATGGCGAGTTCAGTTATGCAAGAAGAATGGATTTGATCCCTACCTCCTGTGAGCAGGCTCTGAGGAATGCACGCTGCAGAAATAAAAGCATTAGCCTGCAGCCACGCTGCTGTGCCGTGCTCCCACACATCTCCCAGGGCAGCAAGGGCAGCCCCACTCAGCTCTCTCAGGGCTGGGGGTGCTCTGGCAGAGAGAAAGGAGCCAGAGAGTAAAGGAATGTGCATGGAACACTGTCCTCCTCTGTGCTCCTCTCCAGAGACTTTCTACTCTTTGTGGTCTACTTTGTTTCACTGATATACCTTTATTTCAGAAACATGCTTTTCTTTAGGTCAAAAAAAGTTATTACTGTGAGCATGCAAAATCGTGTGGATCCAATGTGAAGACTGGCACTTTGAAGTTCACAGCTAAGACAGAGAGAACTTGGCCACCCAGCTTTCCCTTACCAATCAGTTCAAGGTGTGTCAGAGACCCTGGCTCAGTGCAGTCATACAAAGAGGTACCATCCTTACCTGTGCCAGGAATACAAGGGTCAACTTATACTCATGTGTGCACTGAAGAAGTTGCATTTTTATGGTTTATTGGGGGGTGGTTCCCAGCATTGCCTGAGTGCTTCAACCTGAGCCCTGTGGGAAACACTGACACGTTGTGCCCTGCAGAACTGACAGTGTGATGGGCAGTGCAGGCACAGGGCACCAGAAGGGCTCTGGCACTCATAAGGAATAATAATGTGATGCTGGTGAGTGATGTTTAAAGACTCCAGGGCTGAGCTGTAGGCTTGGATGGTAGTGGAGAAAGGGTAGACAGTGTAGAAAGTGTAGAAGCAGAAGGAGATGAGGAGAAGGAGAAACAAGAGTGGTTGAGAAGAGGTACAGGTATGGTACTTCTATCAACTTCAGGCTCTAGTTTGTTCCGTTCCACTGCATTTTACCCCAAAGCCCCACTTCTAGGGGGAGAAAGGAAAGGCTTCTAGGAAAGCCACATGTTTGTGGAAGTGTGTGGAAAAAGTGTCTCCAGAGAAGAAAGCTTGAGGAAAAGGAAAAGGGGCTGCACTTGGCCCTTGTTTTATCCCCCTGCAGAGGACAAAAAGAATTCCTCAGAGCTAATGCAGATATTCATGTTATAGTTAGAGCCTCTCTATGCCATAGGGAAATAAAGACACTTTGCCTTTTTCTTTTCACTTCCAAATGACAAAACGCTGTTTAGTTTTGTCGTGTTTCAGCATCTTGTGAGCATGCACTGATTGTTGGTGTGCACTCAGACGAGGTGCTAATTGTCACCAGACACAGAGGAGGCACAGAGTTCCTTCCTGCCTGTTCTTCTAAAGAAACGCCACAAGCAAAGCTTTAGAGTCAGACCTGAAGCAAAATCTGAGCTCCAAACAGTTCTAAAGGTTAGGTGAGTTCGACCCTACATCCAACTGCAATAGTAAAACATCCCTCAGATCTGAAAACCCCCAAAACAAGAGGGATGTCTGGAGCAAGAGCTGATTTGTGTTCTGACCTTGAGCAAAAGTGACTCAGACAGTTCTGCCTGAATGTTTGACAAATGCTGTTCAACAGAGTACAAGAATTTCCAGCACCTTCAAAACACGGCCACAGCAGCGTTCTGTAATCTCCTCACCTTTGCTTTTTACATTTTGCCTTCAGGTTCTGAGTTTTATATTATTAAATTTTGGTATAAAATATAATAATGATAAATATTAGGCAGCAACATTTTCTCTCCTAAAAATATTAAAGATGAAAAAATATTATTGTTTCCCTTCGTCTAGCAAGAAAAGTGAGACACTAATTACCTGCCCAAGGTGACTTTGCTCAGCAAAAGATAACAAAAGAAAGAGCAAGTTAATTTAATGTTTTGAAGGTTGAGTGTTTTGGTTTGCCCTTTATTTTTTATTACTTCAGAAAAAACATTTTCTGTTGGGAAAATGCAGCTTCAGAAATGTGAAAATGACTTCAAATACAATGTGAATCTAAAAGGGTTGGCTGCTGCTCATGAATTTGTGCCTGTGACACAACAATAGATGGGTGATCAGTTTGTGTATAGATAATTGCAATGGGTCTAGCCTGCAGGAAAAAAATGCTTTTATGCAGGAGTTCTGGACAGGGTGGAAACATTTGAATATTGTAGTGGTGGAAAAGCTATCAAACAGAAGAAGACTCTAGACAGTAGTGCTCCTTTTGTTGGAGGAGGAAGATACTGTGTGTGACTTTTTGTTGGCTGGAATTGCCAATGCAAGGCAGTGCAGCGTGAGCTTGGTGGTCACAGGTGCCGGTCAGATCCCTCAGAGAGGTCCTTGGTGAGCTAAAGGGGTCCTGTCCTCAGGACCACCCAAAACAGCCAGTGAAAGTTATGAAATGTATCCAGCAAACATTTCTCTGGAGAGAGAAGAAACTGTGTGCAGTATTCCAGTGGCTGGGAATGAGCCAAGCCATGCAGCTGGATGGAGACTGGTGCCTTTGCCCTTGAACTGAGCACTGTGTCAAGCAGCTGCTCTCCTGATTTGCCTCCAGACTCCTCCTGTGCTGTTGTCCACACCTACTTGTGCCTGGTTAGACACATCTTGTCTGCACAGGAAAGAAGTTTGGTATGTGACAACATCACCCAGGAGTTCACAACCATTTACAGCCTCTCACCCACCACCAGGGTCTTCCTAGGGCTTTATCCAATCCAGTGCTGCCCTGCTATTGCTGCTCACCCAGGACTTGCTGTACCCCTGAGATCCAGTCTTCCTTTTCTCTCTCTCTCTGTTAGCTAGCTCTCTATTTGTCCTTCAATGATGGATTTTGCAAACCTGCTGGC
Organism: Zonotrichia albicollis; assembly: GCF_047830755.1. Classification (NCBI taxonomy): domain Eukaryota; kingdom Metazoa; phylum Chordata; class Aves; order Passeriformes; family Passerellidae; genus Zonotrichia; species Zonotrichia albicollis. The sequence goes on from NC_133822.1 coordinate 16,855,018, forward strand.
TCCTCTTCCTCAGGCTGGCAGGAGGGCATGGGAAGGGACTGTGTCAGCCTGCCATCACCTCTTGCCTTCTCTTGAACTTTGAAAATGGTTTGAAGTGGATTTCACCAAGCAGCAAGAAGCATTTGGCGGGCTTTCTGTCAGCAGTACAGAAATAAAAATGGATAAGAATAGATTGGATTGTTGCTCCTTACATCCGCTTCCCCATTTTATTTTTGACAGGTCCTGACACCCACACACACGCGTTCCTTGCTCAGACTCAGATAGATCTGATTTTTTATCTGCTTTGAGCTTTTGGCAGCATTTTCCATTTCTATAGAGAGTTTCAATAGCTCCTATGCTGGTCCTTAGTGCTAAGGCATTTTGCCCTTCTGCTTTCCACACTTATGGGTCTTACCAGGCCCATCATTAAAACATCACAAAGGGAAGGACTGTGCCTCCTGCAGGCTCTGAAACACAGGAGCTGCTGCTGGCCACTGATCTCCTTTGCAACTCCTCTGGGTCCAACATCACTGCCCCCCTTCACTCTGCACTTCCCACTGCAAACAATCTGCAACAGGTAATTTATGTAATGAATTTACCCTTTTCCCTGAGCTAATATGCATGAGTGGGTGCTGATGTCTTCAAGTGCATTCCCTGTTTGAAGAGGCTTGCCTTATTTTTCTCCCCTGTGCACTGCTTTTAATGCTACATATCAATCACGAGTGTTCCCTGGTGCATCCAAAATCCGGTGTTTGCTATTCAAATGGCGTGAAGTTGCAACTGTTTACATAAGTTTGGAGAAATTGTTTCTGATCCTGAAGTGGAAAAGCATTCAAACACCTCTGTGATGTGCAGCACGTAGCCCTTTAAAGTGTGGGTTTTGTACAATTCATTTTTCATGAGCGTTTGTGCTGGGAGACCTCGGCTGTTGGAATGTGTGCACAAAGGGAAGCGTGAAAACAACACAGTGACAAACTAGTGCTACTTTCTTAAAAATTCTGTATTTGTTAAATCAGCTTTTACATTGCCCAACTCTAAACATGAGCAGTGGAGTGTGAGGCAGAGATGCCCCCTTTTGCTTGCCATACTCTATACCAGATAACCTGGAAGCAAAGCAAAAAATGTTCAGCTTTCCTGAGAGGGGAAGAGGAGGGGCAGGCACTGATCTCCTCTCTGTGGTGACAGTGACAGGACTGAGGGAATGGCCTGAGGCTGTGGCAGGGCAGTCTGAGCTTGGTATCAGTGTGAAAAACGCCAATCACTTGTTTTTAAAATTTTAAGAGTTTAATAGTAATAAAATGGTTATAAACATAGTAATACAATTAGAGTAATAACAATTTGGACAATTTGAATTAGGACAACATGAGACAATAGAGACAAAGAGTTAAGGACGTCCGAAAAAGGACCCCCATTAACAAAGGATTAACCCTTAAAAACAACAGCCTGTTGCATATTCATACACCTCATACATGATGCATAAATTCCATTCAACCACAGGATTCTGTCTGGTCATCATCAACTTCTTCCTCTGAATCCTGACAGCGCATTCGAGGTGGGAAGAAGTTCCTTTCTTCTGATAAATGGGCAATAAATTCTTTGACAGATTGAGGTGTCCTGTGGCTGCTATCTCGCTGCGAGTCCTTTCTTTAAAAAAAGTATCCTAACATAGCATAGTTTCTATTTTAACATTATAACCTAAAACTATATTTAACACACTACCTAAGAGAATTAATACAGCGTTACTTTCTAACACAACACATACAACATTCATTTTAATATTTGCGAAAAGCCAATGATAAAACACGCATTTTTCAAATCAGGAAAATATTTTTCCCACAGAGGGTGGCTGGGCACTGAACAGCTCCCCAGGGCAGGGGGCACAGCACAGCCTGACAGGGCTCACGGAACATTCGGACATCGCTCTGGGGCACACGGTGTGATTGTGGGGATGTCCCGAGCAGGGCCGGGAGCTGCACTGGGTGACCGTGAGGTCTCTCTGGCCGGGGCCATCCCGCCCTTCCCTCACTGCCCTCAGCCGGGGCCATCCCGCCCCTCCCTCCCGCGGCGGCCCTGAGGAGCCGCGGTCCGGACGGAAGTGACGCCACGGGCGGGCGGAAGCGGCGCGGGGCGCGGGGGCGCGGCCGCGGGCGGCAGGTGAGGAGCGCGCGCGGGGGCGGAGCCGGGCCCGGGGCCCCTCAGAGCCCCGGGAGAGCCCCGGGACCCGGGCGGCATCGGGAACAGCTCCGGCAACAGTTCCGGAGAGCGGCCGGGCCCCGGTGGGTGCCCTCCGACTGTGGCGGGGCTGCGGCCTGTCACGTCTGGGAGCCACTGGAGCTGCCCGTTGGGAGCCCCGGAGGCTCTTGGTCAGGAGAGATTGGCAGCGCCTGGGAAGGAGGGACAGCAAGGCTGGAAATGGTTCTTGGCAATGCTCTTGAGAACCTGAAAATGGTTCTGCAGGCAGGGCCCTTCCTAGCGCATCCACTTTTCGTGAGTGCCTTAGGAAGAGCGTTGCCTGCAGGTCGAGGTAGGTGGTCCTGCCCCTCTGCCCAGTGTTGGTGCCGTGTCCAGGTCTGGGCTCCTCGGGGAGTATCACAGACACATGGAGGAGCTCCAGCAGAGAGCGACAAAGCTGGGTAAGGGGCTGGAGCATCTCTCCTGTGAGGGCAGGCTGAGGCAGCTGTATCTATTCAGCCTAGAAAAAGATTTTCCTGACAGGTTGTGGAGTCTCTCTCGCTGGATATTCAAGGATCATTTGGGTGCAATCCTGTGCCAGGTGCTCTAGGATGACTGCTGGAGCAAAGGGTTGGACCAGTTGGCCCCCGGAGGTTCCTTCCAGCCTGAGCCATTCTGTGATTGTTACATGGCACTTTGGTGCTGAGCCATGGCATGGGGTGGGAGATGTGCCAGGCAGGCGTGGAGCATGGAATTCTCAAGTTGGCAGTGGCATACAGGACTCCTGAGCTGCACATTCCCTGAGTGTTTCAGGGAATGGTGAGGGCAATGTCTCTTTTCAGTGTAGGTCAGGTACCCTCCAGGGACAGACGGGAGATGCTGCAGCCTGAAGGGAGGAACAAAAAAAGAGAAGGAGGTGTCTGAAAGAGACACAGGATTCTGTATTGTTTTTTATGTGATTTTTCCTCAGAAAGTCGACTGATGGCTTGTGATGGGGTTTGGGTCTTTTGGACCATTCCAAGTAGTTGTACTATTTGCAGTACTTTGTACTGTTCCCAGGCCAGTGGTTGTGCTGGTTGTAATGATTTGTCAAATAAAATCACATTGTCAGTATTTGCATGTGAGCCCAAGTTGCTGATGCAATTATTGGAATCATCTTTTTCTATGTTCAAAGTAAAGAATGAGTTGGCCAGCAATAAGGAGACCACAGGACTGCTAGACCTAGCTGTGTACAGGAAGAAAGGATGCTGATGGATGTAGGGAATGTTGTGAATTCACATCTAGTGGTGATGGTCATTGATAGTATTTATTTTAGTAATCAACAGGAAATCCTGTGATAAGTTTGCCCCCTCCTTTTTATTTTGTTTGTGGGGGTTTTGTGTTTTATTTTCTTTTTTGGTTATTAAATGAGATTCAAGTATTGAATGGTTGAATAGCACCTGGATTTTCCTCCTAAAGAGGAGGCTCCTCATCCCTGTGCAGAGCAGGCTCATTCTTGACTCTGTGCAAGTCACATGCAGCTTCCAGCAGGAAGTGTGGGGTGCTGCTGGCTGTGGCTGTGGCATTTCAGGGGCTGAGGCAAATGTCAGCTGGCACTTTGCCTGGAATGCCCTCTCACCCATCCTGGAGTGGAAGTTAGAGCTGACCCCATTCCTTGGCAGCTCCCTGCAGTACAGAGCCTTGCTGGAGCACTGAAAGGAAGCAGAGCAAAGAGTGAGAGTGCTGCTGTTGCCAGAGGCAGGGCCTGGAAACAAAGTGGCTTTGGCATGTCCTTGTAGAGACCTTTCTTCATTCTGGGAACCAGAGGTGCTCCAGTCAACTTGCCTTGCTTATTTTAGGAAGGTTGGCTGATAAGTTCTCCTGATATTTCATGATGCTTGTCTTGTCTGAGTAGTAAAGCTGGGATGTGGAGGCTGCCTGATATCTTTCTGTATTCCTGGGATGCTCTGGATGGGGGGAAACAGCCACAGCTCCAGAGCCTGAGGCAGGAGGGTGCCTGAGGAATGCCTGCAGCAGCACAGGCTGCTATTCTTAGCATCTGTCCTTCTTCTATCACTCCAGATATTGAAACTGAGTTTTAAATCTTCATTCCTTCAGATGCAAAGTGCTGCTCTCTCAGCTCAGGGGTTCTTGGGCCAGAAAACTGAAAGCAGATAATTCCTGAGAGCTCCTCTGCAATCTGGCTTCTGGGAATACCAGGTGGCTGTGGTCACATCAAGCTCAGCTTGGGGAGTGAAAGGGAAGGGTAGAAATTGAGGGCTGGGGAAAAATAATACTGAGGTAATCCTGAAAGCAAGGCAGATTTCTTTTTCATAACATTTTTTTAGATTAAAGGTAATGTGCAGAGGAAGAAGAGGATTATGCCTGAAATTGTTATGTTTCCCATGGCTGTGGTGTAAGAGATTGAGGGGAATCATTTCTATCAGTCAGAAAAGCAATTTCTGTAGCTAATCAGCTCTGCTTAGACTCCCTCACAGGATAACCTTTCCCAGAAAATCCTTCACCCAGGTGTCATGTTTTTGACCCAGCTTTTCATCAGCTCCTGTCACTCAGGCCACTCTGTAGGGATATTCCTTCTAGCAAATATGAATGCACTTGAAGACTTTCCCTCTTTAGTGAGTCCTCCTGTCATCTCTTAGAAATGCAGGCATTGCCTTTGCTTTTGAATGCATAAAACAGGCAGGAACTGATCTGCTTTAAAAGAGAAGTTATTGCAGAGAAAACCTCTCTGGAGGACTTTGCACAGCCAGTGGCTTCTGTGTATTTCAGGCACACAAAACCAAAGTGCCCCCATTTAGGACATCAAAGAAGGAGCTGTGTCTGCACTTTTGGATGGAATTCTCAACTTTAGTTATGATGTTTGTAGAGTAGGTGTAGCTAAGCTGTTTGTTTAGGCTGCCTTTGTAATAAATAGTGATAGGCAGTTAGCAGAGTGTTTGTGGTCAGCTGTGTGTGCTGCCCTGGAATCAGATCAATTGTTCATTCCAGCATCTGTTTGTCTCCATGACTGATGGGAGACAAAGGTGGCAGTTGCAGAGGGGATTATCTGATTAACTTATCAACATCTGTCTGCCAAAATGAGCTTTATGTATCCAGCTGGAGGAAATGAATTTCAGGCTGTGCTTAGAGGACAGGGCTCTCTCAGCAAGGTGATGCAGGGAGGGAGGCTGCCTCTCTGTGTTGTGGGGAAAGATTGTCCTGAAGACAGCAGTGCCTTAGAGGGGGCCTTAGCTTATGGAGCTGGCAGGATTGAAGTGCACCTCTAAATTCTTTTAAGTCTCTACTTTCCAGATTCTCTTAAAAAAGGAAAAATAATGTAATAGCATTCTCTCTCTGGAGGGTCAGTGTAATTTGTTGTATCTAATCCATCTTTAGATGTCAGGTATTTTGCCAAGCAGTTGCCGCATGCTGCTGTAAAGCTGGGCTCTGAGATCTTAAATTTTGGTTCTTTCTCTTTAGCCTAGTGGAATATGCCAGTAGTGACAAATGAACAAATCTGAGTGGCTCTGAGCAGTTTTTTGGGTAAGATAGAGTCTCCAGATTTCACCTATAGCTGCCACAGCTCTTTCTTTCAAAGCAAAGTGTCAGAGCCAAAGGTTTTTTTAACAGGCTCTGGCTTTTTGAGAAGGAGGTGCCTTAAATGCTGGGCTCCTGCTTCCAGAAGCAGAGTTTTGACAGGCCAGTGCTTTTCTCCAGGTGGTCCTGCTGACTGTCAGGTGTCTCAGTCTCTGCTGTGATGGTGTTCACAGGAGTTCTTGGATGAGGTAAGAAGATCTGACCCTATGTTTCAGAAGGCTTGATTTATTATTTTATTATATATATTACCTTAAAACAATACTAAAAGAATAGAAGAAAGGATTTCATCAGAAGACCAGCTAAGAATAGAATGGGAAAGAATGATAACAAAATCTTCTGTCTCTGACAGGGAGTCTGAGCCAGCTGGGCTGTGATTTGCCATTAATTAGAAACAACCAACATGGACAATCACAGATGCACATGTTGCATTCCACAGCAGCAGATAATCAATGTTTACATTTTGTTCCTGAAGCCTCTCAGCTTCTCAGGAGGAGAAATCCTAAGGAAAGGATTTTTCCTAAAAGATGTCTGTGACCCTCTACTGGTTCTGCAGGGCCATGGTGAGATGGGAGTTTGGCTCCTTTAGGAAAGGGTTTGGCTGTTCAGGTCATCCCATATCAATGAGCAGCTGTGGGAGCAGGAGATGCTCTGTAGGATTCATTTTCTACACGGAGGTTTTGCTGTGGTGGTGTTCTGAGGTAATGCTGTGCTGTAAGGATAGGCTCAAAGGTGGAGGTTGAGCAAGTATCCTCTAAAGCTGGAGGGGAGGAGCAGAAATGGCTTTTACAGCTGTGGCTAAAGCAACCTTGTGCTGTAGATTGGGCTGTGGTGTGCTCCTGCTGCTGAAAAGGAAGGAGGATGATGGCTTCTCAAGTTTTCACTTTCCTGCCCCTGTTGCCAGTTTCTGTGTCTGGGGAACTCCAGCTCCTCTGTTTAATTCACTCCTTGCTAGTGAGCAGGGTGGGACAGCTGGAATGGACAGAATTCCAGAAATAGCACTGGGAGGCAACATCACAGCCAATGCCGAGCACTCCAAGGATGGTGAAACCCCTTTCTTGTCTAAAATAGTTACTAGAGGGCTTAGCACCAAAGCAGTGACATCTCCAAAGGAGTTTGAGGGTGCTACTATGAGAGAGTAGCATGAGCACCCTGGTGGAGTACAGGCTGCTACAGGCCCTAATTAGGGGCTCATTAATGCTTTCTTTCATCACTGCCTTGCAGCCTTCAGATGTGATTAGACCTATTTATAGGGGCAGAGTTCCTTAATATACAGCACACTGTGCTTCTTGCCAATCAAATCAGTAGCATCTGCATCTTTGATTGCTGCTTAATAACATTGTAGAAGGTGGTTAATTAAAAAATATAAATAGACCTTTCATCCTCTTAGCTTACCAAAGTGCTTCTCTCCTGCCCCCACCTTGCTTCCCCAAAAAAAGGGTGAAGTTGGATTAGCACAGGGACTGTGGTGAGCCTCTCATGTCACTGCTGGAAATGCATCCTGCTCTCCCATCCAGGGCAGTTACCTCTTGTGTGCTCTGCTGGGGGACTGAATTTCATCCCCCCCATGAATTGTCAGCACAGGGCAGAATGTTTGTATGCTGCATAATAATGGATTTGTATGTGGGCTCCTGTGCTGCCTTGGAGCAATTTCTAGCTTTTTGTTTCAGTGTTTACATCTGTGTGCACACACTGCCTTATCCTGCCTTGAGCAGCATTTCATATGCAATGGCATATTTGGCTTTTCAAGTCTCTTTTTAAAATGTTCTCTGTTTGGTAAACTCACAGGAATGTGCTTTATTTGTGGAGGGCAAGGTGTCATAATTAACTTTTTGTATTGTCCTTATTTTTTCCTTAGAGGATTTAATTCTGATGTTTTGTTGGGATAGCCTCTAGGCAAGCCTCCAGAACAATCAAGGTATGACTTGAATATGCTAGCAGATATGGCCATGGGGAAATGTTTATCCAGGTAAACATGGTAGAAAGTATTATGTATATTATGTAGAAAGTATAAGGTAAGAAATTACTCTCAGGGAGGAATTTGGGATGACTTCTTGTGATTAACCAAGTTATGGATGTGGGTTTGCACTTTCTGATAAGCCTTGCCCAGAGCCTGTCTGCTCCATCTATTGAGTGTGTTTGATCTTTAACTGCAGTTCCTTTGTGGTTTGGTCTGTTCCCACTTTGGAGCCATACTGGTGGTAGTGGAATAGTGAGGGATATGCAGAGGTGTTTTATTGCATATTGCTGATCCCTCTGTCCTAACAAGGATCTTTTATTAGGATCCTACAAAAGAGAGACATAGGGTTAGAGATAGCCTGTCACTTCTTCTTGGGGATGTTACTTCCTGTGGGAATTAAAGCCTCTGGTTCTTGCTGCCTTTCCAGTGACAGAAGCAGCAGCGCAGTAATTGCTAAAGCAGCCATTGTAGCTTTGAAGTGTACACACTGATTTTTTTTCGAAGTATTTAATCCCTCTTCTCCCATGAGCCTGCTCTTTTTAGCTGCTTGAAGCATGTTAAGGAAGCAGATATTGTTGATGGCTTGCCTTATTCTCCCTTTATTTTCACAGCAAAGTACTCATCTGGTAAGTGCTTGTATACAGCTTTACATTCTGTGTGTTAAGGGCAGCCCTGCTATTTTTTAAATATTCCCTTTATTTATGTTCCTTTGAAAAACTAAAATATTTTAAGGTTGTGGGGTTGATTTATTTTTAGATAATCATCCCAGTAGTCAATCCTCCACAGAGGAGTATTTTCTAAAGAACTTAGGGAAGTGTTGCTTCTTTTACAAACTCTGTTTTCTCTGTAACAAGTTCTTTAGGGCTTGCCTTAACATGAGAATGTAATTACTCTTATGGAGAGAGGTGAGGAAAGCAGGTGGAGTGTTTCTCTGCCTATCCAGAGCAGTGAATGATATACTTTGTTTTCCAGGGGCAGAGCTCCTCATGTCCCTCCAGGCATTAGACTTGGCTGTGGGGAGTGAGGAACAAGCCCAGTTGTTGGTTCCAAGTGCCTGGAAGCCCTGGAGTGCTCAGCCTGGTTTAGGATTTCTGGAGAGGCCAGACAGTCTGGTGGAGGCTGATTGTGTTTCCCACTCCTGCTGTTCCCCTCAGCTTTTGCCAGTGGGAGTGTTGAACTGAGAGGGGAGAGCAGCTTTGAGTGCAGAGGAGGAACAGCCCCCAGCCCTGAGGAGCTTTGGAGCAGCCTGCCTGAGGTGAGAGGCACAGACAGCTACAGGCAGAAGTGCAAATCTGAGCAGTCAGGAGCTTCAGTCAGAACTTCCAAATCAGAACATAGCACTTGGAAGCAGGTGCTGCAGTGAGAAAACAACCTTTTTCACTTAATAAGGTAAATGAGGTTATTATATAACACCAGAGCATATTTGTCTTGATCATGAAAGTTGACATAGAAAAAATAATTGAATAAAAGCTGGCTGGAGCCCCCAGATACTACAGCTCATTTCCAGAGCCTCTTTGATCACAAATAAGAAAAAAAAAGGAGAAAAAAAAGAGAAAATGTCTGTATTGCTGTTTCTTCTGCTTTGTGTGACCCACTGGTGGTCACAGCACTAATGATTGAATCTCTTGGATGCTGAGTATGTGACTCATACTTTCTTTGGGCCCATGTGTCCATTTCCCACTGTAGCATCAGAGTATTTCATGTCAGCTGTCATAATTCCAGCATTGCTGTACTTCCTGCAGGAACACACCCTCTGTAGGATTCTGGAGTGATACTGGAACCAGTTTGTTGCTTTGGTGAAAGTCCCTTCTGTGTGTGAGATATAAACAGTTTATTTGCACCTTTGCTGTCCATGTTACATGAAGGCTTGGCACCCATGGGATAGGGTTGAAGAGTTGACATTTTTAACACCCAGCACTCACTTTTTTATTTTTTGTGTACTAATTCTGATAGTGGAGCATGGCCAGAAAATGTGCTGCTTCCTTTCAGTGCACTGGAGTTTGAGATAAAGGAAGAGTCAGTCTTACTGAGTGATGTTCAGTCTTTGCTTTCCTTCCTGACTTCTGCTGGGAAGATTTTGAATTTCCCTTTTAAAACATTCCTTATTCCTGCAGTTTCTGTTTCTGTCAAGTGAAGCACTTCTCCTTTTACTCTAACCACGTGGTGGCCCTTACTCAAATTGTTTGTAAAACTGGCTTATTTGTCAATTCATTTGGTCCTAGGAGGTAACAAATAGCAGCTGTAGCATGGGATTGTGCCCAAGTCTAGTCATTTATGTTGCTGTTTTCCCTCCTCCTTGCCATGGCTCCCCAGCTTGTTCTCTTGCACAGAAAGAATTGTCTCTTGTATCTATCTCTGTAATTTCCAGAGTCTACCATATTTCTCCACTATTTGTTTTAGGAAAGGTGAGAATCTGAGGCTCCTTTGAGAGTCTTCATGGAGAACCTGTGAAGGTGATGTTTGCCAACAGACAAACTGTGGCAGTGTGAGCAGGAGCACCCAGGGATTTTCCTGCTTTTCCCAGTACTGGGGGCTCCTCTGCTTGCAAGGAAACCCTGGGACCTGAAGGAGAGTCTGTAGGGAAAGAAATCTTTTGGGAGTAGCTAGAGGAGCACTGCTCCCAAGTCAGCAGCTGAGCTGAGCTTGGTTTTAGGAAGGACACCAGGAGAATCAGGATTGGTGAGAGTCTGAGACATCATATTGGGCCTGCATAATCTTAGCTGGCCTCAAGAGGTGAAAATCTTGGCTTTCTTAGGATTACCTTTACACAGGAATGGTTTTGATGATGAACCAAGTTGCAGAAGTTTCCTTCTTGCCCCTTCTTCTCCCTGTGTTTCATGACTGGACAATTACAGCTGTTTATCTGGCTGTGGTGGTAAATTGGGTCATTGAGCTGATTTGAGTTAAAAATAGGCATCCCAAACATCAGGAGCACTGATGCAACAGCAGAGTTTTGACCAGTGGCAGGGAGGATTATAAACTCTTTTTGCTGCTGGAGCCAGAGTAACTCATAACCACGTCCTTGCTGTGTTATCTGGCCCCTTTATTCCATGGTGACACTCAAATAGTAGCTTTGAAAGGAAAAATACTGAAGCTTGATTGTGGCCAGCAGATCAAAAACTGCTGTCTCACAATTAGCTGTACTCATCTCAGATTAACTTGTATGCTTTACAGCTCTAAATAATAATTTCCTGTCTGCAGAGCAGCCCCAGTCAAGAAGACTAATCAGTGTGCAAACATTGCTGCTAAAGAGTGCAGATACAGAGTCTTGCTGCCAGTGATGCATGAAATGAAACAGAGTAGGTCTAGGCTTCCTAGACTGGCAGCAGAGCCAGCTTTGTAATGGCTGGGCTTGATCTTGCAAATTTGTTAAACGTGGAAAGGCTTCTACATACTCTTAAATCTCATATGATTCATTGTTAAACAGCCCCACAAAAAAACCCCAAAACAACTCAGCAAACCCCACATCCCAAAAGAATACCCTTAAATAACAGTCACATCACATTTACAGGAAGCTTTTCCTACCCTACTGTGGTATCATCTTAAAGGAAAAATTTGAAGAGGGTGGTGTTTGTTAAATATACAGAAATGGCTGCAGGCAAGTCTAATCTGTTATCTCTTTGTTTTGTGAAGCAAGATAGGGAATTGAAGGAATGTGAGAGGACCCCTTTAATTTTCACATATTAAACTGGTTGTTTTATGTTGTGGCTGTCTCTCTTCAGGCTCCTGATTTGTGAATTTCCCCAGAATGGGCTGTGTTTCTGTGTCATTCTCAGCCTGCACTGCTGTGGAGCTGGGAGTGCAGGTTGCACACAGCACTGCTCTCTGAGCTGGCTCCTGCACAATTCCAAGTACCACACAGGGAATGTGGTGCATCCTGAGATATCCCTGTCTGTTTCTGACACCTTGGATTTTCATCCTCCTTTGTTTTGCTTCTCCTCACTTTAATGAATATTTTCTTATACAGATGTATGGAGCTCTGTGTGATGAAACCCTGCAATGAGCACCTGTAAAACCTGGTTTTTACAGCCTGAATGAGAAGAGACACAGAGAAAACAAGTTTGGAGGGAATTGTGCAGACCTAGCAGTAGAGTTTGGGTTAGAAAACTCTATGGGTACTCTGTTCATTTTTTAGAATGTCCTAATAGAAATCTATTTATGAGTTTGACATTTCTAATGTGCTCAGAGACGTGGATTTTTTTCTCTCTATGTTCTTCCAAGTCCTAGGAATTTTTTTGTTATTTTTGTGAGTAAAGACATGGGAGCCCAACTTTTTGGGAACTGCTGAGGGAGAGGTGAGCAAAGCTCAGGATGGAAACATGGATGGTGGGTGACCTTCTCCTGGCTGAGCTGTAGAGCAGTGGTGCTGGCCCAGCTGCTTCCAAAAAGTGTTCTTACAGCTCTGGAGCATGGCACACAGCTGAAATATTCTGGTGACTGGTTAGGCTAGAGATGTGAAAGGATTCTAAAATCCTAAAAAGAAGGAGGCTTCTTTTAAGATAGTTCCTAAAGAAAAATCCAGTCCAGAAGCAGCAAAGAGCTCCTGGGAGTGTCAGAATGGAAGAACTCTCATTAACCTACTTGGAGCAAAGGGTGTGTGTCCATGCATGCTTTGTAGTTTCATGGCTTCTGTTCTTGGAAGGGCCTGATGGTGTGTTTGTTGGAGCAGAAGGGTAAGGTGAAATACTGCCTTTTGCTAGTAGGGTTGGATGACCTGAAATATATCCACGTGGAATATGAGGAAAGGGAGGAGGAGACAGGGTGGTTTGTGATGAGTCTTATTGCTGCTCTGAACCAACTTTGCTTCTAACTCTGGTCTTTGCTTTCAGCACAATACTGAGCAGAAATTTGTTTACTTTAGCATGCTAAAATAAAATTATGGTTTCCAAGAACATTCAGATAAGCAAGAGAGTCTCAGATCACTGTAGCTGCCTTGAATGTATTAAAAATCCAATATGTCAGCCTTACCACTTACGCCTTTCTCCTCAGCTTACCAATTCTGTTGCAAATGCTTTCCTAAAATAATTAGTGGAGCAGAAAGTAGAAGTCCCTGAAAAACTGCTGTGATAAAATGGCAGTCTGTTTAATGTGTGATGACCTATTTGTTCTTTCCCTTAGGCACAATGGCCACAGTAGCCCAGAAGCACTTTTTGGAGGGGCAGCCATACTCAGTGCCCCTGATCCAGCCCGACCTGCGCAGGGAGGAGGCTGTGCAGCAGGTGGCAGATGCACTGCAGTATCTGCAGAAGGTGTCAGCTGATATTTTCAACAGGTAAAGTGCTCCCCTGGGGGGTTGGGTGCTCAGCATTCAGCATTACACAACACAGTGCTGGAATCAGGGTGCAGCAGTGAAGGGGAAAGGGCATTGGGTTGGTAAGCAATGGAAGTTCAGAAAAGAGATGGAAAAGGACCAGATGCGCTTCAATATGAGTTTATTAGATTTGAGTCTGTCAAAGTTAAGCATAATGAAATGGCTGCAGTTTGCCAGAGATTGTTGGTTGTTAATTTTTACTCGTTTTTATTAATGACTAAAAAATTGCATTACTGCTTCTGCTGCATTTATCCCTTATTCCTTCTTGCTCATGCTTTGAAGGGGAGGCATTGTAATTTGGAGTATCTTGAAGATGTGTCTTTTTGAATCATTGTACTTGAAGCAGTGAAGTAGAAAATGTCTCTTTGTTCTGATCTCTGCAATGTACAAACTGTTCTCTTAGGGCTTCTGGTGTTTCACACTTCCCTTTTTGTGTCTTGGAAGGGCTGAGTGCCCTGAGTAAGATAGAGTTTCTTGCCACAGTATCATAATCCATCAAGGTCCATCTCTTCAAGGATTTGGTCCAGACTTGGCCCCTCTTGCATATGATCATCTTTAGGATTGGATCTTTAAGGCTGTCTGTATGGCAGATCAGAGAGATTCTTGTGTATGCTTGCACATGATGGTAGATAATGTGGTGCTTTTTTCTGTCCAGTGCCATCTTTGGCATCTCAGTGCTCTGAGATAGTGTGGACTGTCATTGGGAAGGAAACAGAGCAGCATTTACCTTAGCAGTCTAATCAGTAATCAGATAGGCTAATCAGTAAAAGCACATGCTTTGGTTTCAGCAGGTCCCATGACTGTCTACTTTAATTTCTTATGGTGTGAGCAGCATCATGACATTCTGTCTTTGAGTTTTGGAAGGTTTTTTAAGGGTAGATTGAAGTTCTGTGGTTTCTGATCATGATCTTTTGAAGGGTAGCCTCTGGAGAAAGAGCAATCTCTAAGGCTCAGCTCAGGTTATTGAGGTTAAGGCTTTCCACTGGAATAGTCCTTGTTTGGGCAAGAGCTGTGTGTGGGTTGGATTAGCTTGAACATAAGGTCTGCTTCATTTGTGCTCTCCAAAGCAGGGGAGCACTTCCTGATCTAAGGCTGGGAGAAGGCTTTCTGGAGCTGCCATAAACATGTGGAAAATCCTTCTCAGACATGGGCCTGGTTGGCAGTGCTGTCCCTCTCTGTGGGGTAAATGAAGCTCTTGATAATGCAGGAGTTGCTCTTTCTGTGTCTCTGTTTTCCCTGTTTCTCCTCTCCACACTGCTGTCTAACACAGTACCCTGTAATTTCCCTGGGGAGATAAGCTGCTGCTTTGTATGCAAGGCACTCCTGAGAACTGAGCAGTGACTGTGATGCTGTTCCCTCACTCCTTGGTGCACTCATGACTTTTAATTACCAATTTTCTCCAACAACAGAGGAGGCTTCATTGGCTTCTTTGTTTGCTTTGCCTTTCCATCCGAGGTCTTGGCTCTCTGATATAATTAAGAGTGATTTAGTAATTATGCAGGCATCTGATGAGAAGTTCCATGACCTTGCTTCTTCCATGTCAATCAAGGGGCAAAGCTTTCAAGGTGAGAACTTTGCTACTTAGTGACCTTTTATCTTCCCTTTCCTGAGACAAGGCAGCTCTGTGCTCCATTTCCAGGAAGGAGCTCTCTTACCTGGAGGAGCTGGCTGTTTGATGTGCAGAACAGCAGCTTGCAGTGCTGATGGAGAGGAAACTTGTTCACTGTGGGGGACTTGGCTGAGTGTGTCCAACTCCTTACTGCAGTACTGCAGAGATGCAGATGTTCTGAGGTGGTTTTCTGGGAACAGGTGGATTGGTACAGTGGCAAGCCAATCTGTACTTTGTGAAAGGTGGAGTGAAAGTGTCTCCTACTCTCTGTAAAAAAAGGAATATTTCCACACCCAGATCTTTGTTTCCATTTTAGCTAATCAAAGTTTCTGCTCATAATTGTTGCTGACATGATAATTGAGTATGAAATCTTCAAATGAACATGTTGAGATGACACAAGGAAGATACCTTTCAATTTAGAGAATTAGAAGAACATACAGGGAGCTTTCCTTCACTTCCCCCCTTTTTGGGCAACTTGGGAAATAACCCATGTGATAAGTCTCTGCCAAATCTTCTTTCCGTCATTCTCAAAGAAGCTTACTTGCTATTAACTCTGGCAAGGTACCTGGTGAATGAGACTGCAGAGTTCATTAGTTCATAGACAATCGAGGGATGTGTGGGTGCAAAACCTCAGGTAAGCTATGGCTGAGACCTAGAGCATCCCCAGCCTTGGAGAGCAGGCCTGGATTGAGTCAGGAGTCACTTAGAGCAGGATATATCAGCCCAGCATCCCTCTCCATCATATCCCTAACTCTCAACAGCAGAGACCCCCCTGCCTTTTTTCACATGGGCAGCACCAAAGCTTTGGTTGCTGTGCAATAGAGATTGAAGTCTTAGGCCAGTGCTGTCCAGCAGTGCCTTCCTCTGAGGAGGTCCTGTCCTCTTGGGGCTGATGTCAGTGCTGTCACAAGACCAAGAGGCTGCATGTCCTTCCCAACTTTATGCTTTGAAGTAATGGAACTTTTAAGCTTGTGTGTGTTAACTGAATCCAAGTCATGAATCTGTTGTGGAAGCTGCAGTAAAAATCAGATTCACTGCATGTAGTTACTTAGATATTAATATTGCTTAAAACATAAATATTCTAACATAGCCAATCTGACGTAATATATAATACCTGTTTGAATTTAACTCCTGGGTTTTTAGGAAGGGTTTTTGATACAGGTCACAGGAGCTGGGATGACCAGTTTAAACTGTAAATTAACAGTAGGCTTTCATCTATTTTCTATCTATTTCTATCTTTCTCATCTATTTAATGAGTTTTTCTCATTAGTATTTTTTGGGTGGGAGATTCTGTTGGAATCATGTGCTTTGGAGTATTTTACAGCAATGTTTTTGGGATAAGTACTTAAAATAAGTGATGAGTTTAGATTTCCTGATATTCCCTCCTAGTTAGGCAGGCTTGTCCTTCAGCATTTCTCAGTTTCTGAGGAGTTTGTGTTGGCAGGAAATGTTAATAATCTCTAATATTGTCAATTTGCTATTCAAAGTGTTCACTTTTGAGTAATAGATGTGTGGAAAGTTGATTTTGCAGGTTATCTCATGAAGTGTTACAGTAGGAAAGAAATCAAGGGCTTGGAGTTGGAAGGTTGTTATCAAGGTCCAGGATTTGCCTGTAATCCAACCCCAAGTTGTGCTGTATACAAAATATCCCATCCTTATATATGTATTTTTTTTTGTTTAGTTAAAATTTGTGATT
The DNA here is from genome assembly GCF_047830755.1 of Zonotrichia albicollis. Classification (NCBI taxonomy): domain Eukaryota; kingdom Metazoa; phylum Chordata; class Aves; order Passeriformes; family Passerellidae; genus Zonotrichia; species Zonotrichia albicollis. Next base: position 16,871,318 of record NC_133822.1, read on the forward strand.
GTTATTCTTTAAAATCTTTATTCAGTCTCTTTTGCTTTTCTGGAATAATACTTTGCTAAACCACTGTATCCTGTTTCCTCCCCAGCTGGATTCCAACTAATTTCATATTACATATTTGAAAAGGGCTTTAATATTAAGCAAAAGTTTAAATGAGAGCTGCATTCTGAAAACCATAGCTGGAAAACAGCAGCACTGTGGAAATGCTCTTTGGGGTGGGGAAGAAATCTGGTAAGGCTGTGATAAGGAAGGTAAGGAGTAGGTAGGTGGCTGGGCTGCAGAGCCTTCAGGGATGTTTATGACAGGAGCAGAGCTGAGATGTGAGTAGTTCTGAAATTGAAAATACCAACAAAATCTTAATCATGAGGTACATTTGTGTGTTTTAAGGACCTCCTTGTTTTAAACTTGCTACTGTGATTAGTCATGATCATCAGTAATGGAAGTGGGGATTAGTACATCAGTGTAAATGTGTTTAATTTAGGAGGTCTATGGAATGGAAACTTGCCAGGAAGGGTCTTGCTGCAAGCTGTGCTGTGCTTTGTGGTGCCCTGGGGCTCTGGGATGCACCTTGGAGCTTGGACACTGCACTGGGTGTGTTCCTCTGCTGGCTGCAGGGGTTGATTTTCTAGGAGCAGAGCTGTCCACTGGGATGGCTCACAGTGCAGTGAGTTTGCACCAAGAGACACACTGCAGCACAGGGAGTCCATTTTTCTCCAGGTAATTGGAGAGTGTTATGGCTGTTGTTTAACAACAAGGTGCCTCATGGTACTTTGCAGTTGTCCCAGAGGTCATCTGAAAGAGGATGCCAGGTCTAGTTTTGTTTCAGGTCCCTCTCCTGAGAGGCTGTAGGAGCAGTTGTTTGCTGCCAGGAAGATAAAGCAGCAGCAGTGAGTAAAGAGTGAATGGAGTCTCCTGCAGACATGAGGAAATGGAGAACAGGGACATTTTGCCTGCAGCTAGTTGTTGTTCTGTAGATATGTCTCCAAGTAAGGTGGATTTATTTTCCTTTTAAGTGTAACACACTTTGTAAGGCACCTTTCATTTGTTATGGCTGCCATGATCTTCTGGAAGATAACTGTGACAGCCTGTGAGGATGTAGCTTCAGAAAGGTTCCTAGACTGTGGAAAGAAAACTTGAGGAGGTGACACAGGGGTGTGATCAGCATGCTTGGGAGGCTGGCAACAGCTGGCACTAGCAGGCATCCCACACCCCCATAAGGAGGCAAAGGGAGTGTGACTGTTCTGCAAGAGACCAGGTCACAACTCTTTCTGGATGCTGCTAAAATCCTTAAACTTAAGATCTTCTGGAATCTGACCTGTGCAGAATTGCAGGAGAAGTAGTTCTCCTACTTCAGGAATTGGTCTCAAACCTGCCAAGCAAAAGGAGGCACACAACAATTTAAGGAGCTCTTGGAAACATTCTTTCTACTCTTACAGCAGTAGTGGAATATCTTGTGGAAATAGGAGACAGTTTCCTTTAAAACAGATGGCATGGGCAATAGGAAAGGCAAACAGTAAGGAGAAACTAAGGTAATTTCAGTACATATGAATTGTTGATTTATTTTAGTTCATGGGGTCTTTTTTTGAATGCTGACAGGGAAGTCTCTTGTTTGTACTCTGTTCCTTGTTGGAGAAAATGCAATATTGAGTAGCAGCTTTCAAGTTCCTGTGAGCTAATTTTGTCCAGCAGTAAGTCTCTGTTAATTAAAAGGGTTTTGGCAAAGATCTTATGAACTTCCCCATGCAGAGAGTAATTCCTTTACCCCTCAGTCCCTGACTGCTGTGGCTGTTACTCTCTGGAAATAGGCAAGGAGAAGCACCTGATAAAGTGTTCCTTTATTTCTTAGCCCATGGTTTTGGCAATATTGTTGGATTCTCCCACTCCCACTATTCTTGATACAGTAACATCTGCCATGTTATTCCTTTATTACACAAAGTGATAGCTCTACCTTCTCAACCAACTCCAGACCCTGGAGATTCACATATGCTGGAGTAATTTTCTGTTCCTATGGATGGCTTTTGTGTACTCAGTCAGCCCTGGAGGAAGAGATTCAAACAAGTAATTTTGTTTTACAGGCATGACTTCCATTAGGGATCCAGCATGGAGAAAACTGTCTGGAAAATAACACTGAGTGGCTTGAAATGTTTATTACAGGCTCATTCTATGGGGGTGTGCACACTGAGGGGAGAGTTGGGGGAGGAACAGCAGTGCCAAAGGTCTGTTCTTCACACATGACTGGTGCATTAAATTCCCTTTCCATGGTGCTTCTTTCTGTCTGGCTGTGGTGCTGTTCAGTTTTGAAAATGGGGAAGGCTGTGAGGGTTTAGGTGTAAATGCAACTGACAGCAGAGACAGAGCAATGCTTTTGGAGACAGGACACCTATTTGTAGGTGCTAATGAAGGAGTTTCTGATTTTCTTCCACCTACATCTTCCAGAACCTAAATTACCCACCTGGGGTTTCTCTTTAACATGCTGTACCATCCAAATTCTTTAATTCAAGCTCCAGAAACTTTCATCCCTTCCTCTAAATCCACCAAACATTTTATTGAAGGAATTCACCATGCTGTGCCATTAATAATTTTTATCCCCTACTCTCCCTGGCACAGCATGGTGAATTGGATTCCTTTCTTAATTCATCCAAGAATATAACCCTTATTCTGGATTAATGTGCATTATAAAACCAGGTATTTGCATTTTAATTTACTTCTAGGACTCTTGTTTTAGATTGACCAGCAAAGCTGAATCTGCAAGCATGCTTGATGGGCCTAAGAGGCATTACAAGACATTCCTTTTAGAAGAAGAGGTAAAGCTGTTGCATTTCTGCTCTGTGTGAGTGCAGTAGGAATTGCCCTCTGGTTATCTGTGACATACATTGCAGTATATATACACATACATAAATATAACATTCCAGTGGCTCAGTACCAAAAAGCAAGGAAGTTCATGGTGACTCCACAGTGCAGTTCTCTCTGTTGTTTTGTCCCAGTGACTGGGTAGTTTGGTTTTGCTTCAACAATACTTTTGAGAGTGATATCCTGGATTTAAGCTATTCAAGTGTATAAATTTACAGTTCTGGCAGTTTTGGGGTGGGGAAGGAGGTTTGGAAGGCACACTGTATGAATTTGTTCTGGTATTACTCTGAAGATAGTGTTTCCATTCTTAATGACTTATTCTGAGTTAGTGCATGGGAAAGATGATTTTTAAAATGACAATGAGGGAAATGAAATCATGTGTCTAGACCAATTCTAAAGGTGTCTGATCACTGATGTGCCTCAGACTGTTTCATTGAAATACAGAGCAGCTGTCAGTGCAAGCAGAGAGATCTCTGCTTTTTGATGCTGTTAGGGGCATCTCTGCCTGTGGCCCAAAGTTTTTGGGGGAAGGGTAACTAGAGCAACTAGAAATCCCTCAAGAAAGTAAGAAAGTGCTGTAATCACTGAGGAAATAAGGTGTCATAAAGAGTTGTTCTGATTTGTTAAAGAAGCACACTCAAATTAGCTTGTTGATGGACATATCACAGAAGGCGACTTTTGAGATTTGAGTGTGACTGCAACTGATTGTAGGAAAATGAAGAAGTAACACTAAACAACCTCTGTTTCTGAAGAGTAAGTATTAAATAAAAAACTTCATTTACAAAAAAATATGTGAAGAAATCTTTAAGAGAAGGAGGCCTGTTTGGAAAGAAGATCTGTTAAAGAAGTTCACTTTGAAAACAAAGGTAAGAAAGGGAAAAGCTAAATTAGCTAGGAAATTTTGTAACTGGCAGAGGGCTGGTAACTGTTTCTGAGAAAGTCTATCTTATGAAGTTGGACTGTTTTAATTGTAGCAAAATTTTGGGTGGATTTTGGGAATCCCCTCTAGTTCTGGCAGGATGCTGAAGAGGATCATTGCTGAGCAGAAGCAGTGAGTGCAAGGAAATAGAAGAATTTTCACTGAGATGTAAGCTCTTGAAAAGTACAGGGATCACTGCAATATGATAAGCAGAAACTTAGTGCAAAACAGAATAATGATCTGGATGCTCCCAAGTCATGCTTCAAAAGCCAGTTTGGTCATTTACAAGTATCTGATTACAACTTCAACAGGTCAGCACAGTGAGGGAAGACCACAGAGGCAGACCCTTATCATGTGATCAAAGTCAGAAAGGAAGTAAGAGTTCTGAGAAAACATGAAGTGTAGTTGTCTTTAAACAGACATTTTATGGTAGCAAGTTCTTTTTCTTGGTTGGGCTTTCCTTCTCCTGAATATTCAAGTCCAGTTGTGCAGGACAGCAGTTTTTATAGAGTAAGCACTAGCTTGTAAATGACAGCTTTTAGATAGATTTTATTGAAAAGGAGACTGAAGGGTTCAACTTGTGACCTGCAAGTAAAATTTCATGTGATTGCCATCAGCTGCTTGGAAGTGGAGAAAATTTCAAGTCAATGCAAAAACCTTTCTTTGTAAACATTTGTCTTAAATGTGGGTAAAGGCTGGATTTTGGATCACAAGAAAGAAATGGTGGTGGTGAGAGAATTGTCAGTATTTTGTGTCAGTTCTTGCTGGCTGTAGTTTATTCTGGTGAACAGCAGTGGGATGGATTTGGCAATGGCAAGACATTGAAGAGGGCAGATGAACCTGCACAGGTGGCCTTAAACTCAGTAAAATGGAAAATTAAGGAGCTACTGAAAAATATGTGTTAAGTCCTGTGAATTAATGCAAAATTGTTTGAGTTAGTGAATAATGGACTGAAAATCTGATCTGCTGAGACTGTACTGTGAATTTGCCTAGTTTTTTTTTGTTCCAGGGAACAAATGATTCCACTCTTGGTTTCACAAACAACCAAGACTTAATTAACACTTGGAAATTGCTTGGAGATCTTTGGGTGAAAAGCTATGAAGTTCTGAGGATATTTGATTAAATGCAAAGAAAAGCAATGCTTTTCTTGGAGAACAGTGAGAATGGGAACTGCTATCACCAGGAATCATTTTCTGCTCTGGAGGCAGGCATGTTTTGCTCAGCATTCCTATTCTTGATGACAATGACTTGTTTTGGTAAGATGAACAGACTGAGAGCAGTGTTTGTGCTATGTGCTGTCACAGTATGAGAAACCTCCATCCCAATAAAGGAGTGGGAGCTCAGCTTTCCTGATATTTTCAGCCTTACATCAGGGAAAGACCTTTAGAGATGATCTCTTCTTTGTGTTTTGTTACATTTGTGTAACTGAGTACTACTTACCTTAAGAAAACTGATTTAAATCATTTGGAAAGTATGGGGGAAGCTTGGAATAAAGAGAAACTTCCTGACTGCCTGGCCAGGGGGGAGGAAGGCTCTGCAAATGTCATTCCTGCCACATGATGATGGTGATGGATCTTTGGTCAAGTGAGGCACAGCCTAAAAGGGCTGGGGTGGCTGCTGTCAGTGCTCCTCTCCTGCTGTTGCTGCCTTCAGGTAAAGCTCTGTGGAAAGAAACAGTATTTCTGCCTGGTGGCTTATGAATTTCTCTTGCAGCCCCACCTGAGAGAGGGCACAGATCAAACATTGCAGTCCAGGCTGATCTGCCTCCTATTGCTGGTAGGGAAACTGGAGCATAATGTCAAATAAGAGTGAGCTGTATAACAGAAATATTGTCTGTGTAGAATCAGACATGGTACCCACAGTGATCCAGAGGAATCTCAGATCTTTTCAAAGACATTTGCTCTCCCTACCCCAGATATAGTTCACAACAGGGTCACCTGGACATTTCTCCACTGCTTATGTTTGCTGTGACTCTGTAGTGATACACATTTTCCTTTCAATGGGAACAGGGAGGAAGATCTTTGGCTAGCCTGAGAATGGAGCTTTGATGGGAGAATGAGAAACCTAATCTTTGTGTACACACAGTTGATTAATTTAAGGTTACAAGGTGCCAAAACACCTTCTCAAGCTATCTGCCAAGTTTGATCTATTACTTCAAGCAATATGGAAACAAAATTTATTTTTGACAGCCTTGTAAAATTCTGTCCAAACAGGATTAGCCCTCCTTTGACAAGTGATTAAAAAAAAGAGGAACAAAACTGAAAACACTTAAGGCTATTACTACAAAAGATTAAGCCTCAGTGAGTAAATACTTAAGAAATTTTTTCAAGGGTGAGTGGAAACTCTAAAGATAACAAACTATACTTCCCTAGTAACTTCTACTGGTTACAGTAGTAGTGTCAGTTAACTAGAACTCCTCTCCTCTGAGGAAGGGCTGAGAGAGCTGTGGTTGTTCAGCCTGGAGAAGAGATGATTTGGAGAAGACCTCATTGCAGGCTGTCAGAACCTAAGGGGTTCATAAGAAACATGAGGACAAACTTCTTAGCTTGTACTGGTTTTAAATTAAGAGGGTAGATTCAGACTAAATATAATGAAGACATGTTCTGTGATGAGAACAGGTTGCTCAGAGTATTCAGGGCAGGTTGGCCAAGGCTCTGACCACCTTGATCATCTGAAGATGATTGGGTCGCTTCCAAGCCAAGCTGTTCTGTGATTCTGTGATTCTATACTATCATCAGCTGCCTGATATCTCAAGATTTCCTGTGGCTGCTGCTTTGGGAAGCAATTCCACTGCCAGTGGAGGAACTCAAAAGGTCACCTGTGAAACTCCAGCAGCACTGGTAAAGAACCATTTTCTCAATTGCTTCTTTTAGAAGTAATGGAGGCTTAAAATAATCTTTCCCAAAAGTTGTCACTGTGATGGTAGAACCTGTGTTGTAGATGTTTATTAACACTGTTAATGTTAATAAACAGTAGATTGACCAAAAGTAGCCTGTATAGTTTAAAAATATAATGTTGTACTTTATTTGCAAACAGATTTTCTGCATAGTATACACTGACTTTCTATTTAATATGTATTTCTTCTAAAGAAACAAAAGTGCATCTGCTTTCAGACCAGTCAGTGGTATGAGACAAGTAAAATGCTTGGAAGGTTAAAGAGGAACTTGTTTGTGACATTTTTCTACAAAGAAAAAAAAAGAGAAGCTGCTTTTCTGGAGAGGAGAGCAAGCTGCAGGGGAAGAGGGAGAAAAGCGCTGTGATGGTAGGTCAGAATTCTGAGTTTCCAGTTTTTACATAAACTTAATTCACAGTAGTGGAAGTGCCTTCTGAAATGAGAGATTAAACATGGAAATGAAATGTTTTTTGTGTAAGAACATGACCTGTGGAGAGTGATACATGCTGGATCCTGCTGAGGATAACCTGGCAACCTTGATCACTCTCCAATCTGCAAGACCTTTCAGCATCACAGGAACAGGGCAATATGCAAATGCTGGAGCACCTGCAAATCAGGCTCGAGGAGCAATCAGAGTGAGATAAACATTAATTAGTATAATACCCAAACCCTTAATGGAGGAAGGAACGTTGATTACACAGCCTCACTTGGGACTTCTTTCTGTCAGAGATGGTGTGTGATGACAGTTTCTGATTGCACTTACTCAGATAAGAAGTAAGACTTTAAAAACTGCTTAAATATGGAGAGAGAAGAGCAGAAAGCAAACAAGTTGATCTTTTGATGAGTGGTTGAATGTGCTTGGCTCTTCATAAGAGTATGTATTTTTCCTTTTTGCCTTTCAAACTTTTGAGGTGAATTGGCTTTGTGAGCTGATTTTGAATACTTCCCTGGATACTGTGAACCATAAGTGTCTTAGCAGACTTTCCTTCCCTCTCCCCATCTTGATCCTGAGGTGTTGCCAGCTGCAGGGGCAAAAGCGCTGAGTTGGAGTGGGCTTCTCACAGTCTTCATTTTGACACTTTCTTTCCTTGTTACCCTGCTCCAGTACCTGCTGCTTGGAGTGTCTGAGAACAAAATAAAATACAACAACCATAAACTCAATCCCTTCTTATTCATGCCTCCTGCAGTAAGGCAGAAATTTAATAAAAGCATACGTCATTTAGCCAAAAAAAAAAAAAGGTAGCTTGACTTTTAGGCAAGAAGCCAAGGTTTTATAGAATAAATTTACTGTATGTACCCTGAAGTTTAGAACAGCAATGCCAAGCATCACCCTGCTATCTCTGAGGCTTGGAGCTTGGGCTGGGAGGTGATGAGAAGCCTGATTTTCTGTGAGGTGTACAATCCTCATTTAAGGAAAAAGTAATTTAATACTTCGTCTGCCTTATCCTCCTGTGCAACTTCATTTCTCATTCTGCTCTGTAATGTTCTTTCTCCTTGGTTGATCACTTACTTTTATACTTCAGACATGAAAATGAAGTTCTTTGGTATTCTGGAGAGGTTTGCTCCAGCCTCTGTTGCCTAACCTTTCTCGTTCACCTTGGTGTGCAGCTTGCCTGTCCTCTCTGCCATTTCAGAAGTTTTGTCATCCCTGTCACTTTTGGGTGACATGGATGTTCAATATAGAGAGCAAAGGGTCTCTGGCTGCTGTGATGCTTCCTTGCAGCTGAATTCTGTCTTTCTCAGACACCAGTCTTGGAATCTGTTGGCCTATCTTTAAACCTTCTCTGATTTTAAACTTTTTTTCTGTTGCTGTCTGATCCTTAGCAGATACAGATGATAAAAATCACCATTTTTTGGGTTGGCACTGTGAAGTGCTTGGAGACTTGCATACAAATGTAGCATTACTGGCATTGCTGGCAATAATGGCAGTATCCAGTGTCCTGGATACCAGATTCCCAATGCCTCAAATCTTTTTCCTGTGGGAGTAAGGAAACAGTGAATTTTCCATGAAAATGGAAATAGACACAGAAACAGCAGAGGAAGTCTTTCAGTAGGCACCTGAATGAGAGATTTATCAGAGGATTTATAACAGAGTAAGAGGAAAGATCTGCTCTGTGGTTGCAGATGGGACAGAGGATAGGGGGGCAGCAAGAGAGGCTCTCAAGAGGTTCCCAAGAATTGTGAGGAAGTATTCCTGGAACTTGCTGTGGCAGTTGGAGAAAATTGCCTGTAAAATGGAGAGTGGCTTAAAGACAGCAGGATGAGGATTTTAGGACAAAGGAGAAACAAGAGCTAAGTTGGGGATGAAGTGCAGAGGGCCTGAGGGCAAAAATATTTCAGAGGGACAAGAGAAAGTGAAAGCTTGAATCAAAGCAGCTGAGAGGTTGGCTTTAATATCTGCTTAGATCAAAAAATAAAAGTCTGTATGGATTAAGAGATAATCCAGTAGATAGATTTAATCTGCCATGTGTATTGCTTCCCCAAAGAAAAACACTGGGAGGGGAAGGTTGATTTGGCTCAGTGCCCAGCATTTGAAGGTAGGTGATGCATTCTCCTTTTTTCACAGACCTTTCACTTGTCCTGAGTGAAGCACATCCTATTGAAAGGGAGGGGCTGCAGCCTCCTGCTCCTTTGCAACTCCAAAGTCATGTTGAATTTAACTGAAGGCGTTTCTCAAGCAGAAAAGAGCACTGAGAGCAAAATAGCACAGCAATGACTAAGAAAATAGGCATGGGCTGGGTTCAGATGCTCATGGTGATTGAGAGGCAGTATTGGGCCATTTTATTAACACTTAATCCCTCTTGTCCTAATTGTCCTTGTCTCCTCTTTAATGGAAATTAAGGTCTGAATGCCACCTTTCCTCCAGCACTGCCCCTGAAATCCTCAGCCACATCCCTCCATCCCTTCCTTCCTGTTTCCTTTCTTTACAAAAGCTGGTTGTGTCCTTTGAGTAAATTCAGTTTCCACAGCAGTAGAAATAGTTGATCAAACATGAGGAGGGTTTCTCCATGTATTTTTTCTGGTAAGGTATATGGTGTATGATCTCTTCTAACTAACACATACAGCTGTATCTTGAGCTGTTCATGCTAACAGTCATGCACTTCTAGGAGCCTGTACATGGAATTTGGATTGGTTGGACTGAGGGAGTTTAATTTTCATTTCAAAGTTATCTTGTTCAGCAACAAATAACTCTGTAGAATGATATGTATTCCTTCTGTGTTGTGGGCTTGCATCTGTACCACCTCAGGTGAAGGTTTTTTGCAGATCCTATAAGGTCAATGGGATTTGGCCTGTCAAATCCTTGAGAGGAGATCACAGGAGAATGTGCAGGGTGCCTCAGAGAGGATCCATCATGGTTTGAAACACCTGAGCTGGCACTGGACAACTTCCCCAGCTTATGCTGGGAAGAGGCATTTGGATGTCTCCCCTCTTTTTTTTGAGGGAAGAGGTTGGTACCTGGTGAAACACTGGGGATAATGTGGGGCAGGAAAGGGAGTGAGGGAGGTGTTTGACTGCCTCACTGGACCCACTCATGTTCATGAAGTGAAAGGGAGAAGAACACTTATTGGTTTCCAGACCTGGGCTTGCATAACTATTTGCTTAGCACTTCCTTCTGGGAGAGAAGCATGTGCCTTGTCAGATGCTGAAAATTGTGTCTGGAAGTCAGCAGGGTACTGGCTAAAAGGCAATTGATACCTCACTTTTATTTGGAGCTTCAAGAAAGCTTTGTGGAGTTCTTCTAGGAGAGAGGTCTACTCTCAGGTGAGAGAGAAAATTGCATCATTGATTTGAGGGAGAGCAGCAAAGCAGAAATAAATGACTCAGTTTTTTCAGCTTTGAAGGGAGTAAAAATAGTCAGATGCCTCTAGAGAGCAGTACTGGAAATAGTGTCAATCAATACTATTATGAAACCTCTAGAAAAGAGGTGAACTGTGAGGTGGGAAAAATCTGCTGGTGAGAGCAGTTAGGAAAGATTTAGGTCCTTCAGAGGCATCTCACACTTGAACAAAACGAGGCAATGGGACAGCCCTGTGACACATGAAATTTGCTGCAGACAGGTGCTAGGAAATGCAGACTGAAAGGAACAACAGAAACTACTCTGAGAACCTATCAAGTGTAAAACTGATATGAACTTACTCCACTGAGGCAGAGGGAGGGTGTGGGAAGGAAATCATGAACAGATTTGTACTCAGTGTTGGTACAAAATACAAGCTGTTAGACTGTGTTTAAAATAAAATGGGGTAATGGAGAGTAATTCTGAGAGGGAGAATCTCATGAGGTTCAATTTTGCTCATCTCCCACTCCAAGCAGAGTAAGGTAGAAACAGGCTGTGTGCTATCATGCCATATGCATAAGGAAGGATTTTTCATGCCTCCAGGAAGAGGAGAGCATGGCTATAAACAAACAGAAATACTTCAAGTTTAGAGAAAGTGAGGGGTTTTTTTTTAGAATGGTACAAGGAGAACAGGCTGCTTGTTCTTGCTGTTTTTCACTATCTGCATTGAGGGGGGGTTATATTTCTATACTATAAGAGAGAATGTGCTGCCCAAAGTGAAAATACTGGAAAAGATGGATTTGGTACAGTTTGGAATTGGGAATCATGGCTAAATGCTGATTCTCAAATTCATTACTGAAGGGAATTAGAGCAGGAAAAAAACATGAGAGCTCTCTCCTCAAAAGCAAAGAGAGACTCTTGGTGAAATTTAAAGACAATGCTTGAGATTGCTTTTCACAGGCACAGAATGATCCAGTGGAACTGGGGTGAAAGTTCAGAAGACTTTTCAGCTTTTACCCTTGTAGCTGAGGAGAATCTGCTGGTTATGAATAGGAAAGGAGGCCTCTGAGAAGGTGACTCCATCATTAGCTGTAGCTGATGCCTGCTCCCAGCATCCCAAAGCATTCTGATGCTGATCTAGTGGTATGGGTTGAGATAAAAACAATTAAATTATATAATAATAATAATGATGATGATGATGTAAAGGAAAATAATAAAAAATAGAGAGAAATGCAACACAAGAAAGCCAAGTGATGCAAATAAAATCAATTGCTCACCACCAACTTGTGAAGCTTGTCAGTCCCCAAGCAGGGGACCCCAGCCAACTTTCTCCCCAGTTTATAGGCTGAGCATGATGCCATGTGGTCTGGAACATCCCTTGGGTCACTTGGGATCAGGTGTCCTGGCTGTATCCCCTCCCAGCTCCCTGTGGTGGGAAGAGAGGCAGAAAAGGCCTTGACTCTAAGATCTGCTTAGCAATAATTAAATGATCCCTGTGTTTTCCATCTTTCTGTGCCCCAAACAGCCACAGGAGCATCATGCTGTGACTCATGGATTAATCCTATTCATGTTGGACTACCTAAGGCTCTCAGTGGGATGGATACAAGCATGGCTCAACCATCACTGTTTTCACTGTGAAACAACCCACTCCCCTGAGATTCACATCCTTCTCTGAGGGGCTGGGGAGTGCTGTTTTGAAAAGAACCACTGATTGTTCAGCTCAACAAGTGTCCTTGCCTCCTTGCTAGGATCTCTCAGCGGGTGGAGGCCAGCCGGGCACAGCTCCGGGCCATTGGGGAGAGAGTCACCCTCGCCCAGGCCAAGATTGAGAAGATAAAGGGCAGCAAGAAGGCTATTAAGGTAGTGACTGCAGTGGAGGCTGCATGGCCTCTTCTCTTCCTTCTTTCTTTGCTCCTGACATGAGCTCTGGAGAAGAAAAGGTGCTCAGCTGCTGCAGCTGCTGCCCACTCACCTCTCCATGCCTTACTGCTGAGCAGGATTGTGGTGAGAATCCCATTCCTGATTGGCCAATGGATGAATTTTAGACCCATGAGCCACACAGCTCCAGGCTTTATGTAGCCTTTATAGGTTTCTGTCCCAGCTGTTTTCTGAGAAAGAGAAAAGTATGTGCTGACCTAAGCCTAACTAACTCCTTCAGTTCAGGCTCATAGACATTTACTTGAATGAAAGCTGCTGTCAGAGGGACTCCCTTTAGTGCACCTTAATCCCATTGAGCCATGTAAAACTGGTGAAAATCCTTCTTTCCCCATTCTTGCTCCATTTTATACAGTATTTCCAACTCCTTTCCTGCCAGTAGAAGCCTTTTTGCCAGTGATTTCCTAGTCCTTTTACAGAGAGAGAAAAGCTCTGGAATTCCAGTTTCAGAAGTGGCAGCCCATGCATATTGAGTCTGTGCACATAGCCCTTAGGAGCCTGTTGACTCCAAGGCTGTCCATTGGCAGCTCAGTTTGCATGTTTGCTCCTCTCCATGTGTTTCTGCCTTGTAGGATTGCCTAGTTGTTGGGTTTTAGTCCCTCCTTGTTTCTCCATAGGTGTTTTCCAGTGCCAAGTATCCAGCCCCTGAACGACTGCAGGAGTACAGTTCAATTTTTGCTGGTGCAGAAGACCCAGCTAAACAGAAATGGCCAAGACACAAGATTCAGAGCAAACACCAAATGCTGGATGAAAAAGCTCTGCAGGTAAGGAGGAGAACAGACCTTGGGAAGGACAAGCAAAGAGAACCTGGAGGCTGTTCATCTCTTTGATAAAGTGAGCCAGGGCTTTGGGACATAGGCTAGGAGTAGAACATATTTTCATTTGGCCTGTCAATGGGGAGGGTGTGAGGTCAGACTGGGAAGCTTCTGGAGGTGCCACTTGGAGAGGGCCATGTCAGTACAAGAGTTTGGGTGGCTGTGCCCTGCCAAGTGTCTGGAGCAGTTCCATTTCCTGAAGTGCTGCTGTTTCCTGCAGTGGTGTTGGTGGGTGCTGCTGCCTGGGCTCAAGGCTTTGGCTGTGCATAGTGAGGCAGCTGGGATCAAGCTCATAATTGTTTCAGAAATAGTTTCTGAAGGCTCTGATATTACTTCTGGTGAGAGGGGGAAAGTAAGGAGGCTTGTGAGTGTCAGGAGAAAAAGGAGTCATTCATTAGAGCATTTTTCTGCCCCAGGAAATCGTTGCATTTGGGCATTGTCCCTGGGTTGGAAGGACAGGAGGAAGAGCTGCTGTGCTTAAAGTTTAAAAGTTGCTGTGTATGTGCTGTGTCAGGAGTAGCAGATGTGCTGTTCCTAGCAGGTTAAGGATCAGTTTGACAACTTCCCTGCTCTCCACCCCTAAAGAGACTTCCTTCCTCATCCTTGTGTGACTTGGCCAAAAATAAAACTGCCACTGAATAATTTATCATGCTAAACTTCCCTGAGTGTTAATGGAGTTGAGACTTCACACAGAGAGGTAGTTATGAATATTTCAGCCAGGCCAAGGAAGCAGCATTGCTGGCCAAATGGAGAGCTGGCAAACTTGAGCAGGGTTCCTGCTTCCTTCCAGTCCTGGCAGTGGCACAGGCAGAGCTGCATGGGACAGGCTGCTGTCTGCCAGGGAGTGCTGCTGTCTGATGGTGGCCCCATCCCTCTGGAATTGGGGGAGCAGAGGCAGGCAGGGAGATGGGCTCCCACCCTGAAAGGCTGGTGCTGAAGTACAGCCCCTTGCACAGGGAAGGGATTGAGAAGAACATCAGCTGTTAAAATGCTGTATCCCACAAATGGCATGGTGCACATGCCATTCCCCACAGCCATGTGCCTGGGATGCCATCTCTTCCAGTCCCAGTCAGTCTGTACCACTGCCATGTTCTGCCCTTTGTGACTAAAGCTGCCATCACCACAGGGGCTTTGTTTCAGGCCCTGGGGGATGTTTGTTGCTCCCCTCCTGTGACCCAAATTTTGATCTTCTTTTGGGACTGTTGATCTTTCTCTGGCTTTGCTGAGTCTGCCTCATGCAGCAGTGTTCACTCTTGGCAAGCTCACACACACGAGCTCCTCTGTGGGGTGGGGATGCTGCTGTCAGTGGTGAAGGATGGAGGGGCTGATGTGCTGAATGGGGCTCAGCGTGGCCAAGCTCTGACCACATTTCAGGGGGACAGGCCCTTCTCAGCCATAGCTGAGCACAGAGCCTTGCAGTAATGAAATGTGACAGGGAGAAGTCTAATGTTTGCATTTAGGCTTTCCTCAATTATTCAGGGCTTTCAGCAGGGGCTCACTGCCTGTTTTCAGGTCTGATGAAAGAGAAGCCTCTTTGCTGTGAGCACAGTGGCCTTTGCTAAACTCCACGTGCACACAGCACCTCATCAGGAAAGCAAACTCTGCTGATGTCAGTCTGAGGGGAAGTGGTGGCAGCTTTAGGGGTTTTGCTGTGGTGGGTAAGCAGCTGAGTTGGAAATGTGTGTGGGTCTGCAGTTGATTATAAATGCTTCCCCCTTGGATTTTCTTCTTGCCCCCTCAACCCCAAGCAAGTGAAAACTCATTTGTTTAGAGGATGCTGTTTAGGCAAGGTAAGCACTGATGGGTGAGAGTGCCAGAAACACAGTGCTAGTGGTGAGCCTGGAAATCCCTCTGCTTTGCACAATGCAGGGTTACAGCAAGGCAGGGCTCAGCTGGGAGCTGGCTGCAGCCCTGTGGGGCTTCCCTTTGTGGTGGGAGCTGTGTCTGGGTGCTGCACATGGGAAGAAGTCCAAGCAAAAGTTACCACCCACTGCTGGAGTAACCTTGTGTCAGTAACTTAGCATGTCCTTGTGAATTCTGCCTCTCCCAGAGCCACCATAGGCATGTGGAGCCTAAACCAGGCTTTTGTCACTTGCTCATCTTGAAATACTTTCCCAGCTGGCCTCAGCACTCCATTGGTGTGGGGGGAGTGGGATTTCTGGTACATCCACCAATTCCATTTGTAATAGTGTGTGTTTAATTAAATAAAGAGCCAGAATGACTTTAAATATTTTTAACTGTAGGTTCTTTAGAAGAAAAATGCTGTGTCCTTGGGGTTGTGATCCTGCCAAGGTGCCAGCCCCCAGGTTGGGGTGTTTGAGCTTTCAAACAACCCCCATGGCTTCAGTATGTCAAGGTTGCCAAACTTTGGCATAAGAACTTAATGCTCCTATAAGAAAACTAATTTTTAAATGGCACCTTAACTTGTGGAATTCACAGTTGCAGGATATTTTTGACAGTGTGTGGAAGTTCCAAATTTCAGAGCGTATCTAGGTACTTGAGTAAGACTAGCACTTTGATTGCATTTAAATTAAAAGGATTATATTTCACATTTCAGAAGAGTCATACTTAGTGCTTTTATAAATTCCTTAGATGAGGTTTGTAAGTAAATGTAGGTAATGGTTCTTTTCTCTCTACACCCTTACAGTGATGCACAATCTTCCAGTGCTAACTGAAGTATACAAAAGAGAGAATTAAAAAAGATATATAAATGACTTGAGGGCTAAGTGTGTCTGAACAGTTCTGGCAAAAAGAGTCAGTACTCCCTCATGCTTAAAAAATTAAACATTGGGAAATGAATATTAATGATCAAAAGAACTTTCATTTTTGAGTCTCTGCTTCTACAATCTCTAAATAAGAATTTATATATTTTTGCCTATTTGCTTCCATTATAAAATAGAAGGTGTTAACTTCAATGTATTTTTTACAAGTTGGAACCTGAATTAAATCAAAACCTTGCAGGTCCTTTCTTATAGCATTTTATAGTCTCAGAGCATCATATAAACTCTTAGTGGACTAACTGAACTGTGACTAAGCCATTTCCTTGGATTTCTGGCTACCAGATTCAAGACTGAAATTTCAATCAGCAGGAACTGCTTGTGTCCCTGAGATGTGGTCTTAAAACTGAACCACCAGTGGTTTCCATTTCTCCCACACAAGTACAAGGAGGGGAGAGGGACTGAGAGAATGGGGTGGTGCAGGGATGCTGGAAGCAGTGAGGCAGTAGGAATCTGTGGACAGTATTTGGAGTGGTGGCAGAAGAAAACCACAGGTGTGGCGAGTTACTTAACCTGGCAGAGTGCTCTGGTTTCTCCTGGTATGAATACTGACTGCCTTGTAGCTGCTGCTTGCCTTTCTTGTGAAGAAAGAATTGTGAAGGGGCTGAGGAGGGGTCTACAGAGGGGTCTGATGTGTGTGACACATCCCAAAGTGTCTGTGTTCAGGAACTGATGCCTTTGCTCCCTCTGGAGCAGAGTGCTGTGGGCACTGAGCTTCATCCCCAGAGCATGTGGCAGCGGGCACTGTCACGGCAGCTGAAGCACTGCTCTGATGTGGGATGGCAACCCCTGTGCTCTTTAAAAGTCAGGCAGCTCAGATGTAATAAGTCCTTTTCGAAAGGGAACTCTATATATTATGCATGAAGTTTTAGAACTGAGAGAGAGAAGATTTCAGTTCATTAGAGTTGAAAACTCCTGCAAATCCCTCAGGCTTTGCAAAACCATCTGGCACACGTTCCAGCCTGTGCTCTCCTTTCTGCCTGATCTCTTGCCTAGTGCAGGCACTCTGTTCTTTCCTAACCTCTTTTTCCTTTGCCTTCCTGCCTACCCCACCTGGGCAATCACAGCTCTTAAAACATCAAGTGAAGGCAGCAGAGGGGAGGTAATAGAGAGGTGTGGGGAACTCTGCCTGCATGAAAATGTGTTGTAATTGGAGACACTGTAACAAAAGCCTTTTAGGCTGTGGTGCTTGATCCCTGCCTGTGACTACAGAGCCAGAGAGGTGGTTTTACTCTGGTGGATACTTGCCAGAGTGTGTTCAGCATGACCCATCCATGGCAGCAAAAGCACTTGCTGCCAGTCTGAACTGCCAACACTTTTCATGATTGAGGGGTTGCAATGTTGTTCATGTACTTCCTAGCTCAAAGGGAGATAGAGAGGGAGCAGCAGGGTTCCCAGACCATACAGTGGGGTGTGGTGGCTGGGGAGAGCTGCCTCAGCAGCCATGGTTCTATTGTCTCACCACCTTTTATCTGCCTTCTTGCAGGAAAAGCTCAAGTATTTCCCTGTGTGCGTGAGCACCAAAATTCACCAGGAGGATGATGCAGAAGAAGGCCTGGGCAGCCTTCCCAGGAACATCAGCTCCCTCAGCTCCCTGCTACTCTTCAATACCACCGAGAACCTGTGAGAGCTGGAGCAGTGCTGTGCTGCTCACCTGCCCCTGCTTGTCTCAGAGGACCTTTCCCTTCCTCAGGCATTGCAATGACTGCTTGCTTTCCTGGGGATGGTACCTATCAGGCTCTTGATAGGACAGGGTTTGATACCTCTCTGCTGGCTTCCAGCTGGGAACCTTCCCTGCTCTTTGCCTTGGGTGGAAGCAGTTATTTTGTCCCCTTCTGATCCTCTACTCACCCGATTCAACCCAACTTTGCACATTCTTTTGCTTAGTTCTTTCTGTTGTACATCTAATTTCTTTCCAGCCTTGAGATATGCCTGCCCTTCTCTGCCCTGTGTGCCAGCTTAGGTACTGCTGCTTCTCATGGCAACTCCTCACAGCATTACTTTATTGCTTTTGCTGCTTTAATGTCTCCACCACCTCCCTCACTGCAGTTCCCTTTTCCACTCACATCATGGTTCTTCTTTCTGCTCTTACTGAAGAGCTACTTTAAGCTCTTCTTGAGCTTTCAGCTGCTGGACCTTGTCGTTCTTCTCCTGAGCCATGGATCATTTCTCCTTTTTGTCTGTCCTCATGGACCCTGAGTGAAAAATCACTGGTGTCCTGCTGCAGGCTGTAGGACGGTTTCAGGCCAGGTGGTAAAAAGGGGAGAGCTTGGTCATGGTGGCACTACAATGGGGCTTTGCTGTAGAATTAGTCTGGAGGCTGCACTGGCAGGGTGGGGAGCTGCTTGCCTCCTGGTTGTGGAGGGGAAAGGCAGAAAAATGGAGCTAAAAGAAGGAAGCTGGAAGGCCCAGCATGTTCCAGCTTTATGAGTGAAGTCAGGTCTTTGCCTCCAAGGCCCTCTTGTGTACACTGTTTCTTCTGGCCTTGGTTCTCACTAAAATACTTGTTTTCTGCCCTTAGGTACAAGAAGTATGTGTTCCTGGATCCCCTGGCTGGAGCAGTGACCAAGACCCATGTGGCTCTAGAAACAGAGACAGAAGAGAAGCTCTTTGATGCACCTCTCTCCATCACCAAACGGGGACAGCTAGACCGACAGGTGAGAGGCAGCTGCCTACATTTCAGAGGGTTGTGCTCAGTTCTGTGAAAAGAAAGGACTTTGATAGGGTGGTGAGCAGGTAGGACTAAAGCCCCTTACAGGGCTGCAGAGTATTCATTTATCAGAAGGACCTTGCCTGGTTTTGTGCTTGAGGTCCTGGTGTGAGCTTGATGAGTGAGACAAAAGCCTCACACTTGGCAGGCATTTCTCTCTGCTCAAGCCTTTGTTGAGTGGTGAAAGGAGAGTAATGGGATGGGATATCAACTCCCTTGTGCCACCTCCTGAGCCTCAGAGTGTGAGGGTGATGTGCCACTGCTAGAAGGTCCCTGGGGTGAAGTGGGATCCCCATCATTCCTGCTGGGAAGGGGTGCCTACTGGTGCAAACAGAACCAGTCTGGCCAGCCAGACTGAGCAAAGGGCTGTGCTTGCTGTACACAAGGGGCAGGCAGTGCACCAAACCAGCTGCCCCAACATGTGACTGGTACCTGGCACCTTATAAAGGCCATAACTGGGGTGTACCAGCTTTGCTGGGACTGGGAAAAGGAGCCTGGCAATCATCTGTTCATCATGTTGGACTGGAGGATATAATGTATATAGTGATATAATGTATATAGTGAACAAACTCTTTATTCACATCCACCATCACTGCTGTGTTGCCTGTGTGTTAAACACAAAAGCAAACCCCTGTAACTACTGGTTTGTGCATTTTAATCTTTGGAATAGTTCAGACACCATCCTCTTCTGGAGGAGAAGGGACTGGTTTATTTAGGCTGCAGCAGTTAGTGTGTGAACCCTTCAGAGTTCACTGGTTACTGTGAAACTAAGAAGGGTTCTGCACTTCCTCCTCCTGCAGTCTGCCTTTCCCAAGCCTGGCCTGCAGGAGGTAACTGCTTAGCACAGAGCTGTAGGGGTAGCTGATGTGCCAAGGTACCCCAGCCCAGCTCTGGCTGGTGCCCAGATTGTTCCCTGCAGTGCCCCTGTTTGCAGCAAGCACATAGTCACTGCCTTACCTTGTTGGTTTGGGTTTCTTCAGGTCGCTGAAAATTACTTCTATGTGCCAGATCTGGGCCAGGTCCCTGAGATTGATGTGCCCTCCTACCTGCCAGACCTGCCTGGCATTGCTGCAGACCTCATGTACAGCGCTGACCTGGGCCCTGGCATTGCACCCTCTGCCCCCAGCAGTGCAATTCCAGAGCTGCCCACTTTCAACACTGAGTCTGTGGAGCCTTTGCAACCAGGTATTTTCAATCTCTGATCCCAGGACCGCATGAAGGAGGAAGGAGGGGATTGCTGGAAAGTGGAGATGAGGCAGAAAGTCCCTTGGTAGAAATTTTAAGATGGATGATGGATGTTGCACTTCTGGTTTAGGCCTGAGGGAAAGCTGCAACCTGCTCAAGTTCTGGCCTGACTGCAGCCCCTTTACCTCCCTCCCCCTCTCTCTGCATAGCTGGGGAGGAGGGAGCACAGTGTGTGTGTCAGCCTGGTGGGATGTCCTTGTGCAAGTGGGATGCAGCTGGGGAGGGAGAGTAGGAGAATCTCAGACTCTTGCCTTGGCCCTGCCTGCTGTTAAGAGATAGTGCACAGGGCAGGAGTGCTCTGCTGCAGGTGCTGAGGACTCTGATCTGTTGCTGCTGAGGTGTGTGAAGCTCTGAGGTGAAACTGGGACTCTTCAGATACAATTTCTTTAATATTTCAGATCTCCAAGACGCTAAGCTCTTGCCACCTCCTCCCCCTCCACCTCCCCCTCCGCCTCCTGTTGTGCCAACTCCGGTGCCTCCTCCGCCGCCCCTGCCCCAGCCCACGGCACCCTTGGAAGCAGCTCAGGCAGGGAGTGAGGAGAGCAGCAGCACAGTGCCTGCAGGTAAGGGTGGGCTCCTCCACAGCTGCACAGCCTCCTTCCCTTCACCTGTGTCCTTGGGGGCCTTCCCAGCCTTCCAGCAGGGGAAGATGTGCAGTGGGATGAGATGCTGTCAAGGTACTGGAGTAGCCCTTGCCATGGGAATTTGGCTGGGCCTGTAGCTGATGCACTGACCCTGATGCTGTCTGTCCTTCCTGTCCCTGCAGCTTCAGTCCAAGGAGCCCCAAAGGAGGTGGTGAACCCCTCCACTGGGCGTGCCAGTCTCTTGGAGTCCATCCGCCAGGCCGGGGGCATTGGGAAGGCCAACCTTCGCAGCGTCAAGGAGAGAAAGCTGGAGAAAAAGAAGCAGAAGGAACAAGAACAAGGTGCTGAGACTCTTTGGCACAACTTTTTTTCCTTGTCAGGCTGGGGAGGTGTTGGGTCTGGGGGCAGGCAGGCAAGGCAGGAGCACAGTGAACTCACAGAGCAGAAAGGAGTTGTCTCCTCACAGGCTGATGGAGGTCTCAGGTGTTCACCACTCAGCCAGAGCTCTGTGAACTTGCTAAACCCCACTGGCCCAACGGGCATCTGCCCCAGGGCTTATAGGGAAGTTTCACGTGTGATGCACAGGAGCAGGCACACAAATGAAACCCTGGGGGACAGGGCTGAACCAGTTTAAGCACCTTGGCTGAGGTGAATTCCACTCAATGGAATCCATTCAGTTCATTTCTCAGTGAATTCCACTCTTGGTTTTCCCCAGGAGATGCCATTAACCCTGCTAGCAGTACCTAGTGTTTTCCTGAATTGAAAGTGGACTGTAGTTTTGGGGTGTCATACAAAATTAGAGGTTTGGAGTTTTTTCTTTATCTGAAGGCAGTATTGCCAGGAAATGCTTTTGCCATAGTGCTTAGCTCAGACTAATCTTTCTTCACTGACTTGTTCTGCTCTGTTTCAGTGAGAGCTACGGGACAAGGTGGAGATTTGATGTCAGACCTGTTCAACAAGCTGGTGCTGAGGCGCAAAGGTACTGTCCTGCAATGTGGGCTCATTCCCCCAGGAAACAGGGAGAGCACTCCCTGGTACCCAGGCTGTGTCAGCCACAGCCTTGGACACAGGAACAGAGATTTTCCTGGGCAGGGTACCACAGTGCAGCTGGGAGTGTCTTTACAGAGAATGAGCTGAGGAATTTCCACCTCAAGTCCATCTGGAGGCACTGGAGGGGTTTATATGTTTCAGAGGATGGACCCAGAAAGCCTGTGCAGAAGGGACAGCAGTGTCTTTTCTAATCCAGTGCTTGGGCAGCTGGGCCCACTGCCAGGGGCCCATACAGGCACTGGAGGTGCCATGGGAGGTTTCTGGGGCATTTAGATCAAAGGTCACACCTCAGTGCTGGGCAGTCAACAGCAGGGACTTGCTCAGGGGAGCTGTAGTTAAACCTTGGCATTAAACATGTTGGCTCTTCTGGTTACCTGGGTGGTGAGGGCATGGCTTTCACCCTCCCCTTGCTCTTTGGTCTCTAGTCCCCAGGTGTGACTCACTGTGGTTTCCTTCCCTCCCAGGTATTTCAGGGAAAGGCCCAGGAGCCTCTGGGAACACGGATGCTCCTGGCAGTCCTGCCGGTGCCTTTGCTCGCATGTCGGACTCAATACCACCCCTGCCACCCCCACAGCAGCCTGTGGGTGAGGAGGATGAGGATGACTGGGAGTCATAGATGGGATCCATTGAGTATTACTGTGGAACTATTGCTGCCTGAAAAATTTCCATGAAGTTGAAGGAAGGAGGTCCTTACTGCCTTTACTTTGGTAAAAGTGGGAAGTGTCATTAATTAAGAGTGTGTAAAGGAAAGCCCAGCTGTCCAGCCTCACAGCCCAGCACCACAGGCTGGAGGGCACCAGCTGCTAGAAGCAGGTGCTCCCCTCCCTGAAGGCACAGCTTGTGCAGACCACAGGGTTTGGACCTGCTCAAGGGGCAGGTGACTCACAATGGAAGTTTCTCAGAGGCAGCTGTTTATTTCCCTGTGGGGCTAATTAACATACAGGGAGTGGGTAACAGCTCTGTGCCATAAGTACTTTCTTCCTTGTGAAGAGCCTGGAGAGGTGGCATCCAGCTGCTGAAACTGGAAAAGAAGCAAACAGGGCTCCCGGGATGAGATGTGCTCAGGATGACAGAGGTAGCTGGGAACAGCTGAGGGATTATGTGGCTGTCCCTGGTGGTATTGCTGCCCTCCAGCACTGACCTATAACCCTGGAAAGACCCCCCAGGAAAGTTAAATTTAATAAGTTACTTTGAATTCAGAAACTTGGGGGTTAAAAAGAGCAAAGCAATCCTGTGCTTAAACATGATCAAAGGAGAAGTGCTGTATTGTGGACATATCTTTATTCCCCTTGTTAAGAATGAACTGCTTCAATCTATTGGCTGCTTGAAGCAAGGCAGAAAGAGGGTGAGAAAAAATGTTACCCACAGCTGCTCCATTACCAATCTGTGTTATTCCAATATGACATAAATTAGTGGCCTGCAAGTTTGCAATTCCTGTGAAAAGCTCAATGATGGCATTGGTCAGTCAGGCCTCCTACACTTGGTGGTTGATGGGATAAAACCCTATGTGTTCAGTCAAAATAATTACTCCCCATACTTAAGTGTACTTAAATAATACTCGCCATACTTGAGTGTTTTTATTGAAAATATTTAATCAATTTAAATAAAACCTTAACAGCTGTAAACAAAAAAAAAACAAAAAACCTTAACTGCTACTCTCTTCACCTGCCTCAGACCTACAAGCAGTTTCCCTCCTGCCTGTGGCGCTGAAGGCTCTCTCACCATCATAGCATTCAGATACTGAACAGCAAATATCCACAAAGGATGCAGAAGGCAGAGATTTTACGAAGTCCATGGTACAGAAAAGCAGTAACTTGTGTTACTTTACCTAGTCTTCAGAGGTTTAAGTCATAATGATGAATACCATCTGTTCTCTGCTCCACATCACAGAGCATCCAGCTTGCCTCGATGGAACTGGGAACACACAGAACCAGGCAGTTTGTCCTCACCCTTACTCTAAAGGGAAAGCTCTATAAAGGTCCAGATGAGGACAATGGGGAACAGTGACACAAAATACAAGGAGTTCTGACCTTTCTTAGCTCAGCAAACGCTGATCCAAAGGCAGCTTTCACCTGGGTCCTCTCCCTGATCCACTGGGGCAGTTTGTTGAAGATGGCAGGGCGTGCATACCTGTGGTCCAGGAGCACGATGCTTGCAAAGTCCTTCTGGTGGCGAATGGCTCTGCCTGTCCACAGGATAAAAACAAAGAATGAATGGCCCACTCAATTGTTTGTTCCCATCATCTGCAATGCATCCTTTTTCCTACCCTCCTCCTCCAGTGTGTTTGGTATCCCCCAGCCTGTCCAGGGAAGGATGAATTACCTATTGACTGGTTTACTGCCTTCATGCACAGGTTTTCAATCAGCACTCTGCTCGGTGCCTGGCCACCAGCTCTGGGCTGGAAAGAAGAAATAGGCAAGTCTGAACACAAGGCAGATGTAAATCAAATTGAGGAATTTTGCTGAGAAAGTGAGGTAAATACTTTTACCCCTGCAGGGTGAGCGGGTAGCCAGGCAGACCCCAAGTGGAGAGCAAGGAGGAACAGAAGAAAGGCTGCAGTCAGAAAACTGTGCTGAGCGTTCACAAAGAGCCAAACCAAGGTGCCCTTGAAGGCAGAGACCTTGTCCCCAGGAACAGCACCTCCAGTGAGCAATGAGAAGAGACAAATGATCCTGGCAAGCAGCTTCTAGCACCCTGCCACCCCTGTCGGTTGAAGGGTCTTTGCTCCCCTTGGAGCTCAGAGCTGCCAGCAAGTCCTGGTGCCATTTCCCTCCACCAAACCTCCTCTGTGTTTAGGGCCACCTGTCCAGGGGCAGCCTGGAGCAGCCTGTGCTCTCAGTACCACACTGTCTGGGAAATGAGGGCAAGCTCAAGGAAAATAAAACCTCTGAAGGCAGCTCTGGGGCTCATGTGCTGCGAAGTTAGTACTATAAAGCAGAATTGAAAGAGACAGAGGTGTAAGTGGCTCTTACCATTGTTTTATCAAGCCAGGTCATTTTTTCCTGGAGTTCTGGAGATTTAATGTTGGGGTAAGGCATTCCCACCATAATCACACACCTGCAAGGGAGGACTGCATTATTCTAATGTCTCATCCTAGGGCACTTTGCCAGTAGACTGATAAATTAGAGGTCACTGCACCCCTGAAAGACAGCCAGCCCTGCAAACCAAAGGCAACAATAAAGCACAGCAGCCTGACAACCACGTGCTGAACAGAGCTGCAGAGGGATTCAGGGTGCCAGAACAAAGGATTATCCAGCACAGCAAGCCTAACTGCATTATTCACAGAAGAGTGGCCTGGACAGGAGGGTTTTACACCACTCAGCAGCCCCTCCTGTTCCTTTAAGCATCAGCTCAGTCACACATTCCCCAGGATTTTCTATCCATGCAAGCACTGATGTGCCCATCATGCCTGGAGTCACTCCAGCACAAGCCAGAGGTGGCTTTCCAAGGAGCAGTCACCTTACCTTCCCAGGTCATCAGAGAAATTGATCCCTTCACTCATTTTGCCTCCAACTACAGAAAGCAGCAGGGCCCCTGTCATCTGTCCTCCTGTCTGGCTGCAGCGCTGCAGGAGAGGGACAGCAACTTAAACCAGAGCAGGGAACATTTCTGTGCTTCAGAAACACTCCCACACCTAGGCTGGAGCGTTCTTTCCTTGTTAAAAGTGCCCTCCTTTGCAGCATTCCCATACCTGCTGAGCTGCCACACTCCCACCAGCCTGCCTGCTCAGCTTACCTTTATGCATTTGGCATATTCCACCAGCACCTGCTCCACCTGGTTGGCTTTCTTAGGCTCCTGAAAGATCTGTCAGGCACAGTTCATCAGTTCAGCAACAGGAAACAAACAGTTTAAAGAAAGCAAATCATTTTACCCCCATGCCATTGAATGACATATGGAACTGAGGTCATGCAAGGGAAAATTGCCTGAAAAACTTACTTAACCAGTACCTTTCCTCCACCCTGAAAATGCACTACAGCTCTTTTCAGCTGGGCTCTGAAGGGAACAGCAGCTGCTCCTGCCCCTCCAACATTCCCTTTCAGCTTTGGGATACTTGTTCAATACTGAAAGAAGTTACAAGTCATCCTAGAGCTGAGAGGCAAAAAAGCAATGAGCACCTCTTGCACCTATGAATCAAGACCCTCTGGGGTCAAGCTGCAAGATCTTGGAGGACAGGGACAGGACCAATCAATTTGAATCATCAATTAATTCCAAGCAGGGACTCCCCTTGCCCAGTGAATAAATTAGCTTTTCATGCAAAGCATAAATAAAGTAGTATATCTTTATGTTATTCTAACACACCTAATTAGTTACTGAAAACCTCTGCAGTTAATTAAGCTGTATTTTACAGGTGCTTGGCCTAAAACAAGTAGTTTTCCTAGTAAACAAGAGGTCCAACATCTGTCTTCTCTGTAACAGTAAAGAATCTACAGAATGTGTTTTCCTTTGGTTAACAAGAAGTAATATAAAATGTTACCAGTCAAAATCAGTCTTTCAGTAGAAAAATAACTGGCAATTACAAATATAAGTCAAAACTAACTTATTGAAAGGTAGCTATGTAAGCTTTTGATTTAAATTAACTTTCCCTGTGTGATTTGTATATAATCTCAGTGTGATCTCACCACAACAACCTCAGGAAAGCCTTGAACCTTCCCCTGCTAAGATTTGATCTTGTGTGTGGGCAGTTGAAACTCTCACTTGCTGCACTTAGACCCAATTGCCTTGCTAATGCATATCCAATTTTCTGGAGACTGCAAAGGCAAAACAAGAACAATTTGGAGTTGACAAACTGTGAGTGGCCCAAAGCCTTGGAGGAACAAGGCAGAGCACTGGGACCCTGACAGGACACAGCTGAAAGGCACTCAGAGTGGTAACTCTACAAACACAGAGAAAATGAAGCACAATGATTCCAACCAAAAAGCTACAGGCTGCCCATGTGCCAGAATGCCAAGAATCACCAAGGCTGTGAAATGTGAGACTGTAGTAGCTTTTGGTACACACAAGTCACAGCCAGGGTGTAAGTAATTTTTCTTTCCCCTGGCACATGATCCAAGATCCCTGCACCACAACCTGAACTGACTTTCAATATTTAACTGTCAAATACCTGTGAGAGTCATTGGAAAGACTTCATATTTGCAGTGATCTCCCTATTTAATGCTTCTCACTGCTCCTTCAACGGGAGTCACCACTGCTTGTCTTCCAGTTCTCATCTCTTCTTCTGGCAGATAGCAAAATGCCATTTGTCTTACGAACTGCACTGTTGTCTCACTCTGCCTAGCCCTTGGCTGTGTTGGTCTGTGCTCAAGGGACACACAAATGAGCCGGGGAAAACAAATTCCCTGTAGGAATTTGTTTTTGTAGGAGCTCAACCTGAACAGTCGCTCCCAGCCACAAGAGAACAAGCTTGCTATGGATAGCAAAGACTGTCTGCCCCCATGGCCACTGCACAGTGTGCGCACTTCAAGGATGTATAGCTGCAATCAATCTCATTTAGATTGCAGCTCAGTGCTCAGCCACCCAGGAAGTGTAATTTATTCGTTCCTGGAGGGATTAGCTGGATAAACATCCATTCTGCTCTGTGCACAGAGCATGGGAACAACTCATAGAGAGGTCCATAATGCATATGGAATTGTTGGGGTTTTGGCACCTCCATGCAAAGTCCCAACTGCCCTGGCTGCACATCACCTTTTTCCTGGCTGCCAGGCGGGAGAGCAGCCCTGTCTTCTCCCAGTGTCCATACACCTGCTTCTCATACTCATAGGAGGGGAAGAAGCACACCACACCTCCAGGGATCACATTGCACAGGTTGCAAAGGATTCGACCTGTCTCATCCATCTGCAAGAGAGACCAGAGCATATTGCAGCTGACAGGAGTCCAGCTAATGCTGCTCCAGTTCTCTGCTCAGGGATCACACCTTCCTTATGACATGCCTTAGGGGAGGAAAAAATGTGGGAAATAAGCCAGGTCTGTGAGAACTCCCATGGGGAGCTGGGCATCACTAAAAAGCTCTTCACTGCTTGGCCTCCTTCCCTAGCCCAGGGTTTCTGTTCTGGCTGTGGAGCCGTGGTCATTCAGGAAAGGAAGGTTTGCCTCACTGCATGGAAGCTGTCCCATTAGAACAGACATTGAGAGCTGGTTAGCACATCTGCCTGAGATTGAGCAGGGGCAGAGCAGACCTAGTGTCCAGCCTTGGGTGCCCACTGGCCTGCCACAGGAAGAAGGCAGATGTGCCAGAACACCTGCAGCTGCTTCTGTGGTTTGGGATTTCCTCTGCCACGGCTTTAGCTCAGCCCCCCTCTTAAACACAGAGTGTACCCTGCTCTGAAATACAAGCATGTGAAGCAAAAAAGAGATCCCAAGGAGGGGAACAAAGGACAAACTGACCATCTGAGGCAGGTCTCTGGTCTGGTAAGTGAACTCCAGCTGCTGGTTGGAAGGACCACTGCAGAGAATGATGGGTAAAATATTTTCTGGAGGAATCACATGTCCTGGGGACAAAAACAAGTAGGGAGAGTCACCATCACTGCTGCTGGCACAAACCCCACGAGCTCAAGAGCTTGAATTGCATTCTAGTGACAGAGGCAAACGTTTGCCTGGCTAAGCCAAAGTGCCTAAGTCACTCAGCTACTCCAACTTCCATCCCCTCTGCCCCTGGGAGGAAAGCATGGCACACTGCCTGCTAATACCAGTCAAGACCACAGGGGAAGCTCAGAGTGAAAGGGAACTCACACCCCTTTGCTGCCCTGGTTTTTAGCAAAGATGCCACATTGCTCTGAGTGCTGACAGAATAGTGCTGAAGGCAAACTGCAGCCCTGGCACTGCTGAGCCCTCCCTGCCAGCCCGGCACACTCACCACAGGAGAACTCCACGATCCGGGCAGGGTCCACACCAGCACAGCACAGCAGCTGCTCTCGGAAATCAGCCACCTATGATGCACAAAATAAAGACAAGTGAAGTACCAGTGTCCCAAAAACCTCTACACCAGCAGCAGCAGCACTGCAGGTCAGGCCGAGGAGCGGCAGCGCCCTCTGCCTGCGCACAGCGGCGCCGACTCTGCAAAGCTCCCGTGGCATGATCCCGATGGGATCCCCGGCGCTGCAGAGCCAGGATGGATCACGAGCTCCTCCCACCGCTCCCCGTGCTAGCTCCAACCCACCACCAGCTCAGCCTGGCTGCTCTTTCCACCCTGGCTCGCAGACAGCACCCCCGACCTGCCGAGAGCCCAGCACAGCATCCTCATTCCCTCACCGGCTGCATGGTGCCCCCAGCAATGATGACAGCACGGCATTCTTCCACAACCTTGGCAAAGTGGACAGCTGGATTCAGCAAGAGGAATTTGAGGCTGCTCTGAGCAACTGTGCCTGGGAAAAGGAGAGAAGAGCACTCAGGAGGGAGCTGTGACACATACTCAGGGATATGAGGGACTCTCCCTCCTGACCGGGCACTCTGGCAGGTACCCACCTCTCAAAGTAAACACTTGCTGTTCAACACAGACAGAGGCAGCAGCAGGTAATGCCAACCTGGAGGTTACCTTCTGCTTCCTAATCTCCCTGGAGCTGTACAACAGGTGCAGTAAATTGCAGGACAAAACTGACCTCCAAAGTGGGGGCAGACCTCTGCAAACCCTGGCCCCAATGCCCTTAATTAAAAATTCCCTTGGGGTCATAAGCATCCTCAGACAGACCAAGCCTGCCAGCCTGCATCACAGATGGCACAAATGCAGGTTCCAGGTTCCCCAGAGACTCTTGTATCTCCTCCCTCAGTGCCAGTGAAGCACCCTGCTTGTGACTGACTCGTGCCACCCCTCCCCAGCTCTCCCTCTCCAGTACCTTGCTTGTTGAGAATGACTCTGCCATCTTGGTTTGCATTTGTGAGGGCTGAGAGGAATCCTTCAATCTGCATCAGAGGAGAGGCAGCTCGGAGCTGGTCGTGCTCAGCCTCCACGGGAGGGCTCTGGGTACCTGCTGGCCCAAAAAAGAAAGGAGAGGCAGGCAAGGCAACTTAGGCCACACTTGTAAAGACAAGGGTTAAGCACAAAATATGCTCTACAGAACACAATACCTGGCCTATATATGCAGGCAGAGAATAAATACCCATTCAAGGGGAAAATCCAAATTCCATCTCATTGCTAAATTAAAAAAAAATAAAAGAAAAATCTGATTTTTGTGGATGGCACCACTAAGCAAAGCTACTATACACAGTAGCTCAGGTCCCAGAGCCAGCAGGTCACAGAAGTGCAAAGCTTGAGTGCATGTGGTGTGAACATGGAATTACATCATGCAGCTTGAAAGGGACCTCACTAATCCAACGTACAGTTGCCTAGGTCAGCTAGTGAGACCTGTTCAAAAACACCCATGCAGGAAGACACCTTCTTCAGGCTCTCATTCTGCACATCTGCCTCCTCCCTTTCCTTATGCAGAGATACAGGTTCCACATCCTCACTCTGCCACAGATGCACAAGGAGAGGATGCCTGAACTCACCCTCCTTATCAGATCCCTGCTGAAGGGTCAGAAGAAAGTCCTGCAAACCAGCCACCTTCTGGTTCTCCTTGTTGGTCTTCACAGCTGAGGCAGGGCCCCCATATCGCTCCACAAACCCAAAAAGCTGCCAAACAAAAGCCAGAAATACTTAAGACTACCAACAGCAGGAATCAGAAAAGATAAAGGCAGGTTTGTTGGCCTGCCACAAATTAAATTCCTCAGTAGGTGTTCACAAACCAGCCTAATCAGAATGTATCAGCTCCCATTACTTTCCTACACCCACTGAATCAACAGCAAAACAAGTTTCTGATGTCTGTTTTTCCAGTGCAATGCAGCCTGCCTGCCTGGCAAATTTGAGGCCAAGCAGCACAGAATTGACACCCACTGGAATACTGTGGCAAACCCCACTGTATTTTTCTTTTCTGGATAAGCAAGAGTTAACCTGCCCATACAGTATTTTTTAAAGGAACCAGTTTGTTTGCAGAACAGGATGGAGAAGACAAGCTCCCACCCAGCTGCTGCATCTTCCATCTCAAAGTGCAGGTGTGAAGCAGCATTGGAGCACTGCTGACCATGAAACCCCAGGGCAAGTACCTTCCTGCTGATGAGGCTCTTCTCACAGTAGCGCTGAACCTGTGAGAGGAGGACAGGAAAATGAGCTGGCATTCAGCACCCTTTCTCCACCCTGCTGTCCTTGACCCCTGCCCAGCACGGCTGTCACTTGCTGTGCTTTTGGGGAGAGCTGCACAGATCTTTGTGGGCACCACCAGCCAGACCAGAGTTTATTACAGTGGCATTCCAGAGTGGAAACACAGTGTTGAGGTGCTGTGTTTGGAGCTTCAAGGGGGAAAGTTGGGTTACTGGAGTAGCAAAATTTCTGCATCCACAGCCCTTACAGTGTAGCTTTGCCTTACAGACAGCTAGAAAGCATGGGCTTTGGCTCTGTTTCCAGTTTTCACACAATAATCTCAAACAAGTCACCACCACCTGTGCCCCAACATTTGCAGTACCTTGAAGAGGTTGATATTGTCAATCTGGCTCTGAAACAGGAAGTCATTGATGGATTTTAGTACTGTCCCTGAAAAAAATAGAGAGAAGGGGAAAAGAAATTATTGGCTGCTGCTGGGCCTGCACCCCTTGCTGCCCACACCCATGTCCCTGATAGCTGCAAACCCCAGGAGTTCACTCCAGTCTTACCTGTTTGGGAAACTGCCTGACATCCAGGATTCTGGTTCACATTACCTGTAAAGCATGAAACCAGTTCAAGGAAGGCTTGAATCTATCTCAAAGTAAGCAGGAAACTAAAGACTGAGCTTGATGGGTACAGTGCACAAAAAACCCAAGAAGTAACTACACATCTGCAAAATATATCTTTGCAGACAAAACACCAGCTCTCACTCAGTTTTAATTTGCCCTGTAGAGAAGCCCTACACTCTAGAACAAGTGTGCTGCTGCATCCTAAGGAACACCACCCACATTCCTAAGATCTAGGAAACAGATCATTGGAGAAAAGGAGCGAGTCCTGCAAATTCCTGTGGACCTAAAGTCAAAGCAAAATATTTTCTCACAAAGGAAAGGCATCACTCAAGAAAGATTCATTCTGCAGATACATGCTGACACACAGAGGCCTTGCTACCAGATGACCTGGAGATTTATTTCATGCAGTTCTTGTGTTACACTGTGATAAATCTGTTATATATAAATCTGCTGTATTCCTCACTTGGCATTTTACATCATCCTCACTTCAACTGGATCTCAAAACCACACAAAGCAAACTGCCTCTACCAACTCACAATGTTATCTGCTGCTCCTAAGCTAGTGAAACAAAGAGTTCCAGCAGACATCAGTCAACTTCCCCATGTACAAACCAGCCTGCAAAATAAAACTACTGGCATGTGAACCTATACATAAGCAACACTTCCCTGCAGTCTCTGCAGAGGAGGAAGGGGGACAGTGTCCTGAGGAAGTACTAACTAGCTCAGATTTTATCAGTATCCCTGGAGACACAAAAGGTTTGCTTACCTCCCAGCATAGCCACAAACTGCTCCAGTAAATACAGGATCTGCTTAATGTACATCAAGTTCTTTGCCTTCAAACGTTTCCTATGAAAAACGAGACATGTTTAGGCCCCAAAACCTCTTCAGGGACTAACCAAAGCAGATGAGCTGCAGGAACAAGTACATGAACTCTTCTTCATTTTGGAGAGTCAGGAACTAAGAGTTCTTCCAAGTTCACTCTCCCTGTTTGTGACAGGGCACAGTCATCTGGATATCCTGCCACAGTCATCCCAAAGCATTTTTCCATGCTCCCCCCACTGTTCCTACCATTGCACCTCTCCTTGCATACTAATTATAGTTGGTTTATTACAATGGCACTGATGCCTCAAGACCCTGTTGCAATAATGCTCCAAACATTCAGAGTTATTATCATTGAACACAACAATCAGCCACTGCAGGGATGGCAAGGTGCAGAGCCAAAACCCACACACAGCTTCCTCCTCCTCAGAGCTTCCTGCTCCTACCATAATGCACAATGGAAGACTAAGGGAGAGGCATGAAACACTGAATCTTTTGAAACTCTACATCACAAAGTAGAAGTGATTAGAGGGAGATATTGGGAAACTGAGTGTATAAGGGGAAAACAGAATCCTCAGGGTATCCCCTTCTTGCTGCTTTATCCCAGCCCTGGGAGTCTGACTTAGATGGATTCTAGACAGAGATAATGAAGAGGGTGTCTTTTCACCTGCAGAACTCTTAATGCAGTAACTTTCCACTGGGGAAAAGCAAGCAAGGCCCTGCAGCCATGGGGCCAGCCAGGGCATCCCCAGCCCTTGCCTGTGCTGTTTTCCCCCAAGATCCTCACCTGTACCGCTCCATGTACTGCGACAGCTGGGAGTGGGCACAGCACAGCTGCACAAACAGAAAGCAGAAGCTGCTGTTATAAAGGAGAGAAGAAAGAGCACTCTGGATTTGTGCTCTTTAGCACAATTAGCATTAGCAGGCCAGGCTGTGACTCACCTGAGAGCCGCTGACCTCGGCACTGTGGATGCAGGTGATGGTGTCTATGAGGTTGTGAGCCTCGTCAATGATCACAACCTGGTCCTTCAGCTTGATCCCAGCAGCGTTCCTGGTAGGCTCATGCAGAAGCATCTGATAGGGCAGCACCACCAGCTACAGGAGAGGCACACACTGCCCTGATTCCAGCTCTCATCCTTACAAACTTGAGGCATTCTACAACCACTCTTAACAGCCCTTATCAGAGGGCCATGCAGAATTCAGCCAAGTGACTTCTCTTATTATGGTTAAAGTAACAACAAAACCAGGAGCACATGTTCGAGAGGGGCACTGGGATGTGAGCTGAAGAGAAATGATTATGCTACAATTGCATATGGGCTCAGGTTACCTTCTAAATCTCCTTTGGAGCACTAAAACTCTTCAGAGAGAACCCAGCAAGGAAGAAGAGTGGTGTAAGAGCTAAGAGTACACCTGTATGTCAGTATTGCCTCACACTTGCTGAACTGCTCAAGTATTTCAAAGTACTGAGACATACAGCATCCTTATGAACTTCTGATGGGAATTCTCATTTTCCTTTGCTTTCTGGGCAAAACTAGAGCTGACAGAAACACAGCCTGTTTACAGACTCCCCCAGTCTAAGTAACAGTACTAGAGGGAACAGCCCACCAGTTCATTTATAGAGTGCCTGGCATTAATGCCACTAAGACTGTTATGCCTTACCTGAGCAGCAGGGATAGCAAATCGACTCCCATAATATGGGCAGGCTTTGGCCTCCCTTCCCAAGGACACCAGCTGCTCAATATCCTTCACTTCCACCAGAACTTCATCACGGAGAAACTGCATTTGCTCAAAGGAATAAAACGGGCACACCGTGCGACTCACACGTCTCTTCTTCCCCTCATTCTCCTCACTGCTCTTCTTTTCTAACAGCAGAAATCAAAAGAAAACTATGAGCAACACACACAACAGCCTAAAATAACCATTTTGCAGAACCTCATCAATTTCAAAAGCAAGCTGTCCTGTGTATTCCTGACTTATCACCTATTTTTAGATTATTCAGCAGTAACATTTCCATCTCCATAGTAGACACTACTCTTGCCAGTTAGATTTAGCATGTGACATCTTCCAACATTTCTATCATTGAGTTAAACACAAGTATCTTTCTGTGCAGAGGTGCTGACCAGCTTAAGACATTCAGAAAATTTATTCTAATCTCAGCATAGCCTGGAGATCAAGAAAAGCACCAAGGATTCCTGTTCCTCCAACCTGTCACTTTCAAGCTTCTACCACTCTTGCTAGAACTGACTGGCAGTGCCCACTGTCTCCACACTCTCATGACACCTTTATTAGGAATTGCTACCCCAGGCTGGGATCATGTGGTATTTTCAGGGTTCTCTGTTGTGGGGAGGAAAGATGAATCTGACTCCATGTTCTTAGAAGGCTAATTTATTATTTTATGTTACTATATTATATTAAAGAATGGTATACTAAACTATACTAACAATAGAGAATGGATACTTACAAAAGGCTTAACAAGATACTACTGAAGAACTTGTGACTCTCTCCACTGGCTGTGATTGGTCATTAAGTTAAAACAATTCACATGAAATCAATCAAACAATGACCAGTTGGTAAACAATGTCCAAACCACATTACAAAGCAGCAAAACACAGGAGAAGCGAATCAGATAATTATTATTTTCCTTTTTCTCTGAGGCTTCTCAGCTTCCCAGGAGAAGAAATCCTGGAGAAGGAATTTTTCAGAAAATATGACAGCGACAGGAGCATTCTTACCATGTTTGTTCTTCTGCATCTCCATGCAGCGGTCATTGATGAGCTGGAGAGCGCCCAGGCGTCGCACCTCCTCATTCACACAGAGATTCTGACATGTGCAAACAGAGGAAGAGGAAGGGAGTCAATTCACAGCTGAGTGCCCTCATGTGCACCCCCAGCTGTAAAACAAATGATTTTCCTTAAATCAATCTCAGGCCAGATTCCAAAAATGAAGTCTACCTATTAGATAATTGTACATACTAACTGCTACACATATGCTCAAAACTCACAGAAACTTAGGAGGAAAAAAATTAAACAAAGAGGGCTCACTGCTACACAACAGCTTCTGAAAAATGCTGCCAGAACTACTAGTTTACTAAGAGGAGCACCTTCTCAGTGACTCAGACATCTGTAACATTCCATATTGGAAAAGGTAAAACATATTCTTGTATTTACATCAAAGGGTAAATGACCAAAACAGAGTTCACAGAAAAATGCACATCACACAAATCTGTGTTGTGACCCATGGCTGCCTTAGGTTTTCAACAGGAGACTCAGCCTGTCCCCAAGGTGACTTCTGTGGCACCAGCTCCACACAGCTCCTGGCAGTGTGTTCTGGGTCCCTGGGAACAGCAGCACGTACCTGCCTGGATCCCAAGGTGACCAGACGTGTGTCTTTGCCAAAGGGACTTTTCTGCACCTCCCGCACGAACTGGGACAGCTGGGAGTGGGTGCGGCTGCAGTAGTAGATCTGCAGTGAGCAACAACAAAGACAAAATGAAGAAAAGAAGAATATGGAAGCCAATCCCTACCTATGACCAATCCTATGAGGAAGCAGCCAAGCACTTCAGCAAGGTTCACCTTGCTCAAGCCTTCAAAAGCACAAGGCACGTGCTTAAAACTGCTGAGGCCAAAAGCCCCATCTTTGTTTTCTCCTCTGCATTTGCTTTTGTTGCCATTTAATTTTCCAAGATCTCTATAAAACAAGGACTCGCCATGGGAGAGTAATAAAAAACTATTTATTGCAGCAAAAAATGAAGCAGTGCTAGCACAGCAAGCTGCTTAGGCAGGCAGTGTAGTCCAGAAGGAGATGAGCACAACAGAACTAGCTGTCTTTATCAACAGACCTGGAAGGTTTTGGAAGCTACCTCCTAAATCCTTCTGTACTGCCTGACTGTTGGAAAAGTGCAAGGAAGCCATCATTCTGCTCACTCCTACACTATTCTATGAAGTGGCACTATTTAATTTCCTTCTCTCACCTTAGTCACATGCTCCTCTTCCAAATCATCATCATCATCTTCTTCCAGCCTAAGAAAAGAGAAAGTTCAGTTTCCTTTCAGCAGACCTCTGACAGTAAGAATCAAATGATGCTCCACCACAGGAGTGAGGTCTCAAGAGAGATGATTAAGTCATCTCAAAAAGAGCCTCAGAACTCAGCTGGTAAAAGAAAATTTAACTTTTTAACAACAGTGTAAGTGTGCATAGTCAAGTCAAGCCTTTCTCTTTAAAGGAAAAATCTCTCCTGGGCTGTGCCTTTTTTCCAAGTCCAAGAATTTCTTTTTCTTTTGATTGAGGGGCTCTAAGCCTCAGGCATAAGCTAATCAGTGCTATACTATTCTTTGGTGACGTTATTTATTTATTTTTGTAAAGCTTTCCCATTAGAAGCAATTTACCACCCTCCAGATATTGCATAAAGAAGGGCTTCAGGAAAGCACTCAGCTGCCATTGAGCTCCTCAAAGATAAAGATAACAGCAGTTCAATGTTTGATAAACTATTTACATATAAAAAAAGTAGTTAAGTGTTCTTCAATTTTTAAAGCAGAAGGATATGTCTAGACACGAATTAGTAAATTTGTAATTTAAATGTGTTTTATTTTTTGTGCTGAAGTATGGCTTCTGGCTTTCTGCATAAAGCAAATGCATGAGAGATAAAAGTGTGCAGGGGATTTTCATGCCAAAGCTCTGTCTTAAAGAAATGTGAACATCTCTGCCTTTAGTGTATCAAAAGATGCCAGTGCTAATCTGCAGAACTGGCAGCTTCCTCTGGTGTCCTGAGTTCCATTCTGCTTTTCTAATGCAAGGAACTTGATCTCCAGTCATTCACTCAGCATCCAGAGGCACTCTTTGGGAAGCTGGGCATGGATAAAGGCAGAACACACATTTTAAGATGCACTTTCTCAGAAAGCATTTCAAGTCACTCATCGGTCTAACAAGTTTATAAAAACCAAAACAAACCAAACTAAAATCCCCCCCAAACAACCAATTAAATAAAACCCCAGAACAACCACCATCTTACACTGTTTGAAAAGGTGAGAAACACTTTTTAATCAAATCTGCACAACTTCTTTAATCAGGACAAGACAAAAATTAACAGAAAATGTTTCCTTAGCATGGAATCCCCTCATTCCCTGTCCTTACCCAGATACCACTTTCTTTTCATCATCACTCTCATATTCAGCAAGAATCAGCTCCTCCTCATTGTGATCCAGCTGGTCTAGAGCATCCTCTCCAGCTCCCTGTGAAAGAGCCTCCTTGCTGAGCTGAAGGAGGCGCTTTGCCTCATCCTCCTCACATCTCTGGAAGGAACACAAAGGCTCAGCATTTCCCATATAAAAAGAGAGTGGCACAGGGGCTGCTTTATGGCATGAACAGGGCAGAAGACAGCACAGTCCCTCACAGAAGGCTGAAGCTGTTCAGCCCTACAGAAATCAGCTGTTACCAAAACCAAAGACCTGCCCACACAGATGGTTATGAAGGGGAAACATGAAGGACCTTCTCTGCAAAAGGCGTGCTGAACTAACAGACCCTCAATGAAATGTTCATGTAATCCGGTGTTAGCTGCTTAAAGTGGCCCATAAAAGATGTCTGCCTGAGAGAAAATAGCGTGTAAATAAACCTGAACAAACAAACATGTAAGGACATAATAACACACTCTGTGCACATTTAACTCAAAGCTAGAATCAGCTCAGCATCTCGCTTAGAACAAGATTTGTTTTCCAGATTTTTCTCCAGTTGTATGACTGTTACTCTAACACAAGTCTCTCTACAAAAATTCAGTTGAACTGTTGAACAGTTTTCTAATTAACTTTTGTGTCACGACAAAGGTTCATTTTTCCATCTCAAAACAGTATCTTGCAATGTCAATGAGCATTTTATTGCCATGGAATATACAGAAAATGCAGTTGGTAAGCACTACAGAAAAGATGAATCAGTCACTTTTCTAAATCTCCATAATATTTCTCTCAGTTGCTTTCTCGCTTTTCATCATGCTTCTCATTTCACATGCTCTTCATTCTCTTTTAAGAGACAAGTTCTTTGTTCCATTTGGTTTTTATTTGCCATTCTTTACTATTTCTGTCATATCCTTTTGACAGGAGTTGACCAAAACATTACACAGTATTTGAGATAGTGCACACTAGAAATTAATAGCCTGGCAGCCTAATAAACCTATTTGGGAACCTGAACTGAGTATTTCTGGGAAGTATAACTCATATAATTAAAAACCATCTAGAGCACTGAGGCCAGTTCATGCAGCTAAATGAGAAGAAATATGTATCTGTGAACTTTAATATAATTTTTATTCCAGAGGTACTGTTCACACATGTTCATAAAACAGAGATCTTTCCAAAAAAAGCCTCTGAGTATTAAAGCTTTTAAAAGAAAAGCAGAAAGCCAGAAGGCAATCAGAACACACATCATTTCTGCCCACACACAAAAACTGTAGCAGGAAATTACTGATGCACAAATTGTTTTTCACATCTGTACTTTTAAAAGAAAATTTAACAAATAATTTCGGATGACCAATTTCAGAAACCTCATACAAAGAGCTCCTCAAACAGGTGGGTTGGAAAAGTCAGTGTGAAGTCACACGTAAGCAAATATGAACAACACTGAAGGTAACCAAAACACAAAGTTTTGATCTCTGTGGAGTAACTCACCTTCCTCTTTGCTGCATATTTTAACTGCACATTTTGCCGAATTTTCTCAAGACGCTCTTCTCGCTTTTTCCTTCTGATCTGCTCTTCCTACAAAAATGGGAGAGTGTAGGCAGGATTAAGTGGATTTAGTCCTCAACCCTTGGTATCACTCCTTATGCTCTGGGCATAGAAAAAAGACTAAGGGAAATAAAATTTCCGGGACAGGGCCAGGACAGGGTTCCATTCTCTTGGTGTGCTGAGTGGTTCTCTGCTCAAAGCAATAGAAAGCAATAGAGTTTCCTGTCCTGGACAACCTACAGGCAAAGACACACCACCGAATTTGCTTCACGTGTTCTCCACTCACCATCCAGGATGCAGGAACAGTTTGCCCAGAGAGCTGCTGGAGTTCCCCTCTGGGAGATGCTAAACAGCCGCCTGGACACTGGGTACCGCGCTCCAGGGACTCGAGCAGAGAGGATGTTCTAGGTGACCCTTCCAGCCCCAGCCATGCCGTGACTATGTGATATCAGCCCTCCCGATCCTATCCTCGTTTTTTCACCCCGTCCTCTACACAGAGCGCATCCCCACCTTCAGCCTGTCCACCTTGTCCCGTTCCTCCTTCCTCTGCACGAAGGCCGTGACCCAGTCCGGCTGCCCGGCCGTGTCCGCGCTGCCCGGCCGCGCCTGCTGCGGGCTCGGCGCGTCCTGCCCGAGCGCCAGCAGCTGCTCCTCCTCCTGCCGCCGCTTCTCCTCCCAGTCCCGCAGCCAGGCCAGGGCCCCGCAGATGAGGCTCAGCGATTTTCCCTGTCACGGAGAGCCGGCAAGGTGAGCAGCGCTGCCGCCGCCGCCACCGCGGCCCCGCCCGGCCCCGCCGCCTCACCGTGCCCGTGGGGCTCTCGAAGATGCCGACCCGGCCGGCCTCCAGCGCGGCGTACAGCGCCTCCATGAACTGCTCCTGGATGCGGTACGGAGTGTAGGGGAACGGGAACCGACCTGGTCCGGGATCCGCCGCTGCCGCCCCGCTCTCCATCCCGCCCGCTTCGAACCGGGCGCCGCGGCCGCGGCCGCCCCTTCCCGTGACGCGGCGGAAGGACCGCCCTGTGCTGCCTCTGTGCACCGATCCCCTTCCCGAGCTGTCATCCCCTTCCCCATCCCCTCCCATCGCGCACGGACAGAAAATTACATTTCAGAGGGAGGAAAAAAAAAAAAAAAGGTTTTATTTAGGATGTGTGAACAAAATTGCGCATTTTATATTGGCTTTTCGCAAATATTAAAATGAATATTATATGTGTTATATTAGAAAGTTATGCTCTATTAATTTTCTTGAATAGTGTCTTAAATGTAGTTTTGGATTATAACAGAGTGTTAAAATAAAAACCATGCTATGTAAGATACTTTTTTTTAAGGAAAGGACTTGCAGCGAGATAGCAGCCATAGGACACCTAAATCTGTCAGAGAAAAATAAATTTATTGCTCCCTTATCAGAAGAAACAAACTTCTTCCCACCTCACTTATCCCTGAAGACACCTTTAGGATTAATAGGAAGAAGCTGACACTGACCAGACAGAATCCTGTGTTTGAATGGAATTTATGCATCATGTATGAGGTGTATGAATATGCAACAGGCTATTGCTTTTAAGGGTTAATCCTCTGTTAATGTGTGTGCTTTTTTGGGCTTATTTTTCCCAGAAAGAGGTACCCGGACGTCCATAACTCTTTGTTTGTATTGCCTCATATTGTCCTAATCCAAATCGTCCAAATTATTATTGCTCTAATTTTACTGCTATTTTTATAACCATTATATTATTATTAAAGTTTTAAAATTTTAAAAACAAGTGATTGGCGTTTTTCCCAGATAGAAATGCACAGTAATAAAACACTGCCATATAGAAAGGGTTTATGTAATACTCAGTCCTGTATTTGAACTGCATATGTTCATACCCTGGAAACAGCAGCGACCGTAGGAAGAGCAGCATAAAAAGAACAAGACAACTGCAATCAATCTCTGGACCAGCAGTAAGAACTCATCGTGTACTGGTTCAGACTAGGCCATCTGGGGCAAATCCTTATTTTGGGGGGTTAAATAATATAAGGCCATATTTTTGTCCATGTTGTGTTGATGTTGGATGTTGGAAGAAGTTTCAAATCAGCAACAACAAATCTGGGAGAAGCTATAGACTTCCCTTCAACTGGAAGCACTTCTGCATCCAGGATTTCTGGGAACAGCCATTGGTTTTGTGTTACCTAGCTATCATGAGGTAGGAATTCCTTGTCCCATGTAAAATTTGGAAAATAGAAAGAAAAGACAAAGAGATTTAAATTCAGACTATTTATTTCCTTTTTCCTTCCAGTCATAGCCCTTTTCCTTAAAAAGAAAGTTTAGCAGCAATTTGTATCTAGATTTTATCTACAGAACAGATAGACAACTGAGTAAAATTATAAACTGTTTTATTAACCTTTAGACTGAAACGTTTGGAGGCTCCTGGTTTTTCAGAGGTTATACTGATTTGGAAGCACTCATGCTAGAGTATGAGTTACAATGGACAGCACTGCTTACAGACTGAACATCATCCTGTCACATGGAGTGATGCAGCAAAAAACCCTTCAGTTTTGTTTCAGATAATCTGCAGATTTTGGAAGACATCACTACACTGGTTATACCAATCCCCAAAGTTTTGTTCACAACACTCAGGGCTGAAAAACATTTGCAGTACAAACAAAGCACCTCAAAGCAGCAAACTGATTCGAATATTCTCAAATATTGTCAGCACAAAAAGAAGAAAAAGCCATACATTGGTTTCTGCCTTTTAACATTATGAGTATATTCTTCGCTGAAAAATAACAAGATTGATTCCATTTTGGACAGGGTCTTTTTGAAAGGGTATTACATACCACAGGACTTCGCCATACTCTGCCTACAGATCTTCCTGAAAGCAGAATCTGTTTAGTGAAGGGGCAGGGTGATTGTGGAGTGAGCAGCATGGTACACCCCAAATTTTCAGCATTCAGCTCTTCCCTTCCCAGACATGCTTCATGCATTTTCTCACCTTGTGAGCAGTCTCTCTACTGTCTCAGTGTTGTGCTGCTTCTGGTCACAGACCTGCTTCATTTATCCAAAAGGTTAAAGCCAAGCTGGGGACAGCAGGTCCTGATCAGAGGAGGGAAAACAGACAAAATAAATACTTGTCATGGCAGCAGTGCTGCCATGGGTGAGATTACAGGAAAATAAGTATTTAGGAGCTGAAAGTAGCCTAGATCATAGGAAAATGATGCCCAGAAACATGAGTCAGGGTCACTGTCTGTCCTGCCATGCACCCTGTGACACCACTGTTCAGGTCCAATAACCAGGGCCAGCTCAGGTAGCTCACACAGGTCAACCAGATGTCCAGAGAGCTGCCTGACAGCTCACTGCCTTCTCACAGGTGTCTGGATATTTGTCCTGCTGCTCTTCCAGACTAAAAATGCCTCCTGATGAGTTTTGTGTAAGAAAACTCTTGCTTCCTCAAACCATTTTCTCTCCATCACCTTTCTTTCTGGTGTTTTCTGCCATGGTTTGGAACCCTCTTTAGTGCTTTGTGGATCCTGCCTTAATGGATCAGCCAAGCACACACAGATCTGGGCAAGAGACAAGATTTGATCTACTCACACATTATCAGCAGCAGCAGCCCAAAGGCAGAATTTCCTGTCCTGTGCTCCAGAAAAATGGCTGTTTGACTGCCTCTTTCCAGATGGATTTTCCAGGGCTGGCAGTGAGGAGAAGGAAAGAGTCACACACACCTGTCCATGCCCAAGCAGTGCCTGGGGGAGGGGGCAGCAGGGAGGGAGCAGGAGCAGCGGAGGATGGAGTGTTCGGAACGCAGGTGTCTGTGACATCAGTGGCAGAGCAGCACAGGTGACAGCTCCAGCCGTGCACGTGGGCCCCAACTGTCACAGGCACTGCTCCCAGTGCCATGACGGCCTTGTGGGCTTATCTGGCTTTGTCTGGTGAGTAGGACAAACTCTTCCAAACCCAGCTGTGAGGAAGGGCAGCCAACCCAGCTGCTCTGCACCCTCCCCATTACTCCTCAAAAGGAAGAGATGAAGCATCCTCCAATGCCTCAGGCGCAAAGATCCATGGGCTTATAATTTTGTCAATTTTCACCCTGGAGTTGGTATTTTATTCATCAAGGAGGGCCACAGAGCAGCCTGAGAGCCAGACAGGAGTCAGATCTGGATGCAGTGGGCACAGGCTGGAGCAGAGGTGGAGATGCTGTGACAGGGACAGCTGGATGCATTAAAGCACTAAGGCACAGGTCTGGAGCTAACCCACAAAGCTAAGAGGGAAGAGTT
Source organism: Zonotrichia albicollis (assembly GCF_047830755.1). Lineage (NCBI taxonomy): Eukaryota > Metazoa > Chordata > Aves > Passeriformes > Passerellidae > Zonotrichia > Zonotrichia albicollis. Next base: position 16,914,378 of record NC_133822.1, read on the forward strand.
GGCCCAGTAAAGCAACAGGGGAAGCAGGAGAAAGAGGTCTGAGAGAGGACCTTGGTTAAAGACCTATTTAGCCAGAGGAAGAGAGTTTGCAGAGGCTAAAAATCTTGGAAAGAAACAGTCTACTTGCTCCAGCCCCAACAACAGAGCAATAGTCTCAGTTTCAGCCATGACTTCCAAGACATTTCTCCCAGTTCAAGATTTGAATCTCCAGAGCTTTGGTGAAGGTCCCTCAGCCATGTACTGTCACTCCTTACAACATGGGCAAGCAAATTTTCCACAGGTCTGGATCTTCCATGTCGAACTTGTAAATGCATTTTCCATGTGCTGGATCCTGCACCCAGAAAAGGCAACAGAGATGTGGATTCAGTCCTCCAGCTCTTCCAAACATGTTGTGGTTAGCGTTTCCTTCTCCCTCTGACTCCCTGCACTCTGTTTCCCACCAGTGCTCTTGGGCTGGGGCTGCATAGCTGGCCCTCGGGGCACAAAGGCACAGGAGCCAGGAACACCCCTCTCTGACCAGGAATACCACCAGTTCTTCCAGTTCCTGAGGATCACCATCCAAGCCAGAACCGCCTGCGAGCTCCGCGAGCTGTACGGCTGCAAGAACTCACTCATCCAGAGGCTGGATGAGTATGAAAACCACGGAGCCATCCCTCCAGGTAAAGCCACCCATGATTCCCAAGGACAGGAGTCCTGCGTGGCCCTCATCATTGGGAAACACTCAGGATCTGGGGAGGAGAAGGGAGGGGAGAGAGGTGGGTGCAGTGAGGAGAAGGCACGTGCTCATGGGCAGCCTCTCTCACATTTCACTGGATTCAGAGGAATCCAATGGATTCCCTAGGACCAATCCCTAGGACCAATCCCTAGGACCAACCTCCTCTCACCCCTTGGGTCATTAAGATGACCAAGAAGCAGTGGAGGTTCTCAAAAAGTCCCCATATGACACAGGGGGTTTTTCATGGAGGGATGTCACTCCACAGGGAGGTTATTGCAAAGGGGGATGCCAGTGTTGGAGTCTGTCACTGGATCTGTGTCTTTATTTGCCTCTTTCTAGGGCCTATATGCTCTGAACTGCCAGAAAATCCTTCCTTCCTCAACTTCTGCACCTTTTCTCTTTATCGCTGTATTATGAAACAGTATTTCCTTAAGGTGAGTTATTTAGCTGTTTCCTGTACACTGTGGTGTGCTCTGGGCAATTAGTAGGCAAAAGAGAGAGCCCTGAATATGAGTAAGTGGGAAGACAGAAAGCTAAAAGACAGGGAAGATGACAAAAGAGAACCATGGGCAGCCCATCATTCAGGGGCACTCACACCAAGCTGATTAGCTAACACAGATGGCACCTGCAGCCCCTTGCCATAAAGGAGACTTTGCAGAAGGCATTCTTCAAGAAAATGAACCTTTGAGGACCGCCTCAACCCTCTTCCTCAGCTCTCATTCCCAAACAAGTTGAGACAATCTGGGTTTCTCCAGAAGAAAGGGGGATTCATGTAGGCCAGAAGAAGAGAGCAAAGAGAGCTGTGAGTTGTGAGTCCCAAGAGTTTATGAAGATTTATTTTGCTTTCCTGGGCTCACCTTAGTAGGAGATGGGAAAGATGAGATTGTGCAGTGAGAGCTAAACCCACAGAATGGGGCTGTGCGTGGGTGCCTGCTCCTAAGGCTCTCCAGAGGAATGTTTTCTCCCCCACAGAGGATCGTGTGCCCAGGGCGCCCAGAGACACCAAGCATCCAAGCAGGAGCCAGCCCCATCGTGAGCAGTGGAGCCATCCCATCCAGCAGCTTTGAGCCCCTGCCAGCTCCCCCCATGCTTCCCCCAACTCCCCCCAGCCCCGAGACAGAGGCACCTGTGACCCCCACCTCCCTCCCTGTGAGCACAGAACCAATTCCCTTGGGCACAGAAGCCCCAGAAGTGCCAGCCAGTGGTCATCAGCAGGGACACCTGCCCAACAGTGACATCGAGGATCTGCTCCTGAGGATACTGGACAGCCAGGTGCAGACCTCACTGCAGACAATGAAGCTGTTGATGTCTGTTGGGAAGGCAGTGAAGGAGGAAGAGTTGCAGAGGGCTGCCACGAGGCTGCTGGTGGCTCTGAACAACGTCAATGTGTCTTGGTCACCAAACAACTGATACAGCTCAACAGGGGAAAAGCCAGCTCTTCCAAATGCATGGGGAAACAGAGCCATGGGAAATGCCATTGCTCAGGATTCAAAGAAAAAGATGGTCTCCTCTTGGAAGTAAATGTATTGAAAAGATACCATTGTCTCCTGTAAAAACTGTTTGCTCACCATTAATGGTGTTGTGTCATTCAAGGGATGTCATGGGACAATCTTCATTAAATGCAGGTGCTCCTGCTCAAAAGCATTAAGAGAAGAACTTTCTTTCAATATATGTATGTGAATATACAAACACAAATATACAAGGGTGCTCTACAAGTGCAGAAAGGCTTAATCCTGCAAGGGAACTGCTGGTCCCGTGCTCTCCTTGTTCTGGGGTTTGCACATGGCTGACATCCCCTTCTGAAATGTTATGAAACAGACAGGATAAATATTCATAGTAAGAGCCTCCTCTTGCCTCTCACAAAAAATCAGAGGATCTGATACTTGGAACTTTGGCTGAAGTGCTGTTTCTTTCCTAAACACTGAACATGCCTGTCAGTAAAACTGTGTGAAGCCATCTGGAGTCTGACTTGCTGCTAAAAGCAGAGTGGGAACTCTGCAAGAACCAGCTCTGGTTGTCTGAATCTCCACTCAGAAAAACATGGTGTTACCTCAAACTCAAGCTAAATTCCAGTGGTTTTTTGCTTTTAGGAGACCACCCCTGAAGTGAGACTCCCTGTTCACCTTTCCTTCTGCAGGCTTTCTTGTTTTCTATTCCACCAAGGGCTCTGAGGAGAAAGGGGCCAAAGGCAGCTCTCTCCACATCAAGCAACATCCCTGTGGAGTCAGTCTGGCATGCTGCTTTCCTTTACACTGCGAAGTGACACAGGCAGCTGAGTGAAATACTGGCTCTGTGCCTATCCATTGAAGGAAGTCCTTAGAAAGATCTCAAAATCACAGGTCCTCCATTGTCCTGGGAATGGGAGAAGATTACTGTGTCCTGCACTTAGGACCCAGTCATATCTTGTCTCAGACCTTGTTGGAAATGAGCAACAGTGGTGACAGAGATAGACAAGGGATGAACATAACTGCAAACTTTGCATTAAATCTGTCTTACATGGCATAAAAAGCAAAACTGCTCGGATAACATGAAGTAAACAAGGAGACATAAAATTTAAAAATAGTAGCTGTACACAGTCTCAATTTTGTAATATAGAGAAATTTGTGTCCTTAGTAATCTCTCTGTCTCATGAAAGGAAATGGGTAAACCCTCTAAATTGAAAGAGATGTGGTAAAATATCTGTGCTCAGTTTATGGGAAGCAGAAATATAAACTTTGCAATATATTTCACTGCAGTATTGGGACCTGACTACAGACAGGAAAGCTAAAAATGTAACAGCAAAAAAATGTGAAGAAAATTAAGACAGAAGGACCCAGGGTCACATATTTATGAACTAGATTGGTATTATTAATTTAATTTAAATGGTTTCCTACCACTTGAGAGAGTTTCCTATATGTTCTTGTCTTGCAACTAAATAATGCTTCCTTCCCACTCACAACCACACGTCTTTTTCCTCCTCCACAACCACAGCACCAGTGGCCTTACATTCATGAAATACCAGCTGAGCCTTTTTTAGCCCAGTGTGTATAGCTGAATTCAGAGCTCTTAATTTTTTTTCAGCTTTGCTTTACAAGGTTTACAGACATCAAAATGTTATGGCATATTTAAACACTGAGATCAGTTCAATTGCCCTTATCTTTTTGTTTAACACAGTGTAAATTCTGCTTTGTCAGGCTGGGGTATGTGAATGCATGTGCATGAGAAGAAATTCAATGAGCTTCAGTGCTGAGAGCAGCAGATTATGTTTTGTTCTTCTCAAAGCAAGTAGATGTGATTACAGTTCACCCACACACATGAAATAAAAACCAGAAAAAACAGAGTACAGGCCCTTAATATGTGTCAGGCTCTGGATTTCCAGATTGCTGCTTTGACATGTAACATGGACAGAATTGTGTGGTGTTTCTAAATTTGTATCTTGGATTTTTGTGTGACATTTCCAGGCACAGAGGTGCTCTCTGTGTGGTGTTGGTTGCTAGCAGCTCACTTTGCATTCACCGAGTGGATCTTGCGCAGAAGCATTTTTACTGAAGACAAAAAAAAAAAAAAATCTGTCTCAAAATGCTATAGCAAAATTTTGTGTGTTGAAACCATCCCAGCCCTCTCCCACAAGCTATGGAGTCCTTATCAAGTCACATTTCACCTTAAGCACAGAAAAAGAGATTCAGAGACAGCCTGGTCTTTTTAAAGCATTAATGAGAGACAAAATGTTGGCATAAATGAATGGGACAAACCCAGTATTTCACAAGGACCTATGCAGAATAGATACACTTCAGGTTTAAATAATTACAAAGCCTTTTCTGTTAATAGTTACCTTAATTACTTGAAAGGTGGGTGAACTCAGTACAGGGGGCTCTGTCTAAATATAAGTGATGATGAGTTACTTAAATAGGCTTTAGGTCTGTTCTTCAGGTTTCAGTGTTTTCTCAAGGTGACTGATGCTAATTTACAGGGGTGACAGCAATTCCTTGCAAATGGAAGCACCACTGATTTTGACCTAAGTTTTCAAGTAGGGAATTGCCAGTCACTTCTCTGAAGGTTTCAGCTGGCTCTTCACTTTGAGATGGCAAGATAGGCAATGTATCAGTGCTCTCCTTTTGATAAAGCTCCTGGGCAGGAGCTGCTGTAGCGCTATTTCTAGAAATGGGGATTTTTGGACATCTCAGACAGAATGATTTTCCCAAGCAGAAATGTGCATATATTATACCTTAGGAAAAAAAATTGCTGTCCTATAGAAATATGCAGGCATACATTTAGAATAAGGAATATTAATGCCACACAAATGAGCCTTCCTTTAAGCCAAAAAGCTTTTAATAAGTAACTTGATCATAACTGTATTGAATTGGAGATTTTTGGTAGGATGAGCTAGAAAATAGTACTTGACCTGCAATCTCTGGAAGACCCTCTAGTAAAAGAACCTCACCTGCCCCTGCCATGCTGCTTTATTTCTACATGTTTCTGGGACTGTGCTTTCTTGGGCTCCTGGTTTCCTTCTCTTCTACAGATCCCAGCAGAGAAATGCTGAAGGTTTGAGTTTCTCCAATGCATACAAAGAAATAAAAGGCTATAGCCCAGAAATTGAGTAATACCATCTAAACATTACGTAGAATTCCCCTTGTAGTTTTGGGCCTTTCTGAAGAAAGTTTCTGCTTAAGTACAGAGATTTTCAAAGAATTTCTAAGCACTATGCACCTTTATTTTAATTCTTCCAGCTTTATTTCCAGTGGCTTTTGGCTTTTTCATGTGTGGTGATTGCTCATAGCAATAACCCCTAAAAGGAAAGGCAGCACAAAGCTGCTGGAAGTGTAACAGATGCTTGTAATATCACTGCCCTCCCCACAGGGACTTTGTAAACTGATTCCTTGCTGCATTCAGCATGTTAACATCCAGGAGCAGAATGCTGCCTGTGGAATTCATAATGGAGCCAGGGATTCCAAAAATTGATCCACAGGGTCTTGTAACTACAGGAGCTCCAAACTATATGTTATCCATCTGCCTTGGCTTTGCTGGTTTTCAAACACAACTCTGTTTGCATTTACAGTCTGTTTGGAAAAATTTTCACTTGGTACATCCTTACAAAGAGACTGTGGAGGAGAATGATTATCTGCCAAGCACTGATGTGTTTGGAATATTCAGCACAAGCTTTTCTGTGTTATTTAAATGAATGACTTATTTTGTCACCCTTGAAATATGCATTATCACTTTGGCAAGCTCTGTGTGGTGCAAGGTGTGCAGTGCAATGAGATGCACGAATGAACAAGAGGAATGCAGTAGGACACACATGAGGAATGAGAAAAGGAAGGCATTCAGGAAAGCCTGGAGTAAAATCAGGAGGGGCAAAAAAAATATCTCTCTCACGTGGCTGAGGTGGAAAACGAGGTTAATTTCATTTTCTTCTGTCTTGGCAGATGTCTGGGACTGCTTGCAAAGGCTTAGAGGGCAAATGTGCATGTAAAATGCAAAAGTTCATGAAAAAACATAAACTCATCCTTTCCAGAGTTCAGTTCTTCTATGACATTATTTTATCTTCTCTGACTCCCTGTTATTTTCCACTGATTTCTCAATCCTTCTATGAATAAAATGTACCAACCCCACACTCCCACCACCCCTCTGCCAGGCTCTGTAACTGCAATTATTTTGCTGCCCCAAAGGCTCCTTCTTCCCCATGAGCCCTTTGGCTATAAAAGATGATTTTCAGCCATAAAGTCTCTTTCAATGCCTCTTTGCCCATAACATCTGAGGAAGAGGAGAAGATTCCCAGTGTCACATCATGGTTTAATTGACTTAGACCACATCTTAGGCAAGCTCCCTGACCATTCAATTACCATATAAATAAGAGCATGTGTATCTTCCCTTATATCAGTATCTTGCTTTTTTTGTTGTTAACAAAAGTATGTTAATGGATAAGAGCAGCTTTTCATTTGAACAATGACTTAATGCTTCTGTGAATTTCAGATGGTGGAATAAGCCCTTTCTTTAAAAGTTTGCAATTTCCCTGGAGTTCACCAACTACCTCTACTCAATGGAGGAAAAAAAGGCAAATGGGAGACTTCAAACCTCAGCACCTGATGGGCTGCTGCTGTGTTTTACAAATCTGTTTAGGGAGATGAAACATTCAATCCTTTGCTGTTTTTTGTTCAGAAGACTGACATTGATGGGAGAAAGGAAAAGGCCCTTTGTTTGTTTGTTTGTTTGTTTTAGTATAAATCAGGTTTGTTTTTCCTGCCTCTCCAGGTAGAGATGATCCTTGGCAGGTACTCACTTCAGGTGTACAAGATCACTGAGGAAAGAAGCATCCCTACTTTCTTTTGACATGAAAATAAGAGAGGCAACAGACCTGAGTGAAAATGAATTCTGTGAAGGGCACTGGTGCTAATCATTCAAGTTGGAAATTACTTATGGGATTCAGGGGGCTCTGTCCATGGTGCTTGTGAGTCAGAGCTCGCAGTGGAAACTGCAGACAGCTCTGAATCAGCTGCCAAAATATCAGCTTCCACTAGGTGGAAGGCTCTTCTTGCTGTTTGCTGCTCAGCTCTTCTCCTACCTAACCGAGTCTGGGATCTGAAAGCCACTGTGCTTTGATGACACCCCCTGTCACTTGGAAAAGCACTTTCTTTACATCAACAATTCACTCTGCAAGGACCATTCTCTCTGTCTGGTTTCCTAACGGTGTACCTAGCACATCTGTCTGAAAAATCCAAACCATTAATTATTGGCTCCAAATGGTATATATGTTGAAGCTGAAAGCAAGAAAAGTATCGGGATTTTCTCAATAATGACTTGCTTCTCCCACATGAATTCCTCCAAGTATCTTTCTATCCCTTTCACAATAGAACAAGAATCTAATACCATTTGTCTTGCTAGAGAGGAAAATAATATATGTTGTATATGCAATTGCAATGGTGCTGACAGAAGAATGTGTAAATAGATATGTTTGTATTTGCTGCCATCCGCCTTTGTGCAAGAAAACATGCAATCCTGCAATAGTTGTGGTCTAACAAAAGAACTTGTTTCATTAGAGTGGAAGGGTTTTCCTGTTAGTGGAATAAGGTTTAGCTTAAACATCTTTATCAAATTGAAAAAAATTAAGTCAAGTAAGCATGACACAGATATAGAGATAAAAAACCACATTAGGAAAATCCAGTTTGAGTTCTCTTTACGTATCTTCTGGGACATTGGTGCAAACTTGGACTCCTAATTAAATACATAATTTTGAAAAGCCAAACACATTATTCCATAATAGTGTACAGAAAAGTTTCCGTGTAATAGATGGAAGTCAACAGAAGCCATATGGAAAATGGATGAGATTGTTCTCAATTTGTTGCCCATTATCATCTTGTTCAAGTTCCATATGGTGACTGAACTCTATTTACATAACTCTTATGTGTAGGCAACTATGTTATTGGAGCTGTTAACCAATTAATAAAAATCTACAGCCATATGTGCTGATTCTACTGTTTGCTGTTGTATTTGCATTGGAAACTGATCTGGGAAATTTTGTTCTGTGTTCTGTTCTGATACTAATAATGTCCTTTCTTTCTTTTTTTTTTTTCCCACGCAATATTCATCCCCTAATGGCAAGAACCAATCATCTCAATACCCATCTATAATGAGTCTAATAATTATTATCCCACATCACACATCCTGCACAGACATTGTGTTCATTGAGATGAACAGCTAAGATGGCACTGAGATATTCCAGCAATAATTCTGTGGTCCTCAGAGTCATCTCTGCCCTGATCTGAATGAGACCAGGAGCTTCCTCTTCCAAATTTCTAGAGAATCTCCTTCTACAAACTGAGGCCATTGCCACAGTGTGGGGTTCACATAAAGCCACTTCTGAACTAGCTGTTTACTCAGACATACAAAGAAATGCAGAGGGGATGAGGTGCAAAGGGGTGAGCTTGATGCTGCCTGAAGATTGTGGAAGTGCATTGGTGCAGCAAAAAATCTAGACTTGCTTCCCCACCCCTCCCCTTTGTGCTATTGATTTGAGAAATTAAATGTCACTCTCAGCAAGGATCTCACCATGGTCTTCTCCATCTGAAAGTATTCAGCCTTGTGTCATTTGGGAGCTAATTAAGGAAATGGCCAAGTCCATGGAAAAAAAATCTCTTTAAAGACCAAACTAATGCTAGAGAAAAACCTCTCTCTGAGTTCTGTAGGATGAATTTAACACTTTATTTAGCCATGAACTTCACATCTTCATTTCATTTTGAGGTGGCAGCTGGCTGCAACTGAAGATGAGCAAAATAGTTTTGTTTTAAATCAATGAGATTTATTCTAGGTCCATTCACTGGACATATTCATGAGGAGGAAAGAAGAAGGAGCATTCTTCAGTAGCTCTTTTTAAGTTGCAAAATGTTAATCCAATAAAAATGAAAGCATGAAGAAATGTGTTTAAAATGGAAAAGGTCTGTGCAAAGCAAGGCCAGAGCATTCAGGCTACATACACAAAATCTCAAAGGTGTGATTGTACAGGAATCTGGGAACCAGGCAATGTGTGGTTTTACAGAAGAAGCCTGAAATAAAACCCACATATTTGGCTTTTTGGGCCTGAGGGGTTAGTCTAAAATAAACCACAGCCATGCTGTGGATTATTTTAATTTCAGGTCAGACCTAGTGGCCACAGTGGCCCAAGACACTGAAAAGTGTAGAGATTTTGTGTGGGACTTGTATGTAGTGAGAAAATGCACTGATCCAAACAGCTACAGGCTCTTTATCTGACCTCATTAGTGCACAAAGCTTTGGAACAAACACGGAAGGAAAACTAATTAAAGATGTGGAAGTACATGAAAACCTAGTTAAAATGCAGCAGTACTTCCACAAAGATAGAATATTCCGGCTAAGCCAGTATGATAAAGGCTGATAAATCATTCTCTTGGACAATGTAAATACAGTAGATGAAATCTATCTGGACTTCAATAGAACATTTGAGAGGTTGCCATGCAAGAAAATATTAATTAAGATGGAGAGATGTGGATGAATGTAAGAAATTGAAAAGTGAGGACAATAGCATGTGCTGGAAGGAAGAGTCTTGGTGGAAGGAGGTTACTAATGTGGTTCCATAGGGACCAATCTCAGAACTAATCTTGGTTAAAATTTTATTAGTGACCTTGGCAAAAAACCTGTGTGTGAGCTAATGAAATTTGCTGATAACATAAACCTAAGACCTGCTGTTACAACAGAAAAGGTTTGGAATGCCTCATGGGAAGAACTGGATGAGTCTGCAGAAAGAGAAGCTACATGCAATTTAATAGAAGAAATGCAAAGTAAGGTCTATAAATGCACAATTGCTACAGTGGGGGTTGTTTTTTGGAGACATACAAATGACACAAACTCTTAGAAATCCACATGACAGCAAGGGTTTAGTGTGGAGGTCTTGCTTATACAGGGGTTTGAAACACCTTAGTTTAAATCACTGATTGGTCTGGCTTTAGCACCATGCAGTGTAGGAATGTGCTCCCTTATAAAACTGTCCCTTGTCTCCTTAAAAAGCAAAAAAGCCCTGAAGTTTCTCTCCTCAATTAGCAAAGATAAGACCTGGGGGACTTCACCTCAAACTTAAGGATAGCCAATTGGACAGAAGCCAAAAAGTCCCATAAATTTACTAGAAAAAGAAGAGAACAAAGGAACTAATTGTTTTTGTGAGGTGTTTTACCAGGAGCAAGAACCTCTTGCACCTGGCTCGGTTTTTCTCTGTAAAGAGTTTTGTTATTTTGCCTGTTATTAAAACTTTTCTGTTTGCAACACTGCCACAGAAGCCATCCTGCTGATTTTATGCCTTCTAAGTTGGCTGAGCTATCTTGGGTGTGATACAGATCTCCAAGAGCTGATGAGACCTGGCTCAAGGAAACCACATATCAGCCCAGCTCTTTGAGCAGTGGGACATCTGCAGCTTAGGATGGAGGGTGATTGGGTGAAATCCCTGTTTAGGTTTGAATCAATCCTATCATTATTCATCCAGGGACCTGTTCATGGAGCCTGTTTATGGCTGGGTTTCTTATTTATTGCTGAATTAATTGCCCAGCCATAGACCAGCTGTGACACAGGGTAATGTGCCTGCTGAGGATACAGTGGATTGGATGCTCCATCTTGGAAAGCTCCATGGTATCTTTTAACACATGGCTAAGAAGAACTAGAGAAGATTCAGAATATAAATTTAATGTGTCTGTTCTTAATTTTAATCAGGCATTGAATTATTATGAAAGAATGCATTACCTGCTGCACGAGAAATAGGCAAGACTAAAGTGGTTTCGTTCACAGACTCTACATGCCTTTCCTGTTACTGTTCAGTATTTAAATATAGAATGGCTTTGGAACTCTGGTACTTTACAAAACTGTTCTGTTTTTTCAGCTTGGATGGTAAGCCTGGGTATTTTGGCAAGAACTAGAAACTTTGACCTGTGTTGCATAAATATAAGAAGAACAGGAATTTATTTTAAAAGCCCTCATTTATTCCACCCAGAGGAATCCCCAGTGAATCATTATGCAATTAAAAGAACCCTTTTTAACACAATTCACCAACCCTTTGTCCAGTAACTTGTCAGAGGAATTTAATTAAAACCCACAATCTTAAAAATGTACTTTTCTGCAGCTGAAAGTGTGTAATCCCTTGGGATGGAAGCTAGTTAAACAGGAGTTCAGCCCAATGTAATTCTGCCACATTAGTGTGTGCTACAGTACTAATTTGGAGAACAAGTTCCATAGATGACTGATCATTAGTGTTTATTATGAATACATTGCAGTAATTTTTGGTTAGTCAGTGACCAGTTATGCTGAATCCAAAAAATGGTGCAGTGTATTTATTGCAACCACTTATCCATGTTTAGGTAATCTTGTCCTAATGACGAGCCAAGCTTACATAAGGCTTTTTGTCAACTAGTTATACATTAGGCACATTTTTTTTTACCTCATGTGCTTGTATTGGGTCAGATGAACACATGCATATGGTAAGAAAATATCTGTACTGTTTCAGACAACAAAAAATATTTCCAAAACCTCTTTGCTAGTAGTGGCTAGAAATAGTTCCTTTACTTTAGTGCTTTCAGAACTGGGAATGGCTGATACTTGTAGGTATTTATTTATATGAAGTAGGGAAACACTCCTTATTTCACTGTGACATGCTTAATTCTTTCTCATGAATAGATTTTTGACTCATAAATAAAGTATTTGGATTGAATATTAATTCAATCCAAATTTACCTAGGAATGCCAATTGACACATGAATTTAGTTTCTACTTTTCTCTCTTACATTTTAACATAATGTTTTTTCAAGTTGGCCTTAAAACCAGGCAAGTTCTTGTATTATTTTTTTTCTATTATTCTATGTAGTAATGCTACATAGCACAGTGTTATTTTGTATGGAGAACTGGCAGTTTTAACAGTTATGAACTTTTTACTGGTTTTATTAATTCTGAAAGAGCAGAGGTGTCAATATAACATGTAAGAACACAAACAGTGTTACATTTTATGCACACGATAAATGCTAAATGGTTGCAGGAATATTTCTAAATATTTTTCTCCCCTGAGCTGTGGCAATTCTTTTGTCTCTCTTAAGTACCTGCTTATTGTATCTTAGCAACATGTATGGGGGGAAATTCCTTGAGAGAAAGGGAAGGGAAGAATCCTAAACCCCAGCAGTAAAATTACATTGAACTTTTCAAAGTAATAATAATTTAATTTAAAACATTAACTTACCAACCTGTGTGGCATCAGCATTCAAATTCTTTGGGATTTTTCTTCAAGTTGTCAAATTATTTCAGCAGAGAGAGGCCCAAAGAACCAGAGCCCTGTGTGTGCTCTTGCTGTCACTCTCAGTATCTATTTGCTGATTTTGATTTTCACCAATTCATTGCCAGCAAAGAATGGCAGATCAGTAAAGAACATGAAAAGAAACTGTGCCAAATAGCTGAAACCAAGTCATAATGAGAAATTCAGACTTGGGGCTTGGTAGACATTGTGTAGGAAATACACTGAGGAAAAATACTGTTTAGGGCAGAGAGCCTAGGGGAAGACAAGGAGAATGTTTTCAAAACATTTTTCACAAGTACATTATGCACTCGGCTCATGTGTTGCTGTGTTTATAGATTCCATAGCAAATTTCCTGCAGTATTATAAATAATAAAATGATCTCCTGAAAGCCATTTGCTGGTTTTGTATCTGATACCCCTTAGCAGATTCTGGCTTTACACAAAATTCTTGTCCTATCAAAATGTAAATTGCGGACTGATGTTACACTGGTGAGCTGTGTCAAGCTGTTTAAAAGTAACAAAGAATATCAGTGAAAGGCAAGGAAAAAAGGGGGAAAAAATGAAGAGAAACCACACTATTTACACTTGATGAAGAGCATGTCTGACAGCTGAGTGCACAAAAAGAATTGGCATTAACAACGCCTGTGCCTGACAAATGCTGCAGGAATCTGCTCTTGCCTTTGGAGCCTGTGAGCATGGGAGTTCATTAGCAGGCAGCTCTGTGTGTGCCTGCCTGCTCCTGCTCAAGCAATAATCCTTTAGGGATGTCAGTGGGTAAGAACCTTGCCTCAGGAGGAATACACTCTGTGAGATTTTGTGAAATACTTCCAAATTTCTATTTTTAACTAAAGGCTTGTAGTTTGGTGTTTTTTTGGACTTTTTTTGTTTTCCCTTCAATTACTTTCCTGTTAGGGTGAGACTGGGGAAGGCACTAAATTCCTTTATTTATTCTAGTAAATTCCTTTACTAGAATAGTGATATGTGGCATGGAAAGATGTTTTTTATATATATATGTATATATGTATATATGTATATATGTATATATGTATATATGTATATATGTATATATGTATATATGTATATACACATACATACATCTATATCTATATATCTATGTCTATATCTATACACACACATACATATATATATACGTATACATACATATATATATATACACATATACAATATGTATATATATACATACATATATATACATATATATACACATATACATATATACATACATATATACATATATACACATATATACATATATAACAGTATATTTATATAAATAAAAGTGTGTATATCTAAAAAACAGTATATATATATATATATATATATATATATATACACATACATATATATATATAACTGATATGTGATATGTGACTGTTAAGGAGATTATGTTGTGTCTCAGGAACAGAGAATGCTGCAGTCAACAGGAAATCAGTGTCTGAGGGTGCCACACTAAGTTTGCCTCCCAACTGGAAACTTTCTAATTGTTACTCCAAGAGAGCAATAAGCTGAAAACCAGGCAGATGGCTGCTTCCGCACTTCCCTTATTCTTTGATCCCGTGTAAATAATTTCTAGCTGCATAGCAACTTTTTGTGCTAAAGATTTGTTAATGTTTTAACACTATCAGAGCTGCTCTCTCTCTTGTGCAGTAACTTGGCTGCTCAGAAGCCAGGTGTTTTCCAGCAGGTTTCAGGGGAAAACTGATTTCAGATTTTTAAATCTTCTCTCTCTAGAGTGAGCCACTACTTCTAGCTATAGCATTAGCAGTTATGAAGGAGAAATTGTATTTTGTCCCATGCTATGTATTGAAGGATTGTGGGTTTTTTTCCCTTCAAGCAGGGGCTGAAGGAGATGGCTTTTTTCCTTGTATTATAAATTTATTGTGTATAGGTAAAGCTTTACAAATTAAGGGCCTTAGCATTGCTGTAGTCATTGCATACCAGAGCAATGACTACAACCATGTGTGAATGATTTTTATTTACTTTCCAGAAGCTGGGAGGTGGCATGTTTGAGTGATGCCCACAAGGGCAGAAACTCTGCTTTAACGGGTACTTGGTGCTGTGCCTTGTTTTGTATTTCCTCCTGCACCTTCCCAAACTTCCTTTAAACTTTCCCATAGTAGAAACGCATAAATATTGCAATTTGTGTAATAATGAGGGGTCCTGCTGGAAGAAGCAGTGGTTTCTGTTTGTTTTTTTCCAAGCTGCCCCAATTAAATTCATTGAGATCTTCATTACTCATGTTATCTGACAAGCATTCTAGTGGCAATGATATAGCCTAATTTTTATGACTTCTGATTGCATTTATGGTTTAAATTCAACAGACTGGAAAGGCCTGGTGTAAATGAGAAGGTAAAGCTCATTTTCTTGTAAGAGCTTCTGGAAATGATTGGGATGAAGTCGATGAAGCTCAGATATATTGGACATTGGCTTTGTTTGTTCTGAAAGTAGAAATTCACAGGTCCTTGAAAACTTCTCAAAGTCCTTAAATTTAAAAAAAAAAAATGTAAACATTGTGTTTAGGAAAAAATATAATGAGAAAATGTTCAGATAATATAGAAAAAGTCAGATTTCCTTATTTTATCCTTATTTTATCCTTATTTTATCCTTATTTCCTAATTTTGTGGCTTGGCTTTATAAACACTTTTAAAATTTGTTAATTCAAAGTAGATGTTTATGTACCATTTATTCCTGGCCATCAGAGGTGCAGATAAGCAGATAATACACCAAGTACTTATGAGCAAACCGTCGCACTTACTAAATAATCTACAATACCTGCTACAGATTATTTGCTGAAAAAAAATACATTATCACACCAGTTGCTGTCAGTCTTAGAAATATCTAAATATCAATATCTACCAATAATAAAAATTAAGTACTCATTGGAGTATCAATCACAATGCATTTTTAATAGAAATACAAATCTGACCCAAAATTGCTATTTTATTACTCTATGGAAAATGGAATAATGGGGGTTTTTTTACTTAATGGGACCTTCCCATGTGTGTATGGACTTTTAAATTGAGTTTCCTGTAAGTGGAGCCAATTAAATTCAACAAGGAATAAGTAAGATTTTTACAAAATTATTGGTAAGTTTATGAAAACTAAGTGGTAGAACCTGCAGCAGGAAGGCAAACTGCCAGGACTTCTTTTGGTCCAAAATAATTTCCCAGTTTGAGTGATTGGAGGGATCAATACAAAATCTGAAGTCTTGGCAGAGGCATAAAAGTTCAATTTCTTTCTCACCTCCACGCCTGAGTCTGGGTTTTTAGTGTAAGGAAAGTACTTGGAAGTACTAATTTTGCTTTTTGGAGCAACTGCTTGGGAAAACAGATCCTCTAAATCTTGTTTTTTCGTACTGCTTATAATTTTGTGTTCCTTAGTACTCTGTGTGCAAAGCACAGAGCCTTGACAAAGAAAAGCAGCATTTAAACACAGCAACAGGTGTTTTTTAGTTTTTTTTATGTGTTAAAGCTGTCTTTAAATTTTATTAAGCTCTTTCATGTGAAATATGAGGTATAGAATGTTTTCTCTAATAAAGCTTTGAATTGCTATAGAGAAGTGACTTGGTGTGAGGGTACAGAGTGTGTATATCATCATCTACATTAAAAAAAAAAGTTTTAAGTTGTTTTCAGGAGTGAATTAGTCGTAAGTTCTGATATTTGTCATTAAAGGTGTCTTTAGTACTTAAGTACTTTGAGGAAAAACTCCTCCAAAACAAAGAGTTCTGTTTATTCAAACTTTTTATTATTAATTCATAGCTTCTGGCTGGTTCAATCCCAGCCTCCCTTTCCCTGTCCCTTCTGAATTAGATTCAGATGTTGAATTCTGAGAAAAAGCTGCAGGAAAGGAGTAGGCCCTGATTGCTGGGTATTTTGTGATGAAGTCACTTAAAGAATTGATTTGGTAAAGCTTTTGTAATGTCACTGCAATTCTGTTATGGTGTTGGAACAGGTAATTGACTGTAGAAAAACACTGGTTATTATATGCCTCCAAAACACTCTGTTATTTTTAAAAATACATGTTTTCTGGATGCAATGTAACAAGGAATTTACATGCTGTAAATAAACCACAATGCACTCTGTGACAATATCTGTTTAGGTACATTTTAATTTCAAAGTCTTTAAAAAAAGTCTTGATTGACTGTCACAACTACTTTTTTTCCATTAAAATGCCGCTAATACTTAAATCAGGGATCAAAACAGCATTACACTAATTGCAGTGTCAATCCTTTTTGCAAGGTACTTGCCGTCTAAGATTCACAGTATGCTGAGGGAATTAAATTGAGACTGGGAGTACAGGGTGAGAACTGAAGGGCTTTTCTATGCAAAGGGAAATATTCAAAGTGTTCTTCATGCTTGCAGATAGTCACAGCCCAGCAATGGCACGTGGAGCTGTCTGCTCTATTGAATGGAAATCACTTACACACAATTAAGAGCAATAGTTGGGGCTGGCGCAGAATAAGAAGATAGCATTGAGAATAACACGAGGAATTTGAAATCTGACCCAGCAAGAAATGCAGCTAGATTGCACTGCTCCATCATTGCTTTATTTGAGCCATTGAGCTGTGTAATAGGCCATCCCCTGTTCTCAATTGTAGAGAAAGGGAATGAAAATCGTCTTGAAGTATACTGTAAAATAATGAACACATAGCAATCTGCTTATAAAACATGCAGTGTTATTTCAAGATGGGATACATAGTGTGGTTCTTTAAATTAATTTTAAGGGATTCAAATTAAATTTAAGGAAAATGATTCACAAACTCAGTCCTCATAATGCAAACAAGGGAAAGACAAATATATTCAAGAAGAGCAGTTTAATTAGGGTTAATGGATTTTTTGAGGATTTAGCAACTTTTGAGAGGAATGCCCAAAATGTATTCTTTATTGTTTGAAAATGCAATATGACATTGTTTGCTTGTCTAAAAGGAAGGACAAAAACTGAGAAAAGCAAAATAAAAGTTGCTTTTAGTTAAAATGCATCTCTTAAAAATTTCTTGGCAAGCACGGTCTTAATTCATATTTAAGTGATTCATGAGCACTGTAGTTTTTGTAACTAAATATTTTCTTTTAAAACTTCAGGCATCGCAATGATGTGGAAATATTTGCCACTAGAGCAAGATGAACTTCTTAGATAAATATCTTGAAGCAAACATGAAATTGCAGTCACTAGCATTTTGTGCAAAAATATCACATTTTCTTTCCCAGTTACTGCTTCAAAAATCTCGTCCAGTAAACCATCTTAAAACCAAAATGTTATTTTTCTCCTAAAGTATACCCTGGACCAGTATGTAGAGAGTGATTATATGGTTGTCTACTTTCCCTATGGCTTGAAGACTCTGAGTAAGCCACCTCTGAAGTGGTTACAAACAGCCTGCAAGGAATTTGACAGTAAGTAAATCTGTTAAAGATTTCATTTACTCTTCAGATTGTGTAATATCTCTAATGAATTTCCATGAAGGAAATTGGGTGGATCTGTCCTGATCCACCCACAATTAACTCAGCTATTCAGTTCTATCATCTCTGGCATTTAACATTTTTCTAACAATTTTGTTTTCCTTTCCTGAGTACAAGAAAAGTGCAACATAGTACTTAAAGTTCTCTGTGTTGTCCATCCAACCAACATCATAAAAATTCTGTGGAATATCTTTAAACCTCTTATAAGATGCTTGGCACTTCACTGAACACATTTTTCCCATTTATTTCAAGGATGGTTTGTTCTCTAATAAGTTGCTTTTTAAAAGGCTTGAAGTAAAATACGTCATTAACAGCTCAACATGCATTTAAACTGCCTTGAAATACAACAATAATTGCCTGCTAATTCTTATAAAGTATGACTTTACAGGTACCTATTGCAAATACTTATTTTCCCTGGTTCTTACTATTTCTAAGTGGATTTTTTTGTATTGGAAAGTGTGACACACTGGCAGTTGAAAAGTGAGTGATCCTGATACACTTAAGCATTCATGTCTAGCATAAATAATTCAAACCAATGCCTGTCATCTTAGATGCATCCTCATCTTGACCTTCTGATCACCCTGTTTTTATCATAATTTGTTGTTTCTGTTTGTACTCAATTTCTGCCACTCTGTACCTGGATACTGGTTCTGAGTGTGATTCAGTGACACTCTACTCTCTGTCTTATAAATCTGTGAGCAACAGCAACAAAGCTGTTCGTGCATTGGGACTGACAAAATAATTGAAAGTATGAGTAAACTCTGAAAAGATCCACAAGCCAAAAAGCAGGAATCAGCTGAAGCTAGGGAAAAACCCTCTTTACTGCTTAAAATGGTTTTATAGCCAGCCTTTCTTTGCAGGTTGACTGTAGTTTGGGTTTGTCAAAAAAGTTTGTGCTACTGAGTGTCAAATGGCCCATGTACAATTTGGCTAAATTATACTTGAAGACTAAAACTTATTAATATTGGTATTATATATTATATTGGTATTACTTACTATATATTGAAGACTAAAACTTATTAGTATTGTTAATTTACTAGAGTAGTAAAATTTAAAATTTTTTCATAGTACTTTTTCATTCCAGTTTAGACTAATCTTATCTTGGCAAATCATGCTGTTAAGTGTCAGTATTAATCCACTTCACAAAAGTAATTGAGAAAAATCCTCTAGACTTTCTTTTTCCTAGCTTTGCTGAATTATAGCCCAGACTCATTTGTAGATAATGTTGCAAATAAAAAGAGCAGATGTAAAATAGATTTCATTATTATGAGGCATGGATTTATTTTTCTTTTTATTTTATTTGTCTGTTAGTACATTTGGTACCTGTTAGCACGTGGCATCAGTACTTTTACATGGCAACGTATTTGCTAACAACTGGACAAATGACACAGTTATTAGAATGAAGTATTTAACATACTTTTATTTGGGGATATTTAAGAAAATTTAAATATTTGAAATTTTTCAAGTTCCTGAAGTTGATTGATCTTGTTTCCAGTGCCAAAATAAACGAGCAAGAAGGTAATGTGTTACGTCAAGAGTATTTTCTCCAAAGTGCAAGATAACTGTAGGAAGATCATATTTCTATGAGCTAGCAGAACCTGTTATGAAAATAACATACATTTAGGTGGCAGTAGTGATGAGCAGCATTTATTCCTAATTGCCCATGAATTTTTTTACACATTGTGGGTTCTGTGACACGTCCTCTATTACCAGAGGTGATTAGTTACAGAGTTGTGTGCACAGCTGTAGCTTAGGAAAGATGTTGGAAGTTTGGGCTCTTTTGGATGAGGGGCACTCTGGAGAGCTCTGAAATTGTGCATGCACAGACTGATATTCCTCATGCGTCCCAAAATTCCTGTTAGCTGAATTCAGGGCAGGACTGTTTGTTCCATGTGCCACTAGAGGGAGGATGTGCACGCAGATTGGGCAATCCAGGGATAAACCCATCCATCCAGAGTTTTCCCCCAATTTTACCATGAGAGTAAATTGCAGCAAAGTGCACTTTTTACCATCAGCACCTACTATTTTTCTGGACACTTCATTACAGTCCAGATATTTTGTGTTGTGGAAAAATAGGACATTATTTCAGATCATGTGTACAAACATGTCCCTGACCCTTGTTTGAGCACCTTGGCTTGTGTAGTCGTGTATGCTGGCTGAAACTCAAGACCTAAATAGTGGAACTTTAAATTTGGAAGTCTGTTTTGTACAACTTACAGAAAATAAATAGTATTCCTGTTGTTTCCTAGAAGCTATCCAGCCCTTTCCACAAGGGGTGAAACTGATGACCAGCATTTCAAGGCTATGCACTATCAATGCTTGGAAAATTTTCCCTGTTGCTTAACTACTCCAAAGTTTATCTCTACATCCCCATTATTTTGTCTTTTTGCAGAGTGGAATACCTACACAATACAAACACGTTGTTCTGTTGGCTAGATAACATTCTTTTGAAGGTTAGCAGTTCTTTTAGTGAGCTTTCTAATGCTGTGTGAATCCCAGTTCCAGTGCCTTTTAAAGCAATGTTTTTCATATCTGTGCAAATCACAAACCATTCAGATGGAAGTCAGTTGTTTTTATTCAAATCAGACTCTCAGGCATGCACTCTATGTGTTTGATCATGTGAAATGAAATATATCTTGTGTCTCCTGCTGCTTCAATTACAGTCTAATTTTGAGTTGCATCAGCACTTGTGTTTTTGTAGATTTGGAAGAGAAACTCTTTATAAATGTTCCTCCCATGCTAATTTTTATACTACTTTGCAATTTAATTTTTTTTCTTTGTCACCAGTTTGAGAAATAGATCACCTACTTGAGCTATTTAGGTGACCTGGGACAACATTCCAAATCTGACCAGTTACATATCCCTCAAGAAGCCATCTGGTATGTGGCAAATTTAATATACATTGCCCCACTTTTTTCTCAGGTGGGGTTGCATCCTGATCACTGTATTCCAAGAAGAATATATTTCTTCAGTGTAATTTACCTGTTTGTGCTGGGTTGGATTAATTCTGAAGGCTGCATTGCCATCAGAGATATACTGAAGTGCATCAGGTTTTAGTTTTCTACTAAAAAATTTGGAAAAAATCCATCTCTGTAATGGAGCATTTTCTTAATATTGTTGCTACTTCTGTGTGAGTGTTAGCAAAACCATTCCATATGTCGTTGCTGCTTATGAGTATCATACAATTTTCTTGGGAAAAACTGAAACACTCATCTCTTTCCTTACATATTGTAACAGATTGACTTCCTTTTATGAAGAGCATTCCCAATCAGCAAAGTGTTGATTGATTTTAAACTTTATGGGTGTATCTATTGTTAGTAGGTCCATCATGTTTGTGTGGAGTTTATTTGTGTGTGTTGGGGAGAAGGATTTGAGAGTGGATGTGAGATGAAAAGAGCTGAACAGGGCTGGGATAGTGAAGCACCAGTATTAGTATCAATAACTCTTTCTAACATGATGCTTTACATGGAAATGCTTTGATGTGCTGACAGAAAGTGATTTTATGTCACTGCTGAATGAAAGAAACTGGAAGCTTTGATTGTGACTGTTACTGATGCCTGGTGGCTTTTTACATACCTATAACAGAAAATATCTTAGAGCTGTGAGGTAATAAATTGGATTACATCATGGCAAAGAAAAGGGAGTTGTAATTTGAAGAGCAAAAATGTTTGGATTTTGCTGTTAAATTATAGTGTGATTCTATCTTTTGGACACATTTATTACTGTACTCCACTGGCTGAAGCAAAGAGACTCTTCTATGTCTTGCATAAGTATCCCACCACAAATACTGCTTAAAAAATTTCTCCTGCTGAAATTCTGAAGGGCAAGGTTCTGTAAGACCTGCAGCATGTACACTGTTGTCAGGAGATCACATCATGAGCAATACCTGTGGCTGTTCACATATACAGTCTGTTATCTGAGGTGCACAGAATATCACTGAAATCTTGATTTTTTACAGACATGATGAAAATCTTTGGAGGAAACAGAAGGGAAAACCACCTGTGGTTAAGGTTCCCCCACCATGGCCACCTCTGCCTACCCAGCAATTTGGAGTCAGCCTGCAATAGTAAGCCATAAGATTCCTAAAATATGAGATTTCTGTTGCGGGTGGATGCTGACAGTCTGAAAGCATTTTGGACATGTTTAGATAATGGGTAGCAAAGCCAAAACATTGTTCTGTGCTCTTTGTTCAGCTAGCTCTGATAAAATAAAATAATAAAGCCTTATTGCTGCACCTGATTGCCTCTCTCATCAAGGAAGGGCACAGCTGAGCTCAAATACAGCACACAGGGTTGATCTTGAGTAGCCGTTGACATTAATTAAAATAATAATAAAAATTAATATTTATTATTATTTATTATAATAATTAATATTATATATTGTAATAATATTAATACTATATATTATAATATCATAATATTATATAAGATTATAAATAACATTATTTTATACTATTATTTCACACTGTTAAAATAATAAAAAAAATATTTACTAAATAAATAATAATTAAATTATATTAATTAAATAACAGTAAATTAATGATATTAATTAATTAAATAATATTGATTAAATATATAATAATTAAATAATAATAGATAATTAATAAAACATTAAAAATAATAATAATTAGAAACTGATTAGTTTTTAAATCAAAAATTAAATATCTTTTATAAGAAGACAGGAAATGTTTTCTTTTTCTGTCTGATGCCATGGATGGGGAAAAGAGGAAACATTCAAAATTTTCACAACTGTGCAGCTTTTTATTGTTAAATTGTTACCATAAACATTTCAGTGCTTTCCTTTTAGTCATCATCTTTCTGTGTATGGATGACCAGGGAGGAGGAATGCATTCTAAATCAAACCTCCGTGGCCCTCAGCAGGGAGAAAATGAAAGGGAGGGGAAAAGCCAAGAGAGAGAAAGTACTGAAATGTCATTGGGTATTATTTGCTGATAATCTGTGTGTGAAGGCCTTGCCTGGGTACCTGTCTGCTGTCTAGAAATGAGCCTTTGGGTGTGTAAGGTGCTGCTGTAATTGATCATGAGTCAATTCAATGAGAGGTTCTTCTCCCTGGCACTGTGTTTGCCAGGACAGATCTCTCTGGAATCTGACATTGCCGCGATACAACCGTGATCTGTGAATCCTTTCCAGCAGCTGAACTGAGCACTCCAGAAATGCTCTGTTCTGCTCATCACTTAAGCAGAAAGAGTAAGAAAATATCATGTTTGAAATGGCCTGGAGCACTTTGTGCTCTCCATCACAAGGCACTGCAGCTCATCCCACCATCCTGGACAAGGCAGGAGAAACATGGATTGCTTGGCAGGATCCAAAAGAGAGGACAGAGGTGTCATTTCACTGAGTCATTTCACTGATCTTTGAGCTGGTCTGATTTACATTAACTGATGTTCCAAGCACTTTATGTCACTCAAATCCAGTAAAGTGAAATCTGTGTCCCAAAATGTGAAATGCTCTGAAAATACACAGCCCAGCTCACCACAGTGCTGAGCAAACACAGCAAATCCTTTGCATGTGACTGTCAGAGAATAAACTATTCTATTTTTGACAACCTTGTTCATTTTACTGAGAACACCACCTTTTCTTCAAGGGAAACTGGAATTCCGTAGAAAATGGAAAGGTAGAAAATGGTAGAAGTACAGAAACTGTACAACTGTACCTTCCCCCCCCAGAAAAAAGTGATGTGTAAGGTTTATTATTACAAATTATAGCCAAGTTATTTGTTTTACCTCCCTGACAGATATACTAGTTCTCAAAAGGAGCAAGTGCTGTAAATAATCAGTTTGCTATTTATACACTGAAGCTGGAAACACACTTATGGCTAACAATAATAATTAGAGAACATTTAAAAAAAGCTGCTGGGTTGCTGTTTGGTTCCTCTGGAGTGAGCAGCTGTAAGAAAGAAAATGCAATCAGTGCAACTTCAGAGAGGTTGAGAATGGGTTCCATGAGCTTAAATTGTCAATAATAAAGATGTAACAGCTTCCAAACACATTAAAGTCTTGATGATGCTCCCATTTAAGTGAGTTAGGCTTTGGACTAATTTTAATAAAAGCTGCTCTGATTGTTTAGGGTTTGAATACATGAAATAAAATCCTTTGACACACAAGGAGTATGTTAGAACTCCCCTTTTAGAAAAGCTAAAATTAATGTGCATTTTTTTTCCCCTTACCTTGATTTTCTGCAGGCTTTTCCTCACTGGCATCAGGAACTGACCTCATCTCCCATCCCCTGCAATTTTTCAGTGCCTTGATGTGAGATATAATTTCACTGGGGATTTCAAGTTCATTTGGTGTGCAAAGAGACCCTAGAGCTTCTTTCCTGGTGTGGTTTATTAGTAATATTAGTTTATTAATGGGGCTGCACTGTGTTGCTTCTCTGAGTTCGTCATGAGCTTGGCCCTGGTGGCAGAAGCTTCTCTCATGAATGAGGTTTTTTTATGGGGTACCCAAAGCCTTTGGTTCAGCTCCCAGAGGTCTGTGATGATGGGGAACATTGCAGTGCGACTTGGTCTTACAGGTCAGGCCATAAATATTTCTCCTGGACATTTCCATGTCATTATGCTGCTGCAGAGATATTCTTTCTAATAAATATTTTTTCTTCTGGTCATTATCATGTCATTATGCTGCTGCAGAGAATCATTGCTCCAGCAGGCCCAGAGCTGTTTTGTACTGAAATTAATGGTGCCATGCCAATGTGTAAGAACAAGATGTTGGATGGCCTCATCCTAAGATTATACTTGCAAGCAGCAGCAAATAATGATAATTTCTAACATATAAAAGGCCATACTTTTGGATTATCTGAATTAAATGAATTCCTTGCTGTTAGTATTTTCTTTCCTGCAAGTGTGTTGTATACATTGCATACATTGTAGAATTTATTTGGTCAGATGTCTGGGATGGTCACATTGTGAACATGGTTTGTGAAATTTGGCTGCGTTTTTAAAGCAAAATTTCTGTGTTTGTTTACAGTAAGTAAAATTCCCCTCTCCTAAACAGTTCATGTTGCATGTAGGTACAGGAGTGTTTATGGCCATCATTATGTTGTGTTAGTGACCAACAACTAGTTATTCTTGCACTGATCTGACATAAAACCTCTGTGTCTTGCTTTTGTTCTTTCTGGGTGTTTTGTTGCACAAATTTCTCACTCTTCTCCCTCAGCAATTGCTGACTCAGCTCAGATTCTCACAGTTTTCTGAAGCAGCAACACCAAATGTGCAATAGAGGGGAAAAAAACCAAACCAGTCATGATGGTTATGGTTAAAAAACCTCCAGGGTTGGCTCATCTTTGTCACTGCAGAATTTCTCCCAGATGAAATGTTTAGATGAAATGGAATGTTTGCCATTCTGAAAGCAGTAATCATCCTTGAGTTTTCTCCAAACCTTTGGCTAAAATTTCCTCTATTCAGTGCGGTATCAGTAACAGATTGGGAGGGATGGACTCTGATGGGATGAGATTTCTTGTCCTGCTTTCTGCACCTTCAGAAATCAGTGGCATAATAGTGCTGGCCACCCATACACACTCCAGTTCAAGCACTTCTTAGCTGAAATATCTAATTTTTTCCCCAGCTCTCAATCCTTCTGTGCCCTTAGGTAGGAGGGTCCAGGGCTCTGTTCCTGTTGTTATTTTCCAGTCAAGCCCAGGTTTGCTCAGAGCTGTGATATTCCCTATCATAAGGAGATTTCCACAAACCAGATTTCTGCAGAGACATTCCTTGTCAGGTACAGCATCTTTTGACATTCTCAGGCAGCTGAAAGCCAAGTGCCTGTCATGCCAAGGCTGTCAAGCAGTGGGTGACAGACATGCATTTTTCTGCACTAGATTGTAGGTGTGCAGGTATCTGTTGTGCCTGCTGTCTGCTGTGATTTTAACTGTTTCTATAAATCTGGAATATCTCAGCTGTGCCATCTCCAGCCAGTGCTGACCTTGTGGGATGCTGACAGCCCTGGGAGGGGACTGGCAGCATTGTTTGCACTCCAGACGTGGCAACAAGCACAGTGAAAGCTTCAGTTTCGCTCTGAAAGTGACAGAATTTCACTGTCATTGCCCTCTTTCCTTTGATTTTGGCAGAGTTTTCAGCCTTGCAGCATTGGCAGCAAGTGGGATTTGGTTTTCACCCAAGGTGCAGTAGTTCCACTCTCTATCCATTGCTGCATTTTCACATCTGTGTGCTTGAAATCAGCTTTGGAAACTCGGAGATAGACCACAGAAGCTTCTGCAAAAATCCTGCTTCATCAGCTGAGTTAGGAGTTCTTGAAATATCAGTGGCCCTGTGGCATCCCTTGGGTCCATTCTGCACCACTCAGACTTTTGTTTCTTGAGCAGCTTGGACCCAGTTTACATTTATCTGACATTTACATTTATCTGACTGTATAGCTAGACCTTTCTGACCAAGATTGCTCCCACTGGATCTCAGTGGTAAGCCCCTCAGTGCTTTTAGAGACACTAAAGAATTTCCAGTTTGCAGAGATTCATCTGTTTCTGGTTTAGAAACAAGAACTGTTATAGCTTTGGCCTCAGACAGTATTGCAATAAACACAACAAGCTGAAGTTTCTCAATTTCTGTAATTTTCAGGTTGTTTTCTTCAAGAATGGAATAAAATATAGCCATTTCACCACTTTCATTCCAGCTTCACTTTAGAGTGAAAAATGCTTTTAATACTGAATTTTAAAATTCCCGATTTAGGTTTTTTTAACTTCCATGGAGAAGAATTGGTATCCTTAAATGAGTTCTGAGTACCTGAAAAAAAAAAATCATCATCTCCATAAGTTCATCTTCTGCACCAAACCAGAGAAGTTATCTTCATTTCAGACAGAAGGGTGTGGTATGATCCTGAACCCATGTGATGACTTAGGCCAAACAGGTTTACCTTGTAAAAAAAGCACATTTGTATCTTGATATTAACCAGCACACCAGAGGACATTGTTTTTTCCATGCACAGCATCAAAACCATCTGGTTTATAAATGCAAGGCTTGACTTGCACTAAGTATGACTTTTTTGTATGTACCATTGTGGAAATTTGCAGGGGTCCCAGGATGAGGGAAGAGACGAGAATGTTGACTCCATGTTTCAGAAGGCTGATTTAGTATTTGATGATATATACACAATATTTATACTAAAAGAATAGAAGAAAGGATTCCTTCTATTCTTTTTTTTCAGGATTTCTTCAGAAGGCTAGCAAGGAAAGGAATAGAAAGGAATGATAACAAAAGCTCCTGACTCTCAGAGAGTCTGAGCCAGCTGACTGTGATTGGCCATTAATTAGAAACAACCACATGAGCCAATCTCAGATGCACCTGTTGCATTCCACAGCAGCAGATAATCAATGTTTACATTTTATTTCTGAGGCGTCTCAGCTTCTCAGGAGAAAAAATTCTAGCAAAAGGATTTTTTCATAAAATATCATGGCTACATACAATCTTATCCCTGTTATGCCCTGAGAAATTACATTGCTCCATTAAACATCCACTCCCTTTTCAGAACAGTTCTTAAGTGTTTCTGACCTGGTGCTGTTCCTGCCCCTCATGACCAACTGTTTTGGTAAATCCATGCTACAAAGGATAAAACTGCGCAACAAAATCTGTATTTTGTTTGCAAACCCCCTCCAACATCTGGAGGTGAGTTCTCAGCTTTAGTGGGATTTTTATTTGATTGAATACATGTATGAACTGCACTGTTCAGACCTGCATGAAGATGTCAAATTGGTTGCAAAAAGCAGGGATGTCACTCAAGGCTATTCCAAACATTGACACATGGTCATTTGTATCTGCTTGTATGCAAACGTTGAATAATAATAATAATAACAATAATAACAATAATAGCAATAACAATAATAATAATAATAATAATAATAATAATAATAATAATAATAATAATAATAATAATAATAATAATAATAATAATATTTACAATATTTATAATATATATTATATATAAATATATATTTATATATTTATATATTTATTTATATATTATATATCCATATATAATAAATAAATATAATATATAACATTTATAATATAATTATAATACTTATATATTAATATTATTAATATTAATATTAATATTAATGTTATTGGATTACATATATAATATATATAACAGTATATTATATTATAATATATATTATAATATATATTATTATATAATATATTGGATTATATTATATATATAAAACATATATTTATATAATAATAATAATTAATGTATTTCATGTTTTAGGGAGTAAACATGCTTTAAAAAATTTAAAAGCAAAGATTATTACTAAAATTTCTAAAATTTGATAACCAAGCCATGCAAAACCAACGCATCAGGCCTTACAATTAAATTATTTGCAGAGGTTCCAAGTGTAAACTGAGACCATTGATTCCTACATGCAACGGCAGTATAGACTGTGCATTTCTAAGCTGCAAGGACACAAATACAAATGCAATTTGGATTCTGCTGCTGCTCAGCTTTTCAGTAGGGCTGGGGCTATTTTCCCTTGCCCTCCCCTCTTGCTGTGCACTTTCTTACAGTGAAAATCAGCTTTATGGGCTGCAGACATCCCACTCTCTTGCTCTGCATTCATTGCACAGAATGCAAGGAAAAGGGAGGAGGTGCATTCTCCTCCTCAAACTTCTGCAGCTATCGTAGCTTAAAAAAAAAATCAAATTTTTCTTAAACAGGAAAGTTAATGCCACTTTAAGAAGAAACAGTGACAATTAAAATATGCTATAAACTCAGCAGTCCTTGTATTAAAAATAAATCAATTCTGATTAAAAAAAAAAAAAGCCTTACTAAACTAGGAAATCTGAAAGAAGATGTGTTGGTTTAGACATGTATTAGTGGGAATGAAAACCACTCCCAAATCAGGATGGACACTTTGTAAGGCTTGGCAGGACCCCAAATTACATCTTACATCTTACTTAACTTACTTAATCTTACTTACTTAAATCTTACAACTGTAATAAACATTTCCAAACTCAGTTTGGGACAGAAGGGATTCAGATGCTCCCTCTTTGCCATTTCTCTTCTGAAGGCAGACAAATCAACAAAGGTTTTTGATGCCAGCAACGCTCAAATCAAGGATGATTGAAAGAAAAATAATGTAATTTTCTTGTCTGCCTTTCTTTGACAAGTTTCCAGCAATGTGCCAGCATGCATTGCTTTAATTTATCTTTATCAGTTTTGATTTTCTGTGTCATTTTTGTGGGACAGCTGATGGGGGCAAGTAGGAGGGGAGCTAAGCATTTTTAGCACCATAAATAAACGCAGAGTGTGGCACAGTTGTGTCATGGCACTGTGAAATTTTGTCTGACTGCTGAAAGCCATCTTATTTCAGTGTGGAATGAAGTGCCTGCTTGTTGTCATTGAGGATTACTGACACCTCAATAATTACTCAGTTGCATTCTCAATTGCAGCATCAGTTTTTATTGAATGTAGATGGCTTCTTTGGAAGTCATGAGCTACATTTTTCTGTGTAGCACTTAATATTTAGAACAAAATGTGACTCTTTTTGGTCTGAGGAGTTTAGTGCAGGGGGATAAACGTCCATTGATCTCTATGTTTGTTTTCCTGGTGAAGGGCAGGGGGCAGTAGACAGCTGTAAGGGGTCATGCTGAAAACAGGGTTTGATTGAAGAACATTGCCAACAAAAATTAAATAGACTGCTTCAAAATTATTTCTTGATAGGACAAAAATGAATGCTTTGGGCTGTAATGATCAGGATTGCCTTCAGTCAATTTTGTTTTCACGTCCTATGACTCAGGTGGTTTTAGCATGTGTTTTGTCTGCAAAAAGGAAGACACAGTGTTTAATTTTATTTTAGTCTGTGTAAGTTGTGATGGCTTAATTATGGTAGTTCTAAGATCTGGATTGGTTTTCCCCCAGTGTCTGAAAAGGCAAATTCAGAGTTGGAGAAAGTATTTCCAGGATTGTCAGTCTGTGTAGTGACCCATCACAGTGGGTATATTCTCCTTGGAATATCCAAGGAGAGGCATCAGGTCCCTCCCTCCCTCCCTCCCTCCCTCCCTTCCTTCCTTCCTTCCTTCCTTCCTTCCTTCCTTCCTTCCTTCCTTCCTAAATTCCTAAATTCCTAAATTCCTAAATTCCTACATTCCTTCCTAAATTCCTTCCTTCCTTCCTAAATTCCTTCCTAAATTCCTTCCTTCCTTCCTAAATTCCTATATTCCTTCCTATATTCCTTCCTAAATTCCTTCCTTCCTTCCAAAATTCCTTCCTTCCTAAATTCCTTCCTTCCTTCCTTCCTAAATTCCTTCCGTCCTTCCTAAACTCCTTACTGAATTCCTTCCTAAATTTCTTCTTTCCTTCCAAAATTCCTTCCTTCCATTCCTTTCCCCCGTGCCTGTGTGCAGTCTGCTTGTTTAATAAACAGTTTTACCACTTTTTTTTCACCAAGAAATTCCTGTAACAGTGGTGGAGGGAGGGAGTGCCAAAATCTACTTCTTCAGAGGAGATGCCCCTTTCAGGAAGTTTTCTCCCAACTTTCCTCTGTCTCAAACTGAGACATTTCCCACCCCTTGTTATGAGACCTTGTTGGGATCATATTCTAATGCTGTTCATGCTGTGTGACAAGTGAAATGCCATATCTTAAATAATGGATTTAGGTAACTTCACCTCACCAACTAAACACAGAGAACACTAAGAGCAATAAATAGATTTACAAACTTCTAAAGCAAAGTGTCCTTTTCAGTTCATGTTCATCCCAGCTCATCAGTGTACCCAGGCTCTTTGTTTTCCCCCATCAAGAGCATAATGGCTGTTGAGTCCAATTTCTGTTTACCAGAGACTGAACTTAGATCCATTGATTGATTTAAGATTTGCTCTAATTTCTTATTTATGGTCTGAGCATCTTGTACTCACAGAAAGGCAAAAAAAAAAAAAGATGTGACTCTTGCTGTTGTGGTTCATTTACTGGAGAAGAATATTTTCTTTTTCCCTAAGAATTGTAGCTTAATTACGTGTCCTGCCATTTGGCTGGGCTGCCCACAAATGTAAAAAGCGCTGGTTATATTTACTTTGGCACTTGGCTTGTTGCCACCTGTGATCAAACAAATTGCTGTACATTGATTCAATTTCACCTGAGCTCTGGAAGAAGCACAGATATTGCTGTGTCCCAGTTCTTGCAGATAAAGATAAAAGTTGCTTTTCCCTCTCCCAAAACACAACCAGCAAGATCTCAGTGTTATTTGCCATTACAGCAGCATTGATGGGAGGCAGAGCCAGACAAGCACAGCTGTTGTCTGTGCTACAAACAAATGTCTTTAATAAGACTCTAGAAAGCTTAGCTAATAAATGTATAAACCTGTTAATAATTGATATTTATTACATTACTCCTTACAGCCAGATTCACATCGGATAAAAACATTATTAACCCAATTCCTGAAAAGCAAACTGGAAGTGTTTATGGATATCTGTTTTCTGAAAGAGCTGTTTGTGAAGAACACCTCTAGCCAGTGACAACCAGCATGAAAATCTGCAAATTCTCAGGAAACAATTGCTGAGGACAGAGCCTTGATGAGCAGTTCTCAGCTGCTTCTTCCCAAATTGTCTTTTTAGACAGGCTGTATTATAAATCTGATGGAACAGTTTCACTACAGTGATGTTATTTGCTGTAAATTTATTAAAGTGAAACAAAATCTGATGGAGAATAAAGCCAGGGGTCAAATATATCATACCTGGTTCCTTTGGTGACCACACATGGTAAGAAGCTTAGATATGGTAGCTTGAAATGTCAAACTCCTTCAAGAACCGAGTGCATGGGCTAAAATTTTAATATTCAATTCAACAGGCAAGGGCATGTACTCCGAGGAAGTAACTGGGAGCTGAATTCAGCTGAACTCCAGCCAAAGC
Organism: Zonotrichia albicollis; assembly: GCF_047830755.1. Taxonomy (NCBI): domain Eukaryota; kingdom Metazoa; phylum Chordata; class Aves; order Passeriformes; family Passerellidae; genus Zonotrichia; species Zonotrichia albicollis. Next base: position 16,946,187 of record NC_133822.1, read on the forward strand.
TGGAAATCCAGTCAGTGGATGCTTTCAAACAGAGCCTGGGGTCCTTGGCAAAAGTCCCCAAAACTTGTCTATGAAAATGTATTTCAGTGGTATGTTATCAGTTCTTCTAGTGTACTGACCTAAATTCATGTGAGCAATACTAGATCATGGGTTCATTAAGGAAATTTGTTATTATTTACTGATTTTTCATGTATGAAATACATCTGAGTGAATTTGCAAGAATGACTGAGTATCCTTCATTAATGTATGACATTTATTCTAGAATAAAATAAAGATTCTTGATCATGCAAACAAACCCACGTGTGCTTTACTTGAAATACTCAAATGTTTCAGTCTGGCTATTTACCTGCATTAAAATAATAAAAGTCTATCTGGTCTTCCTCACTCATCTACAGAAACATACAGCAATGCCTCCAAGGCTGTGGGTGGTCTGCCAACCTTCTCAAATCTGCAATTTTATGTTTTGTCAGACCACCACAGGCTAATATTTTAGATTACTCTGCTTCCAGTAGGAATGTCCAATTCAAATGTGTCAGTGAAATTACATTATGTGCTGGCTGTGAGGAACAGCACAAACTGGAAAGAAGGAAAGGGAGAGGTGAATGAGAGTTTGCCAAACTCAAAAAGCAAGAAATACCACAAGCCTCAAGAAAAGTAGCAGTTCTTTGCCCCCTCCTATTCTGTATAATTGAGATTAACAACTTACCTTGAACACTGAGGTCCAATGAGATCCTTTTTCAACATTTTTCTTCTCTAGATGAAGTCAGATTTCAGTTGGTCCACAATGTTATAAACATCTTTCAGAAGATTAATGATAAATAATTCAGAACTGCCTCAAGATGAGAATCAGGTATTTCAAAATACCATGGACAGGCACTGTTGAGTCCCAAAGGCTTTCAGAGAGGTGGAAGGAGCAATGATCTGCACCAAAATGCCTTAAAACAGTTTCCTTTTAAAATATTTTTTATAGTTGTTTAATTTTTAAATTATTTTTCAGGACTTCTAGTAGAGGGCCTCTTCAGGAGGTCAGCCAGCATCCAGAACATCAAAGATGTGCAGAAAATCTGCAATCAGGGTAAGCTGTGATCACACCTCTGCCAGTGGCAATGTGAGTGCTTTGTTCATCCTGGTTTTGGTGAAGCAGAAATGTAATTTACAATTAATTAATCAAAGCCATTTCTAACATAAAATAATAAGAGCACTAGTAGAGAAACCTGAGAGAAAGCAATAGGCACTTAATGCTCACTGAATAGCAAATCACCTCTGGATGTCACACCAGAGCTGTAAAAAATCTGTATCAGCTAATGAGGTTTGAGTCAAAAAAGATATATTAAAATATATTAATATGAATATATATGAAAAGATATATTTTAAAAATGTTAAAAATTATTAAGTCTATGCACTTTACTGTAGTTACAGAGTACAGAGTCCCTGTGTTGTCTTGCCTCTGGTTATGGCAAAGAAATATAATTTTATCTAATAATTTATGAAATGTAGTGAAGTAATTTTGAAAGTCTGCGCTGCATAGTGAAGTCATTTTATGAATTGCCTCTTTTAGGAAAATTAATAAAACTCTATGCAAATGAAAAAGGCAAAAACAAAATATCAGGAGTTACCAGCAGCAGAAGGCCAAGAGACTTTCTGTTTGAAATGTTGTGTGAAACAGTTTTCAAGGAGCAGCTTGAAGAAAAAGGAAAACAAATCATTGAACACCCATTCTGCTTTTTCTCCTTTTAGGCAAGTGTGTTAATTTTGATGATTATCATGATTTCCATATTCCTGTGAGAAATCCAGTGACGTTATTTGCATTCAGCAGCTCTTCTTGGGCTTCTCCAGTCATATTGGCCATATTTTAGCCAACAGTGTATTTCAGAAACGAGTGCATTTAATCCCTTTTCCTGTCTAAATGCTAGCAGAAAGCAAGATTAAAGGATAAACACATTGATATAAGCAGCAGTTGCTATAATACCCACGTGTTCATTTACTAGCTGAACTCTAAAGCTATTAAGGAAATCCTCTTGTCATTTACCATTATTTTAGCCACTGATATCTCTCCTCAGTGTTATGAATTGTGTAAGTGACTTTGTTCCAGTAATAGATACATCATCTTAATGCACTTCTTAAGAGCTGAGCACTTGATATGTTAATGAGGTGTGCAAAAGTAGCACACAGTATTTTCTGTAATTGGGCAGCAGAATTTAGCATTCTTTTGGAGTAGGCCTTATTATGTCAAGTGATGCTAGTGCTCACATCTGCAATTTTTGCTGATCCATAGGTTTTCTTCCTTAATGTCTCAGGGAATATTTGCATTTGGAAAGGTCAAGGGATCATGAAACATTCTCAGAGCTAGAAATTTCTATTCACTGCAGATTGGTGTGCTGCACAAGCTTCCACAATTTATACTTTAACACGAATCCTAGTTTTTACCTGCAGGCATCAGCCTCCTGCCTTACATGTAAAAGGCAATTTAATTCTTCCATGAGTTAAGTCTTGAGCAGTGCAAGAGGTACTTGTAGCAATTTCATGAAGTGGGATGAATTGTAATCACTAGATAGAGGTTTTAAACACTCCAAGTTTGATACAGGCTTGTGAAAGAAGGAAAAAAAATCCCTATTTTCTCTGCAGTCTCAAGCACCCTACTTCCTTATAGCCCAAGAGTGCTCCAACAAGACAGCACAACTTGTACAGAAGCAACAGACTTAAATTTCAAACATAGGTCCAAGTTATTTGACTTTGGATTAGTAGTGATTTTGCCAGTAATGAGCCCTGTGGCGAAAGGTATAAATCAACCATCCCATCTCTGCTTTACAGCCCACCAGCTGCTAGAGAAGGGTTTGTGGGGGCTCCTTGGAGTGGGCTGAGGTCCCATGGCAGGAATGGGCAACCAGGGGCAAGAGGGAAAGCAAAGAAGTCTCCTTGCAAAGAGGATGACTTGGCAAAGTACCCCGAGGTCTACAGGCACCCAGGTCTGAAGCCAAAAATCATTTGGTAGAAAACTATAATTGTATTTTTTCCATGACAGTTTAAGGCTAAAACAGCAAGACAGTCTGTAGAGGTTTACATTTTCCCTACCTGCTGCTGAGTTCTGTCCCTGCAGTCATGCCTGATGTGGATGGATGACTCTCCTGGAAGAACCATTGCAAGAACTTGCTGAATTCAAACTGTCAAACCTGGACCAACTAGAAAATGGACTAGGTTTGGGGCCCATGGGCTGTGCTTCAGATCTTTCACCCTGATTTTTTAAGTTTTTCTAAGCCTTCTGATGTTTACATTCTTGTAACAAACTTCCTCACACACTTTCTGTAAATGACTCATTGTTTTGCATTCTTTTATAGGAGAAGAGAAATTTGATAGACTGTTGGTTTGTCCAGTGTTATTGGAGGGGTGGCACTTTCACCCTCCATTCCACTGTCCCTTTTAGAAAACTATAAATGCTGGAGTCAGAAAATAAATTCCCTTTTTTCACCTTGAGAGCAGCGGTGTGCGCTCACGTTGCTTTGTGTCCTATAGCGACACCAGATCTGTAACCAAAGGAGCAAATTTAAAACCAAATGCAAGCTGTAATGAACTGCTCTGAGTTATTGTTTGGTCTCAACCATTGTCCAATTTACCTTCAGTAAAGCTTGGAGGTGGCTGGAGATGTTGGGAAGGATCAGATGATTCAGCCTCATGGAGCAGATACAGGCAGTTTGCACATCCACAAAGTAGCTGACAGTGGGTGGTAGAAACTCAAATTTCACTCAGTTTGTGGGGGTGTTTTAATATCTAGTAATTTTCTCTTGAAAGTGTTTTGCAGTTTCTTTCAGTATTTTAACTGAGAAACCAAAGAGATGGTGATGTTGCTATATTTTGAAAATGCAGCAGTAATTGGCTGTTTCTACCCTCTGTATTTTGCAGTTTAAGCTCATTAGGTGGTGTAGTGCCTGCTTCACTCCTGGGGTATCCATGAATCACAGAATTATCAAGGTTGGAAGAAACCTTCAGGATCAAGTCCCACCATCAACCCAGCATCACAATAATCACCCCTAAACCATGTCCAGAGAAGAGAATGGTGCTGGGGAAGAGTCTGGAGTACCAGAAGCTTAAGTAGAAAACTATAATTGTATAAAAGTTGTCTAAATAATAGGTATATAAGTTGTCTAAATAATTGTATATAAGTTGTCTAAGTTCTTGGAATTTTCCTCCAAATTCTTGGAATTTTAATCAGTGGAGTTATATTGGTGAGTGCATAATGCAGAATATAGACTAGCTTTGAGTACCCCCAGTGTTTGGACTGCATTGCTTTTGCAGATTGAGCTGATAGAAATTTCAGATTTCTTTGGAAAGCAGTAAGAACAACAACTTGGATAATACACCAAATGCTTTTACACATTGGAAGTCTGTTATTAGTCCCAATGTGAATTGTTAGCCAGCATAAGGGGAGATTTTTCAGTTTTCTTTCTAACTATGCTGTGAATATTGCTTGTGCTTCATGAACTCCAACAACCTGCTATTTAGGTTTAACTGTTGTTTAACAGCTTGGTAATGGCATGTATTAAACCAGTCATCATCATATTTGCCTATAGAGCAAAAGAAAATTAGCCAATGTTCAAAAAGATAAGTGGTGTTTTCCCTAATGCTCTGGGCTTCTGTAAAGAGCAAATGAAACAGAGAGAATATTTAGATTGCAGTAGAAATAATAGTCTCAGGAGGACCTAAACACAATCACATTTATCCCACAAGTTTTAGTGAGTTGTGCTCCTGTCCTTCCTCTTGGCAGCTGGACATTGCCAGCCTGTGTGAGGAGTGCAACAAAATCACGGAGGGTGAGGAGGATTTTTTCTCGTCTCAGGAAACAACCAAATATTCAGGGGCTGTGGAGTGCTGGCTGTGCCAGGCCTTCCTTTGCCCAGTAGGTGTCATCTGCAGCATTGGGCAGTGATTAAAATGTGAAAAACAGAGGCTTTGGAACAAGGTGGGTTAGGGCCGACTTCTGATGGCACAGCTGTGTGTTTTCTCCTGTTCCTCAAGTGGCATAAAGACAACATGTGGCTTTTCAATATCTGTAATAATGACCACCTATGACTTAAATTTAAATATAAAATCTGGCATATTACAGAGAATAACAAGAATTCAGGACTTTTCAGCAAAATGAGATTGCCAAGGACAAAACTATCATAGTTTTGTATTGCATCTTATCAGCTTTACATCTGTGTCAGAACCTCCTTGCCCTCCTAATTGTATTGAAACTCAAACATACTTATGCTCAGCAACTTTGTTCTGTACTTTAGCACCCTGTTTTGATAGGGGAGGAATTTGGGAATGAACAAAACCACAGTATTTTGCCACCTTCTGACTTTGTTCAAAATACATATGTGTTGGTTTCACTGTCTGTAAAAAAAAACATAGGAGCACCTGGCATTAGAAAAGTTCCTTGGGATTAAATACTGGTAAGTCCTATAAAACTTGTTGTTTCCTATTTCCTCACATCCTTTTTCTAAAATCCAGGCAACACCAAATGGCATTTGTTCTGCAGGCTGTGTTGCATAATGGGAATGGGAGGCCTGGACAGCTTTAGCATCACAACAGACCAGAGCCCTGTGGGTTGAAATCCTGAGCTCATGGAAGTCAGCTTTGCTCAAAACATCCCCAGAGGTAGGCAGGGATTCCCACACAGATTCAGTTCTCCCATTCATCCCAGGCTGGGAGTGAGCAGGAATTTGCCAGCTGCAGTTATCAGAACACAATTGTCTCTGAACCTTCACTTTTACAAAGGAAAAGTACAAGCTGCAAATATCCCTTCAGCTAATTTGCCTGTCTGTGGACTCTTGAGATGATAGTTAAAGCCAGACTCCCTTTTTCAGTATTGCTCACTTGATAAACACCAGGTCTTTCTCTTACTGCTGTGTAAATTACCATTTCCAAGCAATCAAGATCTCCTCTCATTTAGTGAGTGAAGAACAAAATGGTGCTCTCTCATGCCAAGGTACCTTTTCCTTTAAAGAACAGATAACACCTGTTATCCCAGCCATTTCATGCTCCATAAGAAAGCCAGAGGCTCAGGTTCTGATGGCCATTGGCTGGGATGGGGACAGAGGGATGGGGGCTCCTGCTCCCCTTTGCCTCCCCAGCAGCCTGGGCACAATCAGGAATCAGGAATCAGGGAGGGACTCACCTCTCCCCCAGCCTTCCCCTACAAGGGAATGGATCTCAGGGGATGGACTCTCCCAAACCAAAGGCACCTGGGGACAAACCCCAGTGATGAGACCCCAGCCCTAGAGGAACTGGTGAAATCCTCCATCTGTGGCAGAACCCCCCAGTCTCCATCCTCAGTGCCAGACTTAACTGTGGCATTAAATCAGCTCCCATGAATTATTCAGAAGGCTTTGGAGTGAAATTCATGTTAGAGAAATCTATGTTTTAAATTTCCTGGCTCTAAGAGGAGTCCTGGAGGTGTCCCCTGCAGTTACTTTGATAACAGTTTCTCTTTACAAATGATAATTGCACGATTCAAGCTTTTGTACAGTGTGGCCTTGTGAACTCTTCTCTCCTATCAAAGAACAATTTTAAGACCATTTCCATAGCAAAAAGAAAGTGATTGTGGAGATAATCTGTTGAAAACACACATGCTGGATTTCAGTTGAAAACAATAAAATGCAGTCATGAAATGAGAAATCAAGTGTTACCTAGCTGACGATATATAGAGAATAAATGGCCTGTGCATTTTAGTTTGCTGAGCTGCTAGGAATTGAAAATTGGTCCCAAGATTAGTCTGATTATCAGGACACCTCTAGCAACAAGCACCAAAAGGGAAAGGGAATACTTTTCTACCCTCTGAAGAAACAGAAGAAGATGGAAGAAATGTCATTAACCACGGGGACCCTTTGAAGTTCTTACAAAAAACTTCCATAAATGAATATCACTTACACGTGTTTAGATGATCTGCCTGGGTGTGCTGCAATTCTTGAGCTGCATTCATCACAGAATGTCTCAGAGCCTTATAGAATTTAATATATTTAATATAAGGATACTAGTAATAGAAAAGCTCCCGATATTTTATTGGCATGATCAATGTATACTTAAGTAGCAAGTTGAACTTCTAATGAGATTGATGGCACAATCACACATTCTCCCTTTCGTTTCCTGACTAGTTTGTATTCCCAGCTGTGGAAAATGGAGGTTTGCCAGCACTCTCACTTTTAGAGAGGCCACGGGGATGTTGGATCATGGGGGAAGAAGGTGAGGGAGAGTTACTGCCAGCACCTGGAATTTTTGATGTGAGAAACTCACATTCAGCCAAACCTCTACTGCTCTGTAGTGTTCCTGTACATGCCCTGTCCATTTCTAAGAGGTTTTCAGTCACAAAGAGAAGTCAGAAGCAAGCAGGCCTTGTTTTGAGCAGGAACACTCCATTGTAGCCAAAGGCATGACTGTGAAATGTGTGGGAATCCTATATTCAACACACAGGGTGGGGTGTGAAAGGTGCTGTGCCTTTCCTGGAGGAGTAATACCCATTTGCACAATCTGAAGAGTTGGATTTTTGTCTCTATCCATGCACATCCTGGAAAGCCATTTCAGTGTACAGAATGTTGCAAAGGATTCCAGCGTCCTCCAGCATCATCTGAGAGCGATGAAAGATTGCAGTGAGGGGTTACAAAAATTCTATTCTATCTTCCTTGAGAGCAGACTGCCTTGAGGGTGGTGCTATGTACAGTGAATTGGGTTGGGGACTAGTAAGGAAACTCAAATAGAACGAGGAAAAATGCCCTTTTCCACAGTGGGTTGTTCAGCATCTAAGAACTGTCGCCCAGAATCTGAGGGAAAAGTCTTTTGATTTCGTACGAGTTCTCATGTTCCTTCCTAACTGGTGTGTCTTTAGTGCTAGGAAAGCTGTGGAAATTGTACACAATAAGACCATAAACCTATTATTGTGGCTGTTCCTCCCTAGAACAGTTGGCAAATGAAAAAACCTAAAAATTAGCTGATTGAAAAATTATTTCTGCTAGAACATGACAACAAAAATTACAAGTGCTTTCTTAAAAGGCTAGTTTTGTTGCAATTCTTCCAGAAATTATGGAGTCCTTCTAGAAAGCTGCCTGTGTCCCTCTGAGCTCTGGGAAACTCAATTGATGTTTGGAGATGTAGAATTCCTTAATTTTCCCTGGCAATAATTGCAACACTACGTGTAGAAAGGTGATGCCATCTCAGAAGTGCGTGAATGGGAAGCAGTGATGTTTGTTCCCTGGCTCTGGAGCACAGCAGATGAAGTGAAACCCATCTATGTGAGTGGGATTTGGGATCTGGTTTGGTTTTTTTCTTTATTTTCTTCAGTTGTGATGTAATGGAGGAAGGTAAGAAGAACAAAACACATAGTCAATGGCTCAGCACATATTTTTTTATGATGCAGTTTCAAACCACTAGAAAACTCTTTAGTTTCGCAAGTGCACTTTAAACCATAACATATCTACATCAGAATTTCATTTTTCTCAATTCACTGCTTTGTGAATTTATTTCTAATGTCACCCCTTCTTCACGATTGAAGTTTCCACCTCAGCAACTGGAAGAGTGTCAACTACAACAGGACTGCCGTGTTTCTAGCATGAATATTGAGGGGAAAGGGGATTTATTGCAGCCTTTTAAGCCCAAAGATGAAATGCAAAATTGAATTAAAATATCTGTGGTAACTGCTCAATCAGTGCAGTATTTTTGCTGCATTTAAACAGCAAAGAATCACCTGCAATTTACCAGCATAAATTGCAAAAAGAGAACTTCAAAGGGCAGTGGTATCTCTTTTTTTTTTTGTTTTTCCTTCTCCCTGGCTAGAATGTATTATAGCAAACCTGCGTATGCTTTGTAGTATTTTTTCCTGTCACAACAATTTCATTTTTGTTTCCTTTTTAAAGGGAGGGAAAAAATCCCAACTCTTGCTATAATGATCTTCACTATGGTGAACTTTAAAGTGGCTTGCAGTAGGGAAGTGTGGCATTTTCTGTTTGCATCATCAGTTGCTAGTGATGGATCTCAGAAGTCAGCTTTCATTTTCTAAGCAAAATAGGCTGCAGTTGGAGAAACCTGATTAAGGTGAGTAGAGTTTTATCTGATATGCCTATTGCCACTCATTTACAAAAAGTATGTGTCAGTTTATAATGCATTCTTCTTTAGTTTAAGTGATCCTAATAGGCCATCAAACTACTAGAAAACAGCTTGGCATGTGGAATAAGCTCCTGATCAGGCTGCTGTAGTTTGTGTTGCCATCCTTACACAGAAGCTGCTTGCTGGCCTGATGTTACTGTGAAATCATCTTCCAACATCTTGCAAAAATTGCTGCTCTGATTGTAAATTAAATGCTAAAAAAAAATTGAGTGGTCTTGACTTTGCTTCCTGACTTCTGAGTGTTTAAGTCCTAGTGGCTTCTCTGCTAAAGAAGACAATGAAACCTGGAGATATCTGAGATGCTGACACAAAAATTGCTCATTCTGGCATTGCTCTGTGTTACTTCCCAACAGAGAGAAATGTTCATTTTCCTCTTATTTCTGAGGGACAGGAGACAGTGAAGAGGAAGAATAGGTGACATTACATTTGAAGAGGTGTAGATACAAAACTGACAGCCTTGGAGAAAACACACTTCATCCAAATGGCTATTTGCAGAGCAGGCCCTCTGCAAGATAACTTATGGCATGAAAAAGTCCTGAGCACAGAAAACAGTCTGTCACAGTAAAATAAAGAGCCCTGAAGCTGTAAAGTCTGGCATAGCTGTGAAAATAACTTTCACTTGGGAGGGGAGGCTGGGAACCCTGCAGCTCCTGGTTCTTTTCAAAGACAATGCCTGTACCACAGCAAGGAACACAGAGGCGACCAGAACTCCTACAAATCTGCACCAAAACCCCAATTTAAAATCCTACCAAAGATTAAAGGCTGCACTCTCTTTCAAGTGCATTAATTATCACGGCAGCATGCAGAGCTCTGTAAATGGCTCCTGTCTGTTAGCACAGCACTGAGTTTAAAGGTTAGGGGGGTGGCAGACAGATGATGGCGATGACGACAACAACCTGTGATTTGCAGAGTTTCTGCCATGGGGGAGAGGCGTCTTCTCATACTGGAAGCAAGGCTAGGAAAAATATTCTAATACTTCTCATATTGAAAGCAATGTTAGGAAAAATCTTCTAATACTTCTAATTCTGGAAGCAATGTTAGGAAAAACCAGCCTGCCTTCCATGCAGCAGGGGCTGGGAGGGAGGAGAGGGCAGCTGAGCTGTAGGGGAAGCAGGAGCACAGCGCTGAGCTCCCCTGCCTGTTGCAGCCTGAAATCAAATGGTAATACTGCCAGGAGGTGAAGACAAGACAACACACTCCCAGACCAAAAATACCCTTTTTCCTGCCCCTGACAAAAAACCCCAACCCTGTTTCTGCTCTGCATAAGCACTAGCCACTGTGGCAGGCTTTATGCAGCTGTGACAGTGCCCTGCTTTAATTTGATTAATTTTATTGGGAAGAAGTTCCATCTCTCCCACCAGCCAGAAACCAGCCAAACCCTGTCAGGGCCCTCTCTCCCTGTTACTTTACTACAACTATAAAGTGATTTATAAATTACTTTACAAAATAGGGTCACCATACATTTGAAGAGCACCTGAGAGTGCAGGTGTGACAGGAAAACCCAGGGGTCTGGTGGATTGGCAATTATTCCAAGAGGTGGGAAGCTGATCAAGGGACTGCACAGGGTGCTTCTGCCTGGGAGACACAGTGGCCTCAAGGAAGAGGCCACCTTCCTGACAGAAAGCAAGCAGAAAATATTGTACTTGTTCTTGCAGGGCTTGGGTTTGAAAATGGGACACAGTGGTGGAGAAATTTCTGTGCCCCTCCCCACCCCAGGAGAGTCTGGCCAGGAAAGGGGTCCCTCAACAGGCCCTGGGCAGCAGAGACCACCACAACAATGCCAGGAAATTCTCAGTCAAGTTTAATGCATCATAAAGAAGTAAAACTACATTGGCATATTTAAGACAAACACTTTTTTTTTTTTTCTATGCACACTATCCACTGGACAGCCCCCTTTTCAAAATAACTACTTTTAACAGTTGAAGACAGTTTTTCAGAAATTCTTCACATATTCAACCTTCTACAATTTTCCTTTATTTTTTCATTTGTCTGAGAAGGAAAAAAAAATTATGAAACCTGAAAACATCTACATTGCAAGCCACTCAGAATGCATAATTGCATACATTAACCAATGTATAACAACTGTGTTTTACTTAGTTCACTCTATTCATCAATAAAAGAATATAAAAATCTTGTTCAATCGAGAGTTGTGTATTAAAATAGATTTGTTTAGTACTGCACAGTTTCTCCCGGAGTTGTGAAAATGGTTGAAGGGACCTTGTGCTTTCTGGGCAACAGAAAAAGCCAGTCCCTCATGTGTTCATTTTTTAAAAATTAAAAACAAAAAAGGCTATTCGGCACCACGTGATATGCTGATGTGAGGGACCAGCCTTGTGTCCTGCTCTGGTGGCTTTCCATAATTACCTGTTTGTGCTAATTGATGGAGAACTCACAGGGACAGGGACAATGGCACAGGGGGTGGGAGCTGGGAAAAGCAGGGTGTCCATCAGCCCCTCCCCAGGCAGCACCTTGCAGAATCAGGAAGACCAGCTAGCAAACAGGCAGGTGCTCTGGGATTCTCTCAGGCTAATGCTTGACACTTCCCAAATATGCTAAAAGCTAACAAAATGTTAAAAAGGAATCAAGTTTCCAAAAACAAAATCCTCCCAAACCTTTTTAATTTTCCATGCCCTGTCCCTCCCCCAGAAGTCTTGTGTCTGAGTCTCCAGTTTAAGAAACAACCCCTTGAGGCAGTTTTTTTTTTCCCTGTACCATTTCAGCAGATATTTCTACAAAAAACCCCAACCAACCAAAAAAACCCAAAGCAACAAAATAAACCAACCCAAAAAACTCCAAACAAAACAACAAAAAAATCATGTTGCATATCTTTAAAAATGCAGTACAAAAAGGTTATTTTTTGGCATATTATCTGTACTGACAAGAAACAAAACCCAGAATATTTATTTGCTTTTTTGTTTAAAAAAAGAATCCAAAATGAACAAAAAGACAGAAAACCACAAAATAATCACTTTAAAAAAATGAAACCCAAACTGTCAAAGGTATCCACTGTTATGGTTGATGCTAAACCTTGCACAAAAACTCCATGAGAAAAATACACTGATAGCAAAATAAGTAAAAAGGACCTGCAAAAGGAGTTTTACAGTCGTATTTTTTAAATATTTTGGAACGCATATACAGATGCATCAGCATGAAAATACTTCAATATTTTACTAGAAATGCTAACTTCATACAGTTTCTTTATTTAAATATCTGCAATTCTCAAGTCTAATAATACGGAAAAAAAAAAAAAGATCTTTTGTTTCCAAGGCTCTGTGAGTGTCCGTGATGCTGTTCTGGTCACAAAGACCCCATATCCAGGTCTCCTGAACCAATGGGGCCAAACTTGTTCCTGGTCACAAAGACCCCATATCCAGGTCTCCTGAATCAATGCGGCCAAACTTGTTCCTCTGACATCCATGTCAAGGGCTAAGTAGCTCAGTTTCTGGTTATCTCACCAATTCCCCCCCACACCCATAGCTTTCAGCCCAACTACTTCTCTAATCCCTCACTAACTCCTCTCTTCTGGAACAGAAAGCCTGTCTGCCACCACAAAAGGCTCTCCTGCCTCCTCTACCAGCCATGCTCCTCTGGTCCATCCTCAGTCATAAATACATTAAGGCCAACATAACAAAACAAAATGTGATAAGCACTGAAGGTCTTGGCAAATACAAAACTGCAGCACAACCCGCCCTGTGGGTGCCACAGTGACCTACAAACTGGGCTGCCTGCTCTGAGAGTCTCTAAGCGTATCAAAACTGAGATTGCTCCTTCTGCCCTTGGTTCCAGTCTCATCTCTCCTCTGCTGATGTGCATAAAGTTTCTCGTGGCCATTCCCACCTCCTGTCAGTTGTTGCCCTGTGATGGCTGCAGAGCTTTGTGCATGGCAGCAGAGGCAGCAGAGGGTTTGATCCAGGGGATGGAGAGCAGGGAGGTGGTGGTGGTGGTGGTCATGGTAACCTGAATCATCTGCTCGTTTTGTATCAGTCTAATGAGGGTTTTGAGACGTTCCAGTGATGACTGAGTCCCTTTCTGCTGGGCCATCAGGCTGGTTTTTAGCTCTAAGCATTTCTGTCAAATAAAGAGGAGAGGAGAGAGAAGGAAAGACTGAGAATACATTCAAAGTGGTGTCAAACATCTCTCCAAACATCCTTTGGTGCCTTGGGTGCACATTCTGCTCAAATGAAGCATGTTCTCCTTTGGGGAAAGCAAAACCACAGCTTAACAAATGGAGCAATCAGCAGTGCTGCACACACTGCAGCAGCTGTCTGAGGGAACAATATCCTTCCCAGGCCAAATGCACTTGGAGGGTGTTTCTGACTCCATCCTGTAGACAGGAACACTTTCTGCGCTCCACAGAGATGCCTGGCACAGGAGTGCAAGAGCTGTGTTACTGAAAATACAGAAGGCACCACTCAGGTCTCTCACTCTTACCAAAGAACCCTGATAAATGCTCACCAGGATGCATTTCATATGTGCCACACATTTCAGGGAATAGGCACTCTGAAGACACATTAATCTCACTGATATCTCAATGATATCAATATTTTTCCAGCAGAGAACTTTGCTCCAAGACACAACTGTCACACCAGAGCACTCACAAGAAAGCTTTCATCCCTCAGGGTGGCCACATTTCTCCCCGTGATCTCTTGAAATAAAAACCTCCATGCAAATGGGCACGAGAGCAGGAGCTAAACAAAGGCATCCCAAATCCTCCATTTCTCCAAGAACAGGTGGGAAGAATCAGTAATTCTCCCATAAATTTCTGCATCCAGCACCCCATTCTGCAGTGAGGGACAGACCCACACCCTGAGTCTGTCTCCAAGATGAAAGGGGACAGTGGCCTGTAATACCTGAAACCTGTTTTCTTTCTCCCAGAGCGCCCAGGATTCTGACCAGACCAATTATTTCTCTGCAGATTGCTTCCCTTTGGTAATGGTCCGCATTGCCCAGGGGTGGGGATTCTCCAGTCCTGGGGGTTTGGGAAATGCTCACTTGAAAATCAACCTGTTTGGAAAGCAACTGTGTGGAGTTGCTCAGAGGTTGGTTTAGGGACATGAAATTTCACATGAAAGATAAATTATGTTCTGTTTTTACCATTGCAGCTGTGGGTGTATGAGAGTGTTCCCTTTCATATAAATCTCTGTTAAAATGTCAGAATGAAATTGCTCTGTGTGGGACACCTTTAATTTATTTTCTTCTTTCTAGTGGATACATTTCCAATAAATATAATCATTGGCACATATTACCATTTAAATAAGACAGTGCTGCCCACTGGAAGAACCTGGTTCTGCTTAGGTAGAAATCTTATTGATTTTGACAGCTATGACACACACCTGATAGCTGACAGCTTTTCTTTTTCCAAATTTCCTCAGCTCACTGCACTCTCCTACCTATTACACACACATGTGGTTCCATTAGTGCTGCACACATGTACAGGGAATATACAGTGATGTCTTTTAACAAGTTATTGCTTTTCCTTCTACTTTGTTTTATGTGATAAATATTTTAACATGCCCCCTCTGGATAACTGCAATGGTAAAACAAGTAGAGAGTAGTTATTCCTGCAGCTGCCACTTGGCTTTTTCCAGGGTAAGGAAGTGACAAATATTTATTGAGGCTGCCCTGAAAACTAACAGCTGCCTCTCAGGGTGGAAGTAGCCCCAGATAGTTCCTTCAGTCATGAAGGGTAGGAATTGGGCTTTGAATTAAGCTACTCATAGCACAGCACGTGTGTAAGACACCCCAGACAACATTTAGCTTTGAAATCAGTTTGGAGAGACAAAATAGTCCATGTCCAGTCATGGAGAAATGCTACAATACTCAGTAAAGATGGTTATTTCTACTTAATACCAAGAGGTTTGAGCTAATGGACAGGCAGCTACCACTGGAGGACAAGCTTGCAACCAAACTTTTCCCCTAGAGGATGGAAGTGCCTTGAAGTCATTGGGTACCTCAGAGCTATGGATGCAATGACAAGGAAGGCAGCCATGGCTACCTGTGGAATTTTGTTTGTTTACCACAGAAATTCAAGTGATTTCTCCTCCTCTGCCTCCCAGAGTGGCTTACTTTTGTGCATAAAGAAAATGCACACGTACTTCCTCAGAGAGAAACACATTCACACTTGAAAATCTACTGCCTGGGAGCTTGAATCATTTTCTAGCCATAAAATACAATTTTTTTGGGGGCTTGAATTCTTTATAAACATCTCTTCAGGAGACTGTGTGTCCCCATCAGGTGTCCTACCTTCACTGCATTGTTGAGTAGTCGATCTTTTTCTTCCAACTGTCTGTGCTCACTCTTCAGCTCACTGCTCCTCTTTAATAACTTTCTCTTCTCCTCTTCTTTGACTGTGGAACAATAAGATTAAGGATGCAGAGGTTAAGAAAAGGATGTACTGTGCACTTGAGGACAGAAAGGTATTTTGCAGGGTGAGTTTAAGGTCTCATTCGTTTTTTATCAGCAGGTACAGCCAAAAAAATCTGGAGTTTCTGTCTGCAGGAATTTCTTCACTAAAAGGGTGAGCAAGCATTGGAAGGGGCTGCCCAGGGAGGTGGTGCAGTCCCCATCCCTGGAGGTGCCCATGGCACTCAGTGCTCTGGGCTGGTTGACAAGGTGGGATCAGGTTGGACTCAATGAACTTGGAGGGTTTTTCCAAACTAAATGGTTCTGGGATTCTGTGCATGTGTCTGTGTCAATGGTTACCACACAGGAGGACAACCCAAAAGGTACAGGGCACCTTTAATGTGAATTAAAATTAATCCTTAGACTACATGTGATCCTGGAGGTCTCCAAGAAAGAGGTGAGTGGCATTTAGGAAGAGGCCAGCCCCTTGGAATGGCAATAGTTAGTGACCCTGGCAGAAAAGTACAATTATAAGTGTGCCAGACCTCCATAAAGGTCCTTACAAATATCATCTAATGCCCCTAACAGGCTGTTGTAAGAGTGCAACAGGGAATTAAAAAAGAACAATGCTCAATGCAGAGTGTCACACATGACTCAAGTGGCTGCCATACCCCATAACACAGAAAAAATGAGAAGCTGGTGATGCTGTGGTGTCAGGCACACTAGCTTGGCATTGTGCACACACCCAATTCCATTGCTCTGCTGAGCCTGACTCTGCCTCACCATGATTCTGCCTCAAAATCCTGTTTTCAGCACTGTTCCAGGGAAGGCACCCTTTGATGACAGCTTCCTCCAGCAGAGTGAAGCTCCTGAGAGATCACTTTCAACTTCCTTACAGAGAGAAGGCAGCAGAGGAGCAGATCAAGGGGAAGGGGACAGAAAAAGTCTGCTCTCCCCAGTCATTCATGGCCCTATGACCTACACCATCAGACCTGGCAGCACTGTAATGCTATTTGATATTTCAGCTAACAGCATTGCTATCATGAGCAGGGAACCCCTTGTCAGAGGCTGAGGTAATCCCTACCTGTTTTATGAGTAACATAGGAGTGAACAATAGCCAGAGTTCCAGTCCATGGCACATTGTCATCTTTCTTTAAAACCTATAAGCCCAGGAAACAATAAATGGTTAGGATTCCAAAAAAACACGCATTACTGTTTGCTCCAGCCTTACTGATTGGCAGGACCAGAACTTGGGTCCTTGTCTCAGAACATAAAAGTGATCTCAAAGCTAAACACAAGAACTCTATGGCACAGAATCTACAGTTTAGAATTTTAATAATTTTTTTCTTTCTTGTGCAATCAGCATTATTCACAGCAACCAGACAGTTTAGCATATCTCACATAACTGTGATGAACAGTTGTGTGTAACAAATGTGATTTAAAGAAAAGGAAGTTTTCTCCTCACACCTTTCAGATCCACTGGTGAACAGTGTCTTCTTCTGACACTGCCTTCCTCATCTCTAAGATTGACATTTAAGATTTTCTTTTGTCTGGCTGCATTCTGGTGGTGTCACTGTAAACAAAGGAGCTGAAGGAACTGAAAAGACATCTTAAGAGGATAATTCTTAGCAATTACAGGCAAGCTATAGCACTCCCTCTATGTTTTAACTCTAGGATGGTAAAAAATACAGAAACAAATACTGCAAACTGCACTAAAACCATCTCAGTACTTCTTTATCTAATGTAGTCCACGAGCTACAACAATAGGTTAGATTTGTTTAGGGGTACACAAATCCAAGGTGTCTCCCATTTTCCCTTCTTGATACACCATGCTCCATGTAGCTTACCTTCTGTTGGCACTTTGGGCAGACCCAGAGCCCTTTGGGGGCAGTTTTGAGGGGTGGGTCCAAGCAGTTGAGGTGATATGCTCTGGGACACGTGCCACAGGGCTGCAGGTTAACGCCACGCTTGCAAGCAGTGCAGTGCTCATCGTGGTGGATCTCGTTCTGCAAGAGAAGGGTGCCCTGGGTAAAGTCAATCCATTGAGAACTTCTCTCTACACAGCATTCAAAGCCTCTACTGCAGCAGACAGGCTCCTTCAAACACGAAATCTAACTGTCAAAAGGACCCTGACAGACACAGAAGACAGAAGTAATAGATATATGATAGCAACAAATACAAACGACAAGTGACCCAGAAGCAAGTAACAGAAATTGAAACAGAAACATAAAACCCTACTAATTAAACACAGGAGAGAGTCAACTAACACAGCCAGATTGTGAAATAGGAATTATTTCACTTTTTTCTCTGCCAGTTTGTTACTACAACACATGAATCCCCATGCATGGCTGTGTCCTGGATCACAGTTAATGTGGGAATCACTTGTCTGTCATGCCCAAAGCAAAGGGAAGCATAAAGGAAAAGGGTTCTGGGGAAGAAGCACAGTCCATGTTTCATTCCCACTGCCTCAAAGGGCAGCTGGGGAAACAGGAGGCTGGAGCACAGCCTTGGGCTATAAACCCTCTTTTGTGAACTCCTCTGGCCTCTTTCTCCCTGGCACTAATTGGTCTCTGCTCAGACTTGCTCTGACAATCTTTCTCCAACAAGACTGATTAGTGCTTTGTGTGAAGCAACACACAACATGAACTGAGACTCATCAACAAAGATACAGTGTCATGTAGTAGATTGCTATGCTAATCTGGTGGCAGCATTAATTACTCTTTTTAATTAAGGAGACTGATTCTGAAACTCTCATGCCTTGTGAATCATTACAAATAATAAAAAATTCCTACTGCTTTTCTAGGAAGTAGAATAGTGATTTTATGTTTTTCAATTCCAAAAGTGTGCTTTCATTTTTGGAATAGTAATTAAAAAGTTTCATGGCAGTTTTAGTCAGGTTTATATCCTGAATTCTAAACCAGTCCTGTCAAAAAAATCACTCTCCAAAATATTACTCTTTATAAACTACCTGCTCAAAGAATCTTAATTTTAACCCCAATGTAAGGAGATTTAATCTTTACAAACTAGAATGGTTACTCATTTTTCTTATGAAATTTTCATTAAACTCATAAATCTGGACTAGCAATTTCTCAATCAGTGGAGTCAACAAAGGGACTAAACTCAAGCCTTGCATGTGAAAGCCCAAGAGTTCACCTCTTTAAAATTCTAGCTTAGGGACTCAAAGATTTAGTTAAGTGGGAGAAGAGAATACTGCAGTTAGGTACCTTGAGAGTGACTACAACAATCAGGGGCAAGCACTGAATACACAGTGATGAGAAAGATACCTGCTAATACACAAACTTTGCCACACATACCTTCCAGAATGAATCCTCATTTGCTAGCATGCAAAAGAAGGGCAGAAAACAGATCAGTGGAAAATACATTGCTGCAGCGGTTGCTAGTTCTCAGCTGCCGGAGTAATTTTAATCAAGATGTGGCATAGGAGATCAGGACATTGCCAAAATTAATGCAGGCAGTAAAGAATGTAACAGCAAGCAGGGAAGTTAGCATTTGAGATTTAAAAATGTACGTTGCAGGAATCCCATGTCCAAAGGTCTGATGCTAAATGGTCATAGTATTTGGAATTTTCAGAAATTTTCATGCAGAGCTCCTCTCCACATGCCAGTAGTCAAAAAGTATTCCTGAAGGACAACAGGATGCTGGGTGTTGAAAAGGCTGTCCCTGAACCAGCAATGCACTCAATGTGGAGTGTGAAATGGGTGCCTCCAACCAATCCTTAACACAGATTTAAATGTTGAGCTGATTCCTGGACAAAAAGGTCAGCTCCTGAAGGAGTGAGCCTGAGGGGATCACCAAGTCCTTCTCATCAGACTACTCCCACCAGGACACCAGTGACCTCTGGATGAACTGAGTCTGCACTGGTTGTATTCACAGCCTGACAGGAACAAGAACCAAGAGAGCTCACTGGAAAGCACGCCAAGCCTTCCATAAAAAAATAAAAATAAAAATTGTGGATATCAACACACTTTGATCCAAAAATAAAAAGCCAGAAAAAATAAAGAGCTTTATGGAAACTGCATAGTGTGCTGATTTAATAGAATCACAGAATATCCTGAGCTGGAAGGTACCAGCAGGATCATTGAGTCCAGCCTCTGGCCCTGCACAGACACCCCAACAATCCCACCCAGTGCCTGAGAACATTGTTCAAAGTCTCCTGGAGCTCTGGCAGCCTTGGGGCGGTGACCAGACCCAGGGGAACCTGTTCAGAGCCCCACCACCCTCTGGGGGAAGAACCTTTCCTGATATCCAGCCTAATATGGCCCTGGAACAGATCCAGCTATTTGCTTGAGTCCTTTCAAGGGGCTAGAGCTAATGCTGAGCTTGCATCTTCATTTTTATATTTAACAGCCTCTGACAGATTTTTTCTTCCATAAATTTCTCTACTTTTCCCAAAAATTCTAGTATACTTTGGCAATGAGGTCCATAAATAATCACAGACTAATAAAATGTGTAGATGTTACTTCATATCTAAAAATACACACACAAAGGTCCACCAATGTATGACACCATGATTACTCAGGGGATATAAATGCTATTCAGATAACAGAGGCTTGATAATTGATGAATCTTTTGTACAAATGATACATGTCAAGGGACGTGACATCATTTCAGAAAAGACATTTTCATTTAAATCAATCCTGATCAATTAACATTTTGATCAAAATTTACAAGAATTGTCTTCTTCTGTATATCCAGAAATGACAGTTGTTTCCTTGACATCATGGGGATTTTTTTTAGTTAGTTTGTCTTTTCAGCTCACTTTTGCTGCAAAGCTTTAAACTTCTTAAAACATGTCAATTTCCCTCTTCTAGTTGATGAAAAATTAACTGAAGACAATATTTTTAAAGGAGCATTTTAAAAGAGAAGGGCAGCCATCTCTGCTCTGAAGCTGGAGAATTGCATCACTGCAGAGCCAAGCAATCTGGGACAGCACCTGCCTTCTGCTCAGTGCTTGCACAGCATCCAGCAAAACAGGGCTGGTGCCAGAAATATCCTTGCAGATGTGGGGGATTCTGCTATAAAGAAGTCCATCTCAACATTCTCAGAACTCTGGATTCTGAAAAAACCAAAGATACAGGACTCAAAGAGGAATTAATGATTAAGGAGAGAGGTTGCTGATTTACAGGAAGCTCTGAGACAGCTGCAACAGTAGACATCTGTCACTTGCCCACTTCCTTGTAAATAAAATGAGAAACATGTAGTGAAAGGAAGGTCAGAAATATCAAAACCTAACTTAAACCCACCAAGGGGCTGGAGGCACAACTTGCTAACAATGCCATTCTGTCCTGATTTCTCACATGTGTTTACATGGGGAAAGCAAGTGCTATGATAAGACAAACAATCTATTACAATTTTATTTTGAATATAAAACTAAGCCAGGAATAATATTCTTTCCAGTGGGGCTCACATGAGCCTGGCTTCCTTCTAAGAGGCATGTCATCATAGCTGCTTCCTGTAGTAACCTCTCCTGTCCTCTGAGACCAAATGCATTAGAGGTAAGTAAAGTAATGCATATGGTAAGTAGGCCAAGTGTCTGTATCTGAAATGTGGAATTTTGAGGGCAGAGAGAAGCACTGCTGCCTTTCAGTCAGTGCTCCTGTGGTGCAGGAAGTCAAGGCAGGGGCAGAAAGGTGAATCTCAAGCACTAAACACGACACTTGACAGTGAGATTGAGCAAACACTGAAAAACTGTCAAAACTTCATGTCTCAATTGTAATTACCCCTGAAAATGCTCCTAATACTGAAATAATATTTGACTTAGATAAAGGTCTCTCTTCCCTTATCTCTATAGCTTCTCAGTAGAGAAAAAGTTATAAAGGCAAAACAAGGGCAAGGATAGAATTGAATTTCTTTACTGGCTTTGTCTTCTCTTCTGAAACAGAAGTTCCTCACTTTCTTTCTTAAAATAGTACATGGGTCTTGTCTGAAGAATTAAACTATACGCAACATTCTCTGTGTTTCACCTCTCATTCCCAACTCTTTGTCTTCTCTGTGTTGCACATTTTTTCCTGAAATGTGCTTCTACCCATGAGCTAATCATCAGCATCCCCAAATGGCTCCTTTGAGTTGTTAATTCTCATGGAATTTGCTATTAAGTTTCAGATATGAAGTTCTTATAAGTACAAGACTGGAAGGCATCTTGAAGGTCATCAGGTCTAGATTTATGACTCTACCTCTTGGAATCAGAAAAACTGGCTTTCAGCCCTTGTTACTGAAGCAAAATTTGTGGGAAATTTCTGGTGCCTGAGGATGGAGAGCAGTTTCTTAAAGCCAGTTGGAAGAGGCAAAAAAAGTCTAAAATAGTAATAATTTTTTAAAATGTATTTTTAAGTACTTGGGGCTGGCAACACTACTTTCTTCAATCAGTTCTCTCACTGCATGGTGCTTAAAGTGCCTGTCTTAGGTTGCAAGATGTGGCTGGGGTGTGTAATCTATTGCCATCTGTATAGAGGTGGGGCAGTTATCTGCTGTTAATTGGGCCAACCATTAAAACCAGGTGGGCCAGTTTTCTTTATCTCCTGCACAACCAATCCTCCCTCCAAGAAATATCATCTGTTAATGAGCCATTGAGTCTCACTGCATAACTAATAAAAATTACACAATCCCATTATGAGATGCTTTGCCCAGGGGGAGGAGCCAAACATTCCTACCTGGATATAATCTGAGATTTGGAACACCAGAGACAGCCTTTTCCACTGGATTCCCAGAGGAGCAGCTTTCTTTTCCACTAGATTCTCAGAAGAGGACCAGGCCCATCTACCCCACCACAGGACCTTCAGAGGAAAACTCCACCCTTCTACAGCATCACTGTTCCAACAGAACCACCCCTGGCACTGCAGGAGGGCTGAGCCACCATTTAATGGAACTGCTGCCAACACCCTGACCCACAGGGTGTCAGGGCCTATTCTGACTGTCAGTTTTGGTTTGTATTACTGCATTTCTATTTCTTCCCCCTAATAAAAAACTGTTATTCCTACTGCCATACATTTGCCTAAGAGCCCTTTAATTTCAATATTATAATATTTCAGAGGGAAGGGGTTCACATTTTCCATTTCAGGGGAGGCTCCCGCCTTCCTTAGCAGACACCTGTCTTTTCAAACCAAAACAGTGCCAGAGATCAGATTTTCCACTGACTGCAGAGGTTTTGGATCCATCTCTACTAAACCCTTCCATTGTTTTTGCAGAAAAACAATTTCTTTTCACTCCATATTAAAAAATACAGCGACATTACACAAAGTAATGCCCTGTAGTATCCTAACAGTAACTCATATGAAATCCTACTAATAAATTTTTAACACATCATTAGAAGAGTAGTATATTCATTTAAAAATATGCTTACCTCTTGTTGAAAGGAACAAGGGGTTATTCAAATAATTTGATGCAAGGCGTTTCCTCTAGAAGGGAAAAGAAACCAAC
The DNA here is from genome assembly GCF_047830755.1 of Zonotrichia albicollis. Classification (NCBI taxonomy): domain Eukaryota; kingdom Metazoa; phylum Chordata; class Aves; order Passeriformes; family Passerellidae; genus Zonotrichia; species Zonotrichia albicollis. The sequence goes on from NC_133822.1 coordinate 16,969,098, forward strand.
CCCCATGTCATTGCAGTGCTCTGGTTGTCTCTTACATTTCACATTATCAATTTCCATGGGCTTATCTCACACCTAACTAGCTCTCCAAAAGCTACCTAGAGACCACTGACACAGTCAGACAAACAGTTGCATGATTTACCTTTCCAACAAGTTTTTCACAGAGCAGTTTATTGTGTATTAGCTTTTATTAAGAAGAGAGAAATACAAATTGTGAATGTTATTGATGGGTTTGCAGGATATGTCTCATGGGCTGGTAAGAGCAAGACTACAGCAAAACTAACTCCAAGCCCAACAATGTCCATTAGGGAAAACTGTTGCTGTGAGATTACATTTTTATTTGCATATATAGAAATGGTCATGGGTTCCTCAACTTCATCTATATATAAGAACTGAATATATGAGATATCATTTTATTTTCATAGCCTCAATAGCCTCTTTTTTCATAGGAAAGGGTTACATCTTGGGTTATTATATATATAAATTTTGGGTTGCTATATATATATAATTAGAGGGGTTTTGCTACTGAATTTTTTATTCTGTAGTGAACAAACTATTCTCTTACAGTTGGGTGCCTGAGAGTCTGTTAATGCACTTTGAATAGATGTTTCTTTCTTCAAAAAATAACCAGCCCAAAATGTAATCATTTACTATGGAAAAAAAGGCTATTGAGGGTACAAAAATTAAATGGTATCTAATTTTCTTAAAGAACAAAGCCTTGAGAAGAAAAAGCACACCATTCAAGTGAAGACATAAGACCATGATCATATTTTTGTAGTCAAAGTATCACCACTACAAATGCTGAACTCCTGCCATTTTGAGGGGTGTTGGCAAATAAAAGGTCTAATTTACATGCGATTTCAATTTAAACAATCATGAATTAAAGATCATTCAGCAGACTAAATTAAACTGCACTAAAATGCCTGAAATGCCACCAATACCTCAACTCCCTGATTAGCAAACCAGTCTGAGCAGCTAATTGATTAGAGAAAAAACATCTGCCTCCATTTTACTTGGATGGCAATCCCCATGGTCAGTAGTTAATGACAGCTCCTAATGAGGACACAGCTGATCAGCCACAGGAGTCCTTCACAGACATTTCTTTCTCCATGCCATCCTCCATTCAAGCATATGCTTTTGAGAATAGATATTATGAGAAATATGAACTAAGGGTGCAGTAGACCTAGGCCATCTTCTCTTCCACATATCCAAGGTAGTAGAGTTTGTCACAAACACCAATCTGGCTATAGCCACAAAATTCTGCTACAAGTATTTTAGTAATCAGGACAAAAACGTCTAAAAAGCCACAGTTTTAATGCTAGCAAGGCTAAAGTTCCTACTGTGGTAAATACGGCTCATTTGGACATTAGTATTTGCACTGAAAAAAAATAGTTGAGGAATTCTGAAGAACTCAAGTGCCCAGAGCTGTTCTGGAGTATAAAAATCTCCAGTGCTTTCAGAAAAAGAACAATCAAACAACTCAGCAGTTTGACTGCAGCAGTGTGTTTCTTCTTAGTCTCATCTGTTTGCTATCTGCCAACAAAGACAGGAATCTGAAATACTGGCATACCACAAATTCTGCATCACTTATGCCTAAATAAAGAATAATCACTTTCTTTAGTCCTAGAGAACTCAGAACACAGAGAGGCCTTGCTTAAATGGAGAGCTGGCTACAACTGAGTTTCATCCCAGTAGAAAGTTCAGACAGTAAACCCAAATAGTGCTGAAATTTTAAACATGAAATTTTAATTAGCTGAATAAATGCATATATGCTAGTTTAGAAACAAAGAAAAAAAATCTATAAAATGTTAAGCCTATTTTTATGCTGCTTTTACACCAAGTTTGCAATCTAATATTAGGCAGGACCAAATTGTGATACTTCTATAAATGCAACAGTGTAACAGACAACAGAGATAATCCAGAGCATTTAATTTTTAATCATGCATTATTATATTTATTATGCAGATTTCTATACCCTCTGCAGACCACAATGATTCATAAACCAACACACCCCTTTTTTGAATGTGACAAATTGAAAAAAAAAAAAATTGGGACATAAGAAAAGAGAATTTCTTATTTGGCACGTAAGAAAAGAGAAACAGCAATGCCCATTTGAACATAATGCAGCACTTCTGCTGTCCAGTTATGATCTAAAGGGACTGCCTTTGTAGATAAAAGTAATTAGGTCCCACACTAATTTAGCTCTCTTGGACTTTATTAAAACTAAGATGAATTCTAGTTTGGAGCAAGTGACGTTGTGTGGTGAAAACCTATTGCTTCCCCACTGAGATATTTTCTTTCTTTTCTACATCAGGATCTCTTTACAAGTAGCTGTGGTTTTGCATTCATATATATTTTTGTAGTAAGACACACTTAGACCTTTTATTGATATGAATTCGAGCTGTGGTAAAAGAAGTGAATGATGAAGTACCTCTGTTTCCAAGAGTCCACTGTAGGCTGGATTTGCTGTGCTTCTTCTCTTTCTTTCCTGACGCTTGCTCTGGATTTCTGTAACCATGGAAAGGAACACGAACTGTGAATTTCTCATTCATCAGGGAAAAATGCAGATATAACTTGTAAAGCAAAATGATCTTACCCTCAGCCCCTTGAGCTTTGAGTTCTGTTTCATTTTCTAAAGTACAATTGTGTTGCATCAGCATTGATATTTGCTGCAGTTCAAGGTTTGACATTAATAAGCTTTTCCTTGTGAGATTCACAGGCATTTTTTTATTTTTTTCTTCCTTCAAGGTAGACTTCTGGTGCCCTACAAGAATTTTATTATGATCTCTTCAGACACATATTCAGCAAGCATCAGAGAGCCTTCAGAGTACTCTCCTCCATGGAGCTTAGAAAAAGCATAGTTGAAATGGCACAGGTGGATTCAGTGATGATTTATCCACCCAGAACATAACTTCATAACCCTGAGCTTGCAAAATGTCATTTTGAGTCATATGTGCATGCTTGTGTCACTGCAAACACCAGCACACAGATGGGCTCTTTGGACAGCAGCCCATTTTATTCCTTCCACTAAACTTCCACAACTCCCTTCCACTAAATGGTGACACCTACTGAAGATGACACATGCTGAGGGCTGTGTTTAGCAACCACCAGCCATGTGCACAACTCTGGAAACACAGAAAGATGGAGCAGATTACTCAGACACAGAAATCTGTAGGTTTAATGTACTTTGATCTGAACCAGGATTCCATTTACATCACATGGAATTTCTTTCTGCAGCTCTTGACGTCAGTTCAGAATGCTGAGACTATTACAAGCATGTCTTTTAGAGCCCATTCTTTTGATTATAAACCCCACACACATTTTAGCAAGGAGAGCCACAGCATCCATCCCATGACATGAAGTGTGTGCTCTATTCCAAAATATTTCCTATGTGAATATTGTAAGGTCAATTTTAGACTTGGTGCTGAGGTACTAGAGGGTATTCTAAATGCCCTCCTGGTGGTGATACCTCTGCTCTGTCTTGCTCCATCTCAGAAGGAGAGGAACTGGCAGGAGCATGTATTTCAGCCCAGAAGCCCTGGAGCCCACCCAAGAGAAATTCAGGACACCATCTGATTATGCAACAGGTCTGGTGTCTTTCCTCAGCATCTGAGCTGAAGAGGTCTATCTCAGAACACACCCAGCACCAGAAAATGCCCTTCAGGGTATTCAGCAAGATCCCCCACCTGTAATCCAACAGTAAGATACAGGTGAGCTTTCAGGGTGTTTATGTACTTGGGAACTGGACCTCCAGCTCTTAGTTCTGGTTTCCAGCAAGTTTCAAGTCTTGATCATTCCCATATACCATTTTAAGGGTGTCAGTATTTTTGATCTTGTCTTGTACATAGTGTCCCTGGAGATGAGGCCAACACTTTATATGGGTTTTGTACTGGCCTAACTTCCAAGATTGGGTTTAAAAACTTCCAAGAATGGATTTAAAACTTTCCCTTCACAAAAGAGTATTGGCTAAGCTGCTGTGCTTGGAGTGATGGGTGCATCAGAAGGAATCTAGATGGACAAGAAAAACAGGAGAGTAACTACTAGCTGGGCTTTCCTATGGCACAGGGACATGTCATCTCTCATGTTCAGAAGGTGTCTTCTCCTAGGGCACTTGAAATAGCACAGCCACAAGCTGCCATGTGACTCAAGGGGCTGCACAGAATCTCACCACCAAGAAATGTGTGATCTGAAGCTGCACTAGGATAGGAGATAAGTGCTTTGGCTGTAACCACTGTAACATCACATTAACATCATTCAGGCCATGTAGACTCCAAAACACAGGATCTTGTCTGGGAAACAGTTCAGTCCTACTGTGAAAATATTTCCTATGAAATGCTCATGTGTCTATGCTGAAATATCCATCCTGAAGCTCCCAGGCTCTCTGAAAGCCTCTAAAGGGAATTGTGCCTCAGCAGCAGGGTGAGTGCTACAAGGATACACAACTGTGACTTTCAATGGCCCAAAAAAAAAGAAACAAAGAATTCAATGCAGCAGAGTTTTCTTTGTAATGTAACTGGGGCAAGAATCTCATAAAAGAACAGTGATGGATTTGTAGCTCTCTGTCCTTCTTGGTCCCAAGTTAAAGAGAAAATTTCTTTGGTACATGCTCTCACCAAGGCAACAGAAAATATCTGGTGAGGTCTGAATCACACAGATGGCAGATAGTTGGAATGCAGCTTTGGAAGAGGCATTGCTATGGTACAGAGATAAGAGCTGGCTGGGACAAAAAGTAATAGCAGTGGGAATGGATGGAAAAGAAGAGAGAGAGAGAGAAATAAATGGAAACACCTCAAGATGTACAATACCCTATGCAGCCATCAGGGAGGGAGAGCACTTCCTTAGTGGAAACAAAAATACCATGCATCTATGTACTTGTGGAGTGGTTCTGTCAATAATTACACCTAGACAGAGCAAAAGCATACACTGGTGTGCTATCTTTTGTTACTTGTTACTTCTGCTAAAAAATATCGCATACTTTTCAGAACAGCATGCAATAAAGTTAAATTAAATTTGTTTCAATTGATGAAATCATAACCATTTCAGTAATCTAGATGGACATGCATTCTTAGAGTGACCTGAACTAAAGGTCCTTCTTTTAAAGTTTTGATTTCTATCTTTTTTTACAAAATTGTAATGCTAAAAGGTGTTTGTAATAGCCTAGAGAAAGAGATTCAATATGTTACAACCATGCACTGCATCACAGAATAAAGCTACCTTATTCCTTAGCTTATCAATTAAAAAAATAGAAACCAAACAGGAAAAATTAAATGTTAGTACATTTGACAAAGATGAATGAATTTAAAGATAGCTTTATGTTGGAGGCCAAACTCCAGTGAGCTGCTGCCTTCACCAATCAACACTCTGCACGGTCATCCTATGAAGCCTGTGATGGCAATTTTCCTTCAGGGAAAGCTGCACCTTGCAGACTGTCAGTTAGTGGAGGCAGCTGTGTTTATTTACTGGTACAGATGCCTCACACTCAGGCTCTGCAGAACTGAGCTCTTTCCCCAGGCAGGGAATGCTTGTGTGGAGGTCAGGTGGAAAGGCTTCTAGGCAGATAGAGAAACACACATAGAAGTGGATCATCACAGCCCTTCACCAGAAAATTAATGAATAAAATCAATAAAAACTGTAACACTGTGAATTAGAGATACCATATGAATAATCTTTTAATGATCCAATCTTGATAAAGTTAAATTCCAAAAATGTGAAATTGAAAAATAATTAGAAGTTTTAAAATAAACTGAACTGTGTAATGACTACTGCTTCCTGATAAATAGCAGTGACTGATAACTGTAAACATGACCCAGTAAAATAATAACCTTTAGCATGTGAAAGCTATAAGGAAATCTCTGACAGTTGTAATCACCAATTCTGATGAAGAAATACCCTTTCCATAGTAAATAGCTCTTGGCTGGAGCCATTTATTTAATGCTAGTAGAAATATGAAAAGTGAATTTGTCTTCAAGAATTGATTCTGCATGGTGAGTTTTGCAGCAGTTTGGTTTAAATGAGCATCTCCACACTTGGTGTAGAACAGAGAAGAGCACTGCTGGCATTTTGAACATAAGCAATAAATCCACACAAACAATTCATTAGTTTCAATAAAATCAAAGGGTATAGAATTATTCAAAATTAAGTCCTCTTTGTTGTAAGTATAATTTGCATTTCTGCATAATTTCAAATGTTGTCCTGTTTTCCTTAGACAAAGAAAACAAGAACCAATCATCATTTTCACTTTTTGGATTATAAATCTTCTCCCCAAATTTTTTTGATTTCCATTTCAATCCATGACCATTAAGGGATTAAAAATTATGAAGGCTTAAAATTTCTTTAAACTCCTTTCAAATTCTCCATCACTGGGACATAAAATTATTTTTTAAAATGCAGATTTAAAGAGGCAAAACACTGAAAAATAGAAACAAGACCCACAGGAAACCTGCTGCATATACTGAGGAGACACTACAATTCAGATATATTTTCTCACTAATTCACAACTTGTCTTAAAACCAAAGAACTGGAAATCTTAATAAAAAGAAAACAAGGTAAAAATGGTAGATACCTTGAGACAGTGAGGTAGCTAAGCATGCTCCTAAGTCTAAAGCACATAAAAGTTAAACTCAGTGCACTGGAAATTCCTGAGTATTCTGCTTACTATGATCTATGGTGATAAATATCAATTGCCATTAACACTTTTTGTGATCAAGAATCACTGCCAGCTGACACAGATATTTTCTCTCCTTTTACTGGTGGAATCACATCAACTTGTTGTAGCTGAACTTGTAACTAAAACCATAAGGGTGCAAATCTTTTCTTCAAAATACCTGCATCATCTCTGCCCATGAGAACTATTCTGCCACCCCAGCTTGTCTCATCTGCTAAACAAACTCTTTCCCCCCCTCCTCTCATCTCTAATTTCAGAGCAACAAAGCTGAGGCAAAGAAAGATACAAATTTGCTAACTTTTGCAAGCTATTTTTGGAAGGTTGGAGAAGGAAACTGAAAGGATGTGATGCTGATTTTAGCTTATGTGCAATATTTGTTTGAAGTCATATTCAGGAGCCTGAGAAGACATGCTAGATGCTCTCAGGCAAACACAGGGTTTGATGGGAAGTTTGTTAAGTTTTTGGCTAAGTGGGGAAAAGGGAGGGAAGGAATTCTTTGAGAAGTAGTCCTAAGTAAGTAAAATCTTATGAAACAAATATCAGATTTTCACCACAAATTTACATATTATTCTGTGGAACTCTAGAGGTGATGGACAACTCAAAAAGTGAAAGTCCATCTCACATGGGAGAGAGCAGAGGGCACTTGCTGCATATCTGGGCAAACATCTCTGAACCTCACAGATCCACCAACCAGATCAGTGGCAGTCAGAGCCCTGGCAGGATTTTTGTTTCACTGTTTCTTCCAGGTCTTAACATCTTTTAAAGGACCGTGGTGACTGAGTGAGCCCAAACACCAGCCTGTGCCAAGCAGGGCCAGCCCTCGTGCCCCTTGAGCTTTGCCATGGGGTGGGAGGCACAGCTAAGGTCACCCCTACTGTGACACTGAAAGGCACAACTGTGCAAAGGTAACTCTGCATCTGATTTTTTCATTTTCATTTTTTCCGTTTTCATGCCCTTCAGAGAAGGAGAGAAGGAAAACTGGGAGGGAATCTTATTGATGTGTATAAATATCTGCAGGCAGGGATCAGAGCATGGGCTGGGCTGTGCTCCATGGTGCCCAGCAGCAGGACAAGAGGCAATGTGCAGAAACTGATGCCCAGGAAGCTCATCCTGAACATGAGGAAGAACTTCTTTTCCAGAAGGGTAACAGAACACTGAACAGATTGCCCAGAGAGGCTGTGGAATCTCCTTCTCTGGAGAGATTCAAAAGCCATCTGAACACAATCCTCAGCAACGTGCTCTGGCAGAGAAGCCAACAGAAAAGATTTCATTCAAAAACTGAACTGTAAATCAACATATGCCACCTTACCTTCCAAATGTTCTGTTGTAACCAGTCCTAGTGCTACCATGAAGGCAATTTTCTGAGGAAAAAATAAATGGGTTAGATTTTCTATTATAGTGATCGTGGTAAGAAAATAAATAAAATTAACATTGACAGAATAAACCCAGTAAAAGTCTTTTAGAAATGTATCTTATTCGAATGTATAGTAATGTAAAGAACTTTAACTGAAGATTTGCTTGAGATATGCGTGGTTCTCCTTTATGACTATATAAACTCAAGCAGTTCAAAGATGTCTGAAGTCAATGCTCAATGCCTGCTGATCTTACACAGCACATGATCAATATTCAGTCAATTCAACCAGTTCAATTTCACATTGCTAGCTGGATTGTTACTCAATTATTTAGTGAAGTAATTTTGTATTATTTTTACCATCTGGCCATGACACACTGCTTTTATTGGATATGAGCAAGCTGTAAGAAGTGAAATAAGTATGATCTGTACAACACTAAACAAGACATCAAAAGCATATTGGAAGTCCCCTCCCATTAAAAAAAAAAAAAAAAAAAAAAAAGGCCAAACAAACAAACAAAAAATCCCAGAAATTTCTCTTCCCAAGTTTTAAAAGTAACATCTTGTGCATGGATTTTAAGATGTATACTGATCCAACATTTTTCCTCAATGGGGAGTGATCAAACATCTCCCACTGACACTGGTGAACTCATTTTGCAGTGTGAAATCTGATCTAAAATATTATTCACAACTCTTCTAAACTATATATGCACAAAACAAATCTTCATACAAAAAAAAAATCAGAACATGCTGATGCAGTGACAGGAAAAGTATTAGAGAGATTCTAAATTTTCTGTCAGTGATTTCTCACTGGAAAATGTTTCCTTGCGGAAAGGTTTTGCTGAAGGTTTTATCACATGTTTTTGATGAAAACTGAAATTACACTGTGTTGTTCCAAGCCCAAATGGAACTGAACTCCCTGGTTTTCAGTCACATTTGTGGGCCTCCTCTTTCTGCTGTGCTGAACAATTTTGTTGGATTTTCATGAGGTTCAATTCCACAGGAGAGACAATCTGACTGTGCAACACAAGCTCTTGAGAAATCCAAACAAGCAAAGCCCACAGTCCAAGTCTGAGGGGGTGTACAAAGACCATAGGAAGATGTAATTATCATATCTCAAATAAAATGCTCAGATTTAGGTCCAACTAAACCACAGTGTTTAAGCAGAAGGTCAAAACCTTGTTTTATTCAAAGAATGTCAGGAGAACGTGTTTCAACACTTCCAAGCCAAAATTAGTCTGACCTTCTTGTTTTGTGAAAAGCCTGATGATTTAACTTTCTGTTCAGGATAAAATCAACTAGTAAGTCACCAGAACTACAATTTCCTTTTCAATTCTGACTTTCACTTAGTGAAATCGTGGAAGCAAAAACATCCTCATTTTGAAATTAAAAGATCTATTGGGTGGGTTCATCAAAATCAGAGAGTTAGGTTTGGACATCTCTACCACTCATGCATCTGTGAAAATACCTTTGTCAAACAGGTGAACTAACACCCATGTTAGACAGGAATATTTCCTTTCCGCAACCTCAAGAGATTCATATTCTCCAGGCAGATTAAAAAATGGTGGTGTAATGGCACTGGCAATTTAGATATATTCACACTGTATTTCTGCCTTCCATATCTGTGGTAATTATACACACGTGTTCATTTGCAAGTCAGACCTTGATTTCAGTAATATTCACTCCTTACATGCCTGAAACACCAGCCAGGCACAGTGGGGGCCCCACACCTGAAGGAAAAGATGAATATTTGATTCACTGTGCAGATCTGAGAAGAAAATTATTCACTGAGCAGGATTACAATCTTCACCTCAGCCCTGTCAAAAAGTAACAGTGGCAATTTACTTCTCAGCACTGCGAGCAAAATAATAACAATTTTAGGGACAGAACCAGGAAGCTGGAATGGGTAATGTGTGTTTTCTCAATGGAGTACAGAATTCCTGCATCACCCCAACGTCAAAACGTGGAGAAAGCACATATTTTCTGATGCCTGAACTGGAATTTGTGTACTGGAATTTTGCTAGACAATTTTCTCTTGTCATGCTAAAATTGTTTGAGTATGTATCTAAATGCAACATACTTGCTTAAAATATGAAGAGCCATCAAGTGGACTTGATAATTATCTCATGATTAAACATAGGAAGTGTCAGTTTTTATAGTTCCTTTTAAAGGAACTAGAAGATGGTTCCTTTTAAAAAAATCCCAGTACAAGCTGTATTCTTTTGAACAAGCATATTATATTAACAGCCTATTTTTTATGGGTTTTGCTATTTCACACCTCTGCAGCTGATTGGATTCAACTCAAAATCTGACTTCCATTGCAAAACTTTAGTTTCAAATATCACAGGGTCTATTGTTTGTCCTCTGTAGAGGAAGTTGCAAAGCAAAGATTTCATTTTCTCCAGATTTTCAATCCACGCTTAATACTAGCATTTAGTTCACAATGGCCATGTGTCCCTCTTGTGCTCAGGAAAAATTAGAACACCAATAACTACATAACCAGCATTTATGGCAATATTTTTTCTTTTAGATAAAAACATTTTAGAATGAAAGTGTTGCCAGATAGTTTCCTAATATGAATTTTTAAATTATCAAAACGGGTTTGGCAGAGTTCTGTTTCTCTCTGTGTTGAACTCAGGTCTCTTCAAAAAAAAAAAAAAAAGAAAATATTAACCCCCCCCAAAAAAAATGAACAAAAAAACCCACAAAAAAACAACATCCAGGGTATTTTCTCCCCAGAGGAGCAGCTCCCTTCTGTAATTAGCCCATTTCTTTACAGAAGTCATCCTGGTGGGAGAAGGCCCACCACTGGATCCATCACTATTGTTCTCCATCCCCAGCTGATGAGAATGAGTGAGTGGCCTCCTCCTCCTCCTCAGTCCATGACCAGCTTCAGGGCTCACCAGCAGGATGACCAAACCAGGAGCTAAAGACAGTAATTATCTTTGCTTTTCTCAGTTTGTTCAGGTACACCCAGTAATTGCATGTGGGATTCCCGGTTATTTGTAAGTCTGGTTATTTCTAGTTAGCTCATTACAAATTTATTAAATCCCAGTCTCTCCCAACTAAGTTCTGTACAGAGCCATACTGGAGTTCCTGCCTCAGTTTTCTGCTTTGAAAATAAATAAAAGTGAGAAGTGCCTTGAGTGCCTATTTTCTTTTTAAAAATACCATGCTGTTTTTGCTTTAAACTTAATCATCTGCTTATGAGCCGTGAGTGCTTTCAGAAATACACAGTATGTCTTTTCATGAAGCAAAACAAAGATTTTCATAAAAGCATTTCATTTTGTAATTACATGTTCTATTTATGTCATTACATGTATTTATACTAATTATGATGTTAGTTCTAATTACACTAATTGCATAAATACATGATAATCAACTAAAGTTTACTTTCAAAGAACAAAAGAAATTAACTCTAGACCTACCTATCTATGGCTGTGCAACAAATCTATGAAAAGAACTGTCATAGTTTAGGGCACAGTGTCAGCACCCTACCCAGAAAATTAAGGTTTTTGAGAGCTCCAGTAAACAGGGTAGGAACAGTGTCTGTGGTTAGAAAAAGATTGTTGAGATATTCTAGTTTGCAATGTAATGAAAATCTCACATTTCTGAATCCCATACCAAAAGTGTGCCCATTCCAATTGCCTCCTCCTGCATCTCTCTGGAAGGCTTTTATTAATTATTTTTTCCATGGGGAAAAGTTACAGACAAAGAAAAATTGATGTTTTTTCTTCCTAGCATTCTGTTTCTAAGCAGTGCCTACTGGTCTTTCTGCCCATAAGGTGCTACAACATAAAGAAGTTTTTGGAAATACCTGCCTAAACAAAACAGAACTCTTCAGTCCCATCATTCTGTGGTAATGAAGATTCATGTAAAGGTCAGATTTTAAACTTGGGAGGTTTCCCAAGCATAGCTTTGCAGAGCTTCTACATAGAGCTGTGATATTTTGGGCTAAAATATTTATCCTTAATACTGTTTTAACTCATGAACCTCCTAAAATGGTGAAAAAATTGACATGGTCAATGGATCATCCACATGGATGGCTCAAGTAACATAATTTATATTGTAATAATCCTCCTAAACCTACAGCTCTAAGGATGCTTTTGTGCTACACACTTATTAGACTAGTGAGGTTTAAGATTTCACAGGAGCTGAGCATTTCCACAAAAGAAGTAGATTCAGTCTGTATAACTCCTCAAACTAAAATTGAGACCTAATATAATTACACCTAATATAATGTGAACATATCCAGTCAAAACCCAAAATGTCTATTAGAGAGACCCCATTTCTACAAAGAGTTGCAGTTTATATTTCTGGTTTAAATCAAAATTATAATTCCCAAAAGAGATTTAGTCTCATTACCTGCTTTCTACTCTCTTACTCAATTTAAAGGATTTTAATGTATTTCAGACTAGAATCTGTCTACATATGGGAAGACATATACCCAGCAAATGCAGGAAACTAATAATACAATCTAAAAATTGCAAGATTCATTACAAAGATGTTAAAATTCAGCTTACAGAAGAAATGTTAATTCCACCTCATATGCAGCCTCTAAATCTGATGCTATATGTTGGAAAACATAAAAGAAAATATCTTAAGTTTGTGTACACATTTCACAAGAAATCCAGCTGTAGCCATGGGGTGCCTAGATTATTATGAGACCTTTAGGTACTATGAGACCTCCAAGTCTTACATTTTGTGACAGTGGAAGGTTTGAATGCAAATTTGGTGCTGGCAGAACCCCAAGCATAAATAATCACACATGCACAGAAAAGAAGGTTTAGATTTGGCCCCCATAACTTAACCACATTGTAGCTCATTTATTAAAAATTTAAAAAAAAGAAATCACCTCTGGATTTTCCTCCTTTTTCTTTTTGGTAGCAGGCAGTCCCTGAGCTGACTCTTCAGGAGATTTCTTTGTCTCCAGTTTACTTTCTGTCTGGGTTTGGACTTGAGGTTGAATAATGATAACCTAAAAGACAATGTACATATAACAAAATTCACTATATGAAACTGGATTTTTCTGCTTGAAACCTTTGACTCCTCTTTGAAAGGTTACTTGATAGCCTACAAATAAGAAATGTAAGTCACAAGTCAAAAGCATAAAACAACAGGATACCTAGGTTAAGGTCCTAAATCCATACTTAAGTTTCTAATAACTTTTTCTTATTGGTGCATTATAAACCTGCTACAGCCTAAGTCCCTTGATCAGTGCCTCTGAAAATTAGGACACTTTCTATTTAGAGGACTGGTGAAGGAGGCAGAGAAGCCACGCTTTAGCATTTTTGTTAGTGATCTTAAGGTCTTTCGTTTGACTTTATTTTGTGTGCAAGTAGAAGAGATGGGATTACTAAGCTTTCAAACCCAGTTTGATCTCAGTCATACCAGTGTGTTTTCAGGGTAAGCACATGGGGATGAGAAAGAAGGTATTCCTCAGGCAACTGAGATCAGACTTCAGTCCTCAGCCGTTACTCGTTATTAGCAGTGGATGCCCAGTTTTCCATAAATGAAATAAAATTTAATTTAATTTAATTTAAATTTAGGTCTTGTTTAGAACCTGTTGGAATTATGACACAGATCTCATTCACACATTTATGGTAGTATATCTGGCTGCTTATATTTGAATTATCAGATGAAGATTTACATGATGTAGGTCACATTATCCAGAAGCTAATAAATTAAAAGGAATGAATTTCTGCCCACAGAACTACACATATGAATTCATACCTATAATCAAAAGGACTGTGGAAGCTTCAAAAGGACTTCCCAAGGACTATCACCTTCTAGATAAAGATTATTAGATTTGAACACTAGGCCTTTTCCATCTACTTCATTGCTAATTTTCAATCAATGTCATTTAAGTGTTAGATACATTATCTAAACTCAGTCACTCTAGAAGATTCAAAAGCATAAAAAGGGATGGTTTTTTGAGCAGCCATCTTAAGTAAGAGAAAAATAATTTATGTCAAAGAAACGGGGAAGAGACGTCTGCTTTTATTTACCTCAAAAGCCATCCTACATCCTATATATTTTTTTAGTTCTGTATGAGAACTTGTGCTGCCAACAAGACCAAAAGTAGCAGGATCCCAGTGGTAAATTACACTGAATGTCTGCTTGGTACATTAGCAGCCTGTATGGAATCTGACTCTGGTATAAGAGTGGCACAGTTCTTGCATTCCAATGCTGAAAAGCAGTACAAAGATGAAAGAAGTAATTCATAGCTTGAATTTTTCTTTTTACTGATTCATCTCCTGGTCAGTTCTGAAACCCTGAGCTCTCATTTCATTCGGTCTTCCCCTGAAAGAGCAGAAGGGAATCTCTGATTTTTTATGTATTCCCTGGGGTCAGTCAACAAATCAAATATCATTGTATCATTGAAGAGGGAGTCCATAGGAAATGTGAGCCTGTACAGAATTCAGGGATTTCATTAGTGAGGATTCATTAGCCTGTACAGAATTCAGGGATTTCATTAGTGATTCCCTTCATTAGTGAAGGGAATCTCTGATTATTTTATGTACTCCCTGGCGTCAGTCAACAAATCAAGTATCATTGAGTCATTGAAGAGGGGGTCCATAGGAAATGTGAGCCTGTACAGAATTCAGGGATTTTTTTAGTGAGGATTGTCTTAAGGAAAGAGAAGTTCATATTAACAGAAGGTCCTGTTAATACCAGGCTACATAATGATGTGTTTTATCCCCAGTAAAAAACAGGCTTGTACACAGATAAAAGTCCACCAGCTTCTATGTGTCCGTGTAAGAATTCTCCCGTTGCTTTCTGATTATTTCCTTTGAGAAGAACCCCTGCCAGCACTCCCAGGGCAGTATTTGCTCACACCTGGAGCACAGTTGGTGCGTTTGCTGCCTGGGCACTCACCTTGCTGTCGGCGCTGATGAGGAGCGGCTGCACCTTGATGCCGTCGTTGACCACCGAGACAGCGGTGCTGGTGCTGAGGGGAGCAGCATTGCTGGGGGACGTGGAGATGATGGCATAGGCCACCCCAGCACCACTCAGAGGGGACGACAGGGCTGCGGGCTCGGTGGCACTTTGGGCCGGGCTGCTGTGCGTCTGTCCATGGCTGACAGTGTTGTTGGCGGTGGGGAGGGCAGGGCTGGGGTTTTTGATGCTCACTATGGTAGCCTTCTGGAAGGTGGGAGGCTGCTTGGAAGGTTGGTCTCTGCACGGGGAGATTGGGAGGCTGTCTGGAATCAGGGTCTTTGGCCTAACCTACAAACAGAGAGCCAGGTGTTATTAGTGAACAAACACTGCACACATGTGTTCTGCCAGTGGAATCTCTAATTGCATTCACCATGGACCAAGAGCATCTAGAAAAACAGAATGGAGCAACTGCAAGTAGCCACCACTTATAGATACATTCCCAGCTCTTCTCAGTTGGGTCATTTAGAAGTTCTTAACTCACTGCAATGCTAAACAATAAGTGAGAAGAAAGTCAAATCCTTATTTTGATCAGCACACATCCATACAAATGCTGGTCAAGTCACATCCAGTTCTCTCTGCTCATACCTGCAGCACAGCTCCTGTGTTTGCTGCCCATGCGTAAGCCAAAGCCTTTGCAAAGAATGGAAAACCCAGATTCAAAATTTTCCTGTTCTGAAGGACACAACATTTTATCTATGAATTAAGGAGAGAGAGCTGAATCTTTAAGGGAGTTCTGGGAAAGCATTTACAGAGACAGTAAAGTATATGCTTTTAGGTGGATTGGTCAATGAACAACCTCATATGTTTAAGACATGCCATGTCAAATGGAGAGGAGATCTGTCATACAGTCACTTAACTCACAAATAAATAAATAAAATAAATAGAGGGATACAAGAAACCCACAACCACCAAACATCATATTTTGTCGCAGTAATTAAAGAGCTAACTTGCAGCTGTGGGTGGATGCAGGAGGAACTTCCATGAATGGAAGAGGACACTTTGCCCTGCTTTGCAACAGCTGGAGCTCTACCCAGAGCCATGAATGATAGCAGCAATCAATTGTTTTCAGCTGATGTGATGTGTTTCTAGTGGTGTAATTAATGTTACCCAGTCAACACGGCTCTGCCTTAACAACATGTTAAGTACAGTTCCAGGACTGAAAATAAATAATTTAGAATGCTTCACATGGAGTTAGCTTCACTCCCAGCTTATTGGTTAACACAGCTGATAAAACAGTCAGTTCCCTCTGTGCTTATTTAGTCCTGTCACTTCTTGCACCTTCCATACTGTGAAACAAAATGACAAGTTCTAACAGACAAACACGGGAACAGCTGCCTGTGTCACCACGCTGGAGTCTACAGCAGCCCTTCAAACGGTGCCAGCTTCAATCTTCAGCCTAAGTAAGCAATTTTAAAAAAATGCAGGGATTTACTAGTGCACAGAAAACCATCTCTTACGGTTGGCCATCATCCCCTATTGTGTCAAGAAGGAACCATACCCTTCTTGTCCCCACAGCAAATATTAAGGGCAGCAACACATATGTTGCCAGCTCTCTGTCCCAATAATTTGTCCCTTAAATATCAATAGCACCCCTGTGGACACCCACAAGCCTGCTGGGAAAAGGCATCACAACAATGATGCCCTGGAGAGAAGCATCTTATATATATAATTATCTTTTCTACTTCATTATGTAATAGCTCAGTGAATCCTACACACACTCATAATACACATCCTGCAAGTTAGGGATGAACACATCTTACTTCGCTGTAAAATAAGCTCTTCCTGCACAGATAACTAAACACACTTAATTTTCCAAAATACTAAATTCTTTATAAAGTGCTGCATACTGAACTTATCTGATAGGATGTACCAAACTGGTACATCACAGAGCATCTGCTGGGCACTTTCTGCCACCATGTGATACAGAAAAGGGATAGCTGTTCTCATGGACTAAGACTCTGAAAACTCCCTGCCAAGTTTACCTAGCTGTGGGACACCATATTTATTTGCAATTACAGAACAATAAAAAGGGTTGACTACAGAAAGAAAAGTTTCAGGTACTTCTGAGTTAAAGTTAGAATAATTTAAAGTGAAACCAACATTTGTTTCCAGAACCTGCAAGTATGAATCCAAAACAGAAAGTAAATGTAGAAGCCCCTTGTGGTCCAACACCCATCAATGTTCCCCTCAGAATATAAACAATAAGCATAAACATTTAATAAACAGCTACATTAAATACCTTTGGCAGAGTGTCACCTAAAATCCCGAACTGCTACAGTTGTTTCTGGAGATAAATGGAATCAGCTAGGAATAGAAAAAATAAGAAGGGAAAAGGCAGCATAAATTCCTTTCCCTCATGGCAAAACTGTAGCTTAAATTTGGGAGATGAAAGGAGGACAGTGGCACTAGGAAAAGTCTGGAAGCTGGCAATCACTGAGGAAGAGGTAGAATAAAACTAGGGCAGGACAGGGAATGCACTGCACTCACACAGTACCAAAAAGTAATTTCCTACTGAAAGTAGCACAGGGTGGATGACATCAGTCCCTGTCACAGGAGTTACAGAACAAAAAGGCACCAAAGTTGACCAAAAGAGAAGAAAAGAGAAAGAGATAGCATGTGTGTTACCAAAAGAACATTTCAACTCTTGGCAACTGCTGCAAGTAACAATTCTCCTGTAGGCTCAACCGTTCTTTCCCCAAGTATCTTTCATTTAACTTGTGACAGCTGTCAAAACAGAATGTGATACTAGCAGGGCTCGAAATGCAGAAGAGAGAGCTGCTTCTTGAATAAAAAGATTTCCTAAACCTGTGTTGTTCTTGAGTTTCCTCCATACCCACACTAACAAACATTTCATTTCCTGTGGCAGTGTTCAGACTGGTGCTTCTCAGATAGCTGCAGGTGAGCACATTTTTCAAGGAGATATTCTCAAATCTGAGCACTCACTAGGTGGCAGCTCTCTGCTTTTCAGACAGGGAAATAAGAGTGTGCCCAATCCTGTGAGATGTACAGAGTGCTCTTTTGTTCAACAACTTCTAATTTAATATATTTTAAAGAGCTTCAGATCAGGAAAGAATGAGCTCCTGTGACTAACATGACTTGTTGTATATCCCATATTATTAAGCTCCATCCAGATGTCCCTATATGAAGCTCAAAAGTCTGGGACTGGGTTCAGGTTCTGTTTGTTGTTAGAGCCAAAGTTGTTGTTGCTGTTTTTTTGTTTTATTATACATACTAGTAAAGACCTTTTTCTTATTCCCATATCTTTGCCTGAGAGCCCCTTGATTTCACAATTTTGATAATCCAGAGGGAGGGGATTTACATTCTCCATTCCAAGGGAGGCTTTTTCTGCCTTCCCTAGCAGACACCTGTCTTGTAAATCAAGACAATCCCAACAGGTGAGCCACTCACCTGCTGTAGAAAATTAAAATAAGGTAAGAAAGAAAACCTCTTACAAAAGAAATCCTCAAGATCCAACCTATAGAGGTATGGGGAAAAAGGAGAAGGGAGCAAAGTCACACAGTTCCTCCAATCTCTGTGGGCAATCCTATGTAGTCCTAAAGGACAGGATTTAATTAGAACAGTTACATCTGTGAAGATCTGCAGGTGATATGAGAATTGTTAAGGGCATTTCTGGTA
The DNA here is from genome assembly GCF_047830755.1 of Zonotrichia albicollis. Taxonomy (NCBI): domain Eukaryota; kingdom Metazoa; phylum Chordata; class Aves; order Passeriformes; family Passerellidae; genus Zonotrichia; species Zonotrichia albicollis. The sequence goes on from NC_133822.1 coordinate 16,987,688, forward strand.
AATGCGTTCTCCCTCAGGCCTAGGAAAGAAGGGAAGTTAATGCAGTGTACTTCAATTACAAACCCAAAAGGGATCACTGTGATCCTCCAGTTCACAGGCTGGACATATAATTTCTCCTAGAAACTGAAGACTGATTTTAAAAGAAAATACTAAAGATTTCTTAATTATGAGCTCCAGTAAATTGTTAACATGTTTTTGGTTTTTTTTTTTATGCTCGTGACTGGCATTTTACAGGAAGGTTGAATTTTGCCTAACTTCAGCTTCCAGTCCCAGGATCTTGTTCTAGCTTTGTCAGCAACACTGAAGAGCCCTCCCCTTCCCCTGTATCAGATATCAGCTGGATCATGCTCAGCATCCATCAGCCCTTCACACTAGCAGGACCCATCTGTATGAAAGTAAGTTCTTCAGCTCAACACAATATCACATTGCCTTTGAGAGAAAGACCATTATTCACACTTTATTTTCACTTCATCCTTGTACTCAGAGCTTGAAAACAAAAACTCAAAATGGATTTGGCACAATTCATATGTCACAGAGGCAAAGTGCTGGGAACAGCAGCCAGAGCTTTCATTCTTGAAAATTTTAGAGGATTACACAGAAAACATTAGCAATGGCTGATAAAATGAGTGCAATATGGGGTAATCATATCCTTCACCAGAATGAACAGATGCACACTGAGTTCAATAAAGCTGTGTCTATTTATGCCAGCTGAGGACCAACTCCCTCCCTCTTCTTTTTTGATCAGTAAAAATTAGACAAAAAAATTTTTCTCCTTGAATTTACAGCAATGACACTCGCTAAAATCCAGGTTGCCCCACTCACTCAAATACTTGAGTTTAGTTCCTTTCCCAATAAGCTCCTATTATCTTCAGCCTGGTCTAGGACCACTGTCAAAATAAACAGTTTATTTCTTCCCACAGGGAAGATTTCTTTCTTTTCTTCCTTCCCCTTGATAGGGCTACATAAAAAAGAAGTTACTCCTCATTGTAGAAAGCCCAGGCAAGATGACCCAGAATAAGTGAATTCCATGTTTACATACAACTTAGCCCTCTCTTTACCATATCCCTGGAATATTAGTCTGTGAACCTACAGAAGGACATTGTGAAGGGAAATGCAGGGCAAAACCCAAGGAGCAGCTCCAGCCCACATTTTCAGTCCTGCTACTCTGGATGGAGTAGACTAGGGAAGAAACATTAATCTGATCATAACAAAATTGAGCAGAACATCAGCAAGGCAGGACTGCAACAGGCCCCTCAAAACAAAGCCTGGTCTCTCAGTTTACACACAACACAACCCAGGAGTCACTCAGCAGTATTTTCACATGTGTTCAAACTGCACACACTCAAATCAGGCATCTCCCAGGTGCTGTGTACCTGCCATGATTTGGTATTTCAGTTGTTAGTCATGGACTGCTAAGTTAAGTTAGCTAAAGGTGACATGCAGCTTCTGGGCAGTTTGTAAGAAGGCAAAACAATCTAATTTAGTTTTCTTCTCCTTCATCTCTGCTTGACACTACAGAAATGGATGTTTTGCAGAGAAGGATGTCTGAGTGGGAATCTGCCAGCTCTGCTTTTTGTGGATGTTGGCATAAGGCAGTCAGGTGGGAGCTCTTTATTAAAAATGTTATCAATGTTTTGAATAGTGGGTTGGTTTTACATGGCTTAGATTTTTTGGTGAGGAGGGAAGAAGCCAGGCACAGAAGTGATTTTTCTGTGGGAAGCTGCTAGAGGTTGCAAGCCTGACAAACCAATTGCAGGCTGGCTCAGAAAACAAACATACTGCTAAGCCAATTGATATAGTTAGTGATACCTCTGTGATGACATATTTAAGAAAGAGAAAGCATGTACAATTCCTCTTTTTTCTTCTGAGGTGTAGGGAGGTGGCTGCCAGAGGGGCCATCAGACCAACTTTGTCACAGACCAACCTATTTCCTCTATAGTACACAGCGGCATCCCAAAACTTATTTCTGTCTCTAGGAGTTGTTTTCCTTTCAAGAAATCTACCAGAAGCCCTACTACTAAGGAAGCCAGGAGCACTACCTGGGTTTGGTACACATGTGAAGAGAAGCAGCAACTACCAGTAGAAATGTGACATGAAACTATGAGAACTATGAGATGAAATTTCATGAGAACTATGACATGAAATTTTAAAATGGGACTGTGTTTTTAACATTTGGGAACATGTGGAGACTCTGGCTGGGCTCACACAGTACCCAGTGAAGAATAAACACAAACCAAGATAACAGAGCTTGTCCCAGGGCAGACAAGTGAGCACATTCAGACCCTACTGAATTAATGTTAAAGTATCAAGGTTTAAAAGGACAGGTGTCTGCTGAGGAAGGCAGGAGCCTCCCCTGAAATGGAAAATGTAAAACCCTCTCTCCAAATTGTTATAATTTTGAAATTAAGGGGGCTCTCAGCAAAGATATGGGAGCATGAATAACAGTACTTCATTAAGGAAAAAATGAAAATAAAAATAAAATAAATAATGCAATAATACAAAACAACACTGACAGTCAGAATACGACCTGACACCCTGTTGGTAGCAGTCCAAATGAAATGGCGGCTGCAGCCCTCCTAGAGTGCCTGGGGTGGTTCTGTTGGAGCAGGGATCCTGTAAAAGGGTGGAATTTTCCTCTGAAGATCCAGTGGTGGTGTAGATGGGCCTGGTCTTCCTTAGAATCCAGTGGGAAAGGGCTGCTCCTCTGGGAATCCAGTGGAAAAAGCTGCTGTGGTCCTCCAAATCACAGATTATATCCAGGTAGGAATGCTTGGCTCCTCCCTCTGGGTGGAGCATCTCCCAATGGGATGTTGGGATTTTATCAGCCATGCAGTGGGACTCAATGGCTCATTAACAGAAGATATCTCCCAGGAGGGAGGATGGGTTGTGGAAGAGATAAAGAAAATTGCCCAATTAACAGAAGATAACTGCCCCATCAGATAGGAATAGAATACACACCCATTTCCAACCTAACACATGAAGTCACTGCAGAAGATAAAAACTAAGCAGTGTCTGACAGCAGAACTTGGCAGAGTTGACTGGAACATACATATTTCACCTGAGGCCCTGTGAGTACTTGTTTGTTTTCACCCCTAACCTGTGTGATCCCTCCAATGCAGACACTGCTCTGCTCTAAGCAGCAGAGTCATGAGCAAAGCCATCCCAAACTGTGCCTTCAACCAGCACTGGAAAGATAGGCCAGAGAAATAGCATTGTAATCTGATTTGACTGCCATTCAAAATGTCGCAGTCTCTCCATTAATTTGAATGAGGATTGCACCAGGCCCAAATTACTGACAATAAAACAGGGGATTTATTTTAGTATTTTCACCTTTTCACTTAAAATCTTCCTGTTGAAGCACAGAAAATCACATTTCACATGTACCTCTAGGTGGCTACAGTGCGACTTAGATTTGTCTGTAAACCAGTTCAAAATAAACTGAATATTTGCTCTGCAGCTGGGTATTGGAACTCAAACTGACAGAATGCCACTCCCTCCTTAGAGCAGATGGAGTCATAAGGAAGAGGAATAGCTCCAGAGTACCACAGTGTTTAAGCAGAGGACCTCTAGGATTTTCCTCTTAGAGTGCAGTGGAGAGTCTGCAGTTTCAAAGCATCTTACTCAGCTGGAGACCCCAAAGACCAAAGTTAGAAGAGAAAGGCTATCTGGAATTAGCTTCTCAAACATCACAGCTCACTTATTTGATGAAAGCACAAATACCTTCATATTAGGAAAAAAAACAAGCATCAAAAAAATCCCAAATGAAAAAAGAAAAACCAATCCCCCCCCCCCACAAAACAAGCCAAGGAAGCTTGTTTTGGTAAATAATGAATGCCTAAAATATTGTTTGTATTGTGCAAAGAACTTGTAAGTAATGCTTGTTTGCTCACCACTTAATTAGCAGTTCTAAGTGATGGGATTTTGCTGCCATTTGTGAATGTGCAAATTTTGAAACTTCATTTCCCAGATGGAAAAGCTTCCAGGGGGTCATATCATAAAGCCATTTAAATGAACAAAACAAATGACAAGTATCTGTACTAATGTGGAAAATGAAGGAAGCTGTATGCATTATTTTATGTAACTCTTGTTAAATGCCTCGTTTTACTTGTGTGGTATGTTTTTTTTTGCATAGGGGTAAATCAAAAGAGGCTGTCAAGATGAGGAGCACAAAAGTGTCAAATATATCAAACCCCTTTAGACATGATGAGGCCTCAAAATTGACGAGTCCTCTCCTTCTGTCCAGCCAGCATGGTAATATTTATGCCTAATATTTGTGCCTTAACAGAAGCCTTTGCTGCTCTGGTTTCATTGTCATAACTAGACTTGTCACAACTTCACTGTCACAACTAGACTTGGCAGAGATGGACATTGAGGAAGGTTCCATCCCTTCCAGATCAATACTGAGCCATAGAAAACATCTGAGTCTGGACACTGCTTTCATTCCCTTTGAAATATTCCAAATTCTTGCTAGAGGAGTGATGAATATGGTTCTGCTGTCCCAGTAATTTGATGTTACATAGGCAAACAAAGTAAAGGTTTTAGCAGGTGCCAAAACCCAGCTGGATTTAACTTGTTGGTATGCTTAGGAGATGGGAATTTGCTTATCCAAAAGTCAGTCCTAGAATGGCAGGACTGTCCCAGTAACTCAGAGCAAGGTGTGGGGTCTTGCTTGTCACCCAGGGGGACAAAAGGAGGTTAGTGGCCAGCCTGGTCAGTGACCAAGTCTGATGAATAAAAGAATAAAAGCTGATGACATGGACTGTGACTGGATTTAATTCTGCATGATTTCCAGCTCCTACTAGAAGATAATATACGCCTCTTTAATTTCCAAAATACTCTTTAATTTCCAAAATATTTTTTTATTAGGTGCTTGTTTTCACAACACTACAAGGAAGATGATGTTTTTACCATAACACCTGTGTGGTATCACATGGCCTTGCTTCCTGGAATTTTTATATTTCCATCCGAAGTTTCCAGTTTTCCTGGACCAGAGTAGTGAGAGCCACAGTGGGAGAAATATATTTATACTTAAGAATCACTAATGTGAAGAGTAAACCATAGAATTGCAGCAAAATGCCTATTGAAAATGACATCCAAAATTTTTGAGAAAGAGGATTGAAATGGGGAATAAAGTGCATAGTTATAGAAACAGTGGTTGGTGTTCAGAAAAGAAGACATTTTAAAACATTTTAAAAAACAGTGAGTGCAACTCTCCTTTCACTCTTGCTCAGAGAATCTTTCCTCAGTCTGGCACCTGGGTTAGCTGGTTACAAAACTTTGTATTGGGATAGACAAGGCAAAAAAGTCAGTGAAACAGAACATGGGGTTAAATCTTGAACAGGAAGGTTAACACTTCCACCAGTTCTTTTAATTACAGAATTGCAGATTTTCACTTCTTTGGTTTGTGATTCAACTTTAAGGCATAAATTTACATTTCACCATATGTATTTTGCTCTCCCACGATGAATCTGCATTACATTTTAGACCTTTTCATTGTGCCATCAGTACACTCCCAGAAGAATTATTTTTTTTCATGGACTGAAGAAAAACATAACTCTGCAAAATCAGTGTGCTGATGCACCCAGGCCTGGGCAGTAGACAGAAGCAGAGAATATGTGCAAAATGACACAACCCCCTCTTTGAAAGTGTATTTTGTACCTGAGGTAGCACTGCTGGTCCTTGTCCTGCCAACCTCTGCAAGGAGCTGACCTGAGGAACCTTAATGGGCACTGCAGTGATAGTTCCCAAAGTCTGTGGGAAGAAAAACATTTGAACACAGCTTAAAACAATTGTAAAGGTTTCCCAGACAGAATCTCTCTGTTCCCTTCCAGCTCTTTTTCCCTTCCCAGCTGCCCTGGCTGGAGGCTCTCTAGGAGACACCAAACTGTTTTCAAAATAGATCTGAAATGCACCACAATGACACATATTGGTACAATGATGCATTTCATGATGGCCAGAGTCACAAAGAGATATTTGCTGTGCCTCAGGAAATAGTAAATACTGAATTATTAAAATGGAAAGCTGCCTATAAATCTACTACAGCACACAACATTCAGCTGACACCCATTTGGGCCAACACAGCATTTATTACTATCCATGCTTATTTTTGTTACTCACCCTTTTTTTAGTTGTACACCAAATTTATTCAAAGCTTATTTAAGATAGGATGGAATAAGCATATATAACTTATAAATTTATGATTGGGCCATAAATGTAAAGAAGACAGCTAACTTTTCCATTCAATGTCTTTCAACCCTGATTTCACTTCACGAAATCATGGAATGGCTTGGATTGGAAGGGACCTTAAAGATCACCCAATTTCACCCCCAGCATGGGCAGGAGCACTTTCCACCAGACCAGGTTGCTCCAAGCTCCATCCAATATGGCCTTGGACATTTCCAGGGATGGGGAAGCCACAGCTTCTAACCACAAGTTCTAAAAATACTTTGGTTTACGGGCCAATATTCTTAAGGCAAAGTTTTGTAACTTTTATCTAGCATTTTGTTATTACTGTTGGGATGACACAGAAATATAAGCAAGCATATGACTGTCATTATAACAGCAAGAGACACTTAGTCACCAAACTGAAAATCTTACCAGGCTGTTAGAAATAGCTAATATGGAGAAAAATATAGATTCAACTGAATTTCTCTAAATTTAACTCTGCTCTAAACCAAGAGTTTGGATCACAGCCAGCAAGATAAAATATGCTATTATTACTTCAATCTGGTAATGAAATTTGTCAGTAGAAAAGAAACTATAACATAATCAGCTCAAGGAAAGTGAAACTGTGTCATATCCATACTGATATGTTCTCCTCAGACCCCACCCACAGAGTGGCAAAACAGTCTATTTCATTCTGTCTCCAGTGTTTGATAAGAAATAACAAGTGTATTCAGGCAGAATATTCTTAATAAACTTCTCCTACAGCATTTATATTTTTACCTCTGCTACTCCTGTCAGAGACATTTGGGGGTGTGATGCTGCATATTCAGGAAAGATTAACATTTGAAAAATTGCCTATTAAAACAACAAGGAGAGCTGAACAGTTATAAACATACAAGACAATTTTTCTTGAGTACTTGTGGATTATCAGTGCCCTGGATTATCCATGGAAAAATATACTCCATTAAAATTCTGTCTCAAGCCAAGAGAAGAGGGAAAGGGGGCAGAGAGAGCAGTATTTCCATCCCTGGATAATAAAATAACTAAGTTACACCTTTCTTTAGAAATTAGGGATCTGGCAGCAGGGAGAGGAACAGAAGAGGGTATTTCTGCCACAGTTTCCTTATAGGGTGATACAGGGACTAAAAACAAGGGGAAGGATCTGATTAAACAACTTCATTGCCCTCTCTACCCTATCACAGCCTCACACATTGGCAAGAGTACCATGATGAACTACTGCAGTCTGGGGAGAAGGAGAAATTGAGCTGCCACCTGCTGCTGTGAGCATTTATTAGACTTACCACAACTTCCTGCTTAATATTAGCAGGAACTGTAATCAATTCAGCCAGATTCAGAGTTTTTAGGGTAAATACCAAAGTGAACTTTCCAAGTCTTGCTACAGAAAGCTTATCACAAGTAGGATCTATATTTTCCTACTGTCCCAAATGAGATTTCTTTCATCACAAGTGAAGTCCAAGGTCTACTTGGAAGTACCAGGGCCATCACTACTTCTCCTGGGCTGCACAGATACTCTCTAAGAAAGTTAGAAACAAAAAGTTCTGCCTTCTGGAAAGTTGTGCTTTAAAGGCTGCTGCCTCTGACCTTGCAAACACACATTCTGATATTCCTACAGGTACACAAGGATTTGCAAAATTTCCAAACTGGACAACAAAATACTTGGTGGTTGACATGGTGGTGTTCAGTCCAAGGCTACACTTGATGATCTTGGATGTCTTTTCCAACCTTAATGATTTTGTGATACCATTAAAATACAAAGAGCTGACACTGAATGAAATTGGGAACTGATTATAAAGATAAGAGTCAAATTACTGACATGTTAAGTAAGATAGAAATATCAATTGTTAAGATGCACAAAAAACTCCATGTCTGAGCAAAAAAAGCTCTTCTCTTGCATTACTTTAAATATCTCCACGGAATAAAAACCAACCAAGCATCTAGAACAGAACAACTGTCTGTCCTGTGAGGAAGGAGGTCATGTCAGCCCCTGGGTGCCTCACTGGGCCAATTATGGTTCAGGTTTCAAAACAGTGAATGATTGAGACAAAAGAAAGGAGAGAACAAACAAGAAACACCACAAAACTAATCTGTACTGTTTCCTCAGCTTCACTGGAAGGCAAAGTCAGGAGGAATCATCTGTGGGTAGTGGAGAAAGGAACTACTCTCACTTCTGCCACCTGCACTTTCAAAAATTTAATCAGATTTATTTTCCTGAAGGAGCAGTTCTGCAGCAAACACACAAGTACAAAATCAAATAATGGCACTCTTAAATTATGAAATTTTCAGCGACAAAGATGCAGCCTTCTGTTTACAAAGGGTTTTATAGTAAGGACCTGTTATTGAACAGTCAAGGAAACAATCTCATTCTAGAAATCTTATGGCCAAGGAAAAAAATCAGAACTTCAATCTCATGTTAATATCAGCACTACAGTATGTTCAGACAGAGAGAGATGTAAGAATCTATTTTATTTTTCACTATTTGCATTGTTTTTTACTATTTCCCAGCTTGGGCAATAAATAGCTCAAGCTATTCAAGAATTCAATGACCTCCATACTTTTCCTGTAACACATTTCATCTCTTATGTTTGCCTAGGTCAGTATTATTGTCTCCCTTTCAGTGATTAAAAAAATCTAGATTTAGAGGTGAAATGATAATGGTCAGGGCTAGACTGTTGTGCAGGTGGAAATTCCAGTGTTTAATCCATGTGACTGATTAACTTCATCTCATTCATGCATGGAGACCTCCATCCAAATGGCCTAATTTTTAAGCAGACCAGGATGTCTCCATGATGAAAGAAGTGGAGGTATGAAACAGGGTGAAAGAAGTGAGGTATGAAACAGAGAATCTCAGTTGTGCTCTCTGCAGTGAAGGAAGTGCCAGAATGGGTGGTTGGGCAGTTTGTCTCTGGATACAATTTACACTGCTTTGTTCTTATTCAAGCTGTACAGAAACAAGAAAATAAATGGGAAATCAAAACATAAGTGTCTTTATCTGATGCCCTTGGCCACACAGACAAACTTCCATGGACAAACTGGACAAACTTCCCATGGTTCAGGCTATGACATGTCAAATCCTGCTCACGCTTCCCTTCGAACATCGGCTCAGGGTGGACCCTCAGCTTCAGGAGGTAACTAATCAAGCTACCTCCCCAACAAACAGAAAAACAAACTTTTGTTCCTCCTGTTAGCAGAGCCACCTGTTTTCATGCCCTGGCTGTCCAGGCCATGGTGAGTCTGATGGAGCAAAGATTTGCCACTCACTAATTCCACACTATCATTTTTATCCATGGGGACCTTTTTCTTTTCTCCTTCTTTTCCACTTTATCCAAAGAGCAAGGTTGTGCACATGCTTATAAACTCCTAATTAACAAGCTGAAAAGACATTTTTCTGGAAATGCTTGACCTTTAAGCATTTTGTATGGATTTATTGATACAAGCAGAAACAATAATTTAAAAGACTATTTTAGGAGTGCCGAATAGCAGCACTTTTGTAAAGATAAATGAACTTCTTATTTCTACATTTACAGCTCTAAGCATTTTAATGAAAAGGTCCGTAAAAGTCAAAGATATTTCTGAATCTCTCCTTTGTCTAGGGCTTTTCTGGTGACTCCCTGAAACATCTATAATGTGAAGGGATGGGGAAGTGAAAAGCCAAATTTCACTTTGCCTCAGGTTTGATTGTATGCATTTAAATCAGACATTACTTTATACAGTTGGGTTTTTTTCGAATAAGAACAAATACATCCAGTGTATTTCCTACTGTCTAATTCACTAAACTTTACATCCAGAAGCATTTTGGGAGCTCATGATCTTTTGCTAACTCTCACCTGAACCTCCAGCCCTGGACTGGGACAGAAAGCTCAACCACTCCATCCCTCAGTGCAGAGTTACTGGATAATGAACACATGGGACTGGGACACAAGACATTTCCCAGCTCCTGTCTGCAGCCACCTCCAGAGGCAGACAGGGATCTCGCATGTCAGGGACATGGTTTTATTCAGCAATCCACAGGTGCTCTCAGACAGGAATGCAGCAGGCCCACTGAGGAGGGGACCTGTAATCCCTGTTGGGTAAATGTCATCCAGCAACACTTTCCAAAGGGTCACATTCAAATTGCAAAAAGAGGTGAAGGGATCCAAAGGAAATCATCCTTTTCACTGGCCAGTTTATTCACTAAAATAACAGGAATAACTTAAAATAGGAAAACCAGCTGAAGTCCCCAAACAAGAGGAGACAGTTGCATAAAAAGAAAAAAAAAAAAAAAAACAACAAAAAACAGTTCCTCCCATTCAACCAAAAGAAAATGAAAAATTTAGGAGATATTGCCAAGTGCAGTTATTAAAGATGATCACTTATGACTGCCATTTCTATTAATGCCCTGCATTGTAACTACAGGAGTAACCAACAGGAGTTGGATTCAATGATCCTTGTGGGTCCCTTTCAACTCAGAAGATTCTGTGATCCTATGATTCTCCTGCAATAAATCAACTCCATCCCAGGATAAAGGCTCTCAAAGACAACTGAAGTATAGAAGTGTGAGGAGAGTAGCAAGTGGAAGACATAAAAAATGAAACTAAGAAGTATGGCATGGGCAGAGAATAAGAATTCAAAGGATGAAGTCTAGAGATGCTCAGAGGATAAAAGAATGCTGCAGTGGAAACAAAGATGAAAACTACATTATCAGTGATCAGACTAAGGGCCATACATTCAGTTTCCAGCTATTTTGTTATTACTTATTTAGTCAATGCCTGAGTTTTTAAATTTAGGACTAGTTGATTTAAACAAGCTCTGCCTTTCAGTCCTGAATGAATACACACACACATATATACAAACACACACACACACATATATATATATGGATGTATCTACATATTGTATCTCTATTGAAAAATATTTGCATTTTACTGAGTTTGGGTACCTACATTTGTCAAACCATTGCTATGGTCATTTTGAATAGTAAATTGCCTTCCCCCCTCCTTTAGATGTAGTAACAAATGCTTAAGGACTTATTGCTACAATTAATTATCTGCACAAACTCATTGCAGAGCTTGTGTCCATGAGCAGTTTAAGATTACATCACAGATGTAAAGCTGTTAGGGGACATAACTGTTCTCCCACTCCAGAATTACACCAGGATAAAATCACTCCAGTCAATCACTGAAGAGAATCAGACTCAACCAGCAACAGAAGGTTAAAGACACATTCAGTTCTACAGCACGTTACCAAAATAAGAGTTTAACTCAGGAACATATGGGTTTGTTGTATCTCAGCTGAACAGTTCAATTATTTGAGCTCAACTGACACTACATTGCTGGATTATTTGCAAATTATTTTATACTGACATCAATACTGCAGTACAAATACTGAGTTCCTGCAATGAATTATGGAAATACTAATCTTCTTCTTTTTAAAGAACATATGCATCTTTTTAAGATCTAGGTCTTCTTCGTGTTGAACCTAAGCTATTAAAAAAATCTTTTTGTCTGTTATGTGTTCAATATTGGCAACAACAGTTTTACAGAATGGATTTTTAATGTGCTAGTGACAGGGGAACAGATTGCTATGGCAACAGCAAAGACGAAAATTCTTAACCTGAATGGATCATCGCTGAAGTAATTGCAGGGGTTTTTTACCCATTCTACATCCATTTTACAACTTGAATGCTGCATTCAACATTAAGCTTGCTTTATATAAATGCCAAGCACTGTGTGCAGCCTCCAAGTTGATTTGACCTAAAACTTGCTGCCCCTTCCCTCACAAATCCTGGATAACTGCTGTTCTCTAGCTCACCTGAACATCTGAATGCCATCATGTTTTCAGAGTCCACCAATAAAAGCAACAGGCCTTTGGACATAACTTTGATGCTCCTCTAAGACATGTTCAGATGCATATTTTTTCTGTCCTTCTAGACTCAGCTTGCATAAAAATTGGTGGAAATAATTTTTCATTCTCCAAAATCTGGTGAAATCACTGTGCATAGTATTTCCAGTAAACTGATGGAATAAGGTATCAGTTTCACATTTCATTGCATTCTAAAGAGGCTGTTATTTCAAACACATACTTTGTATGAACAGTAATTTAATTTGAATTTCATAGAAATGTAAAGGTTTACAGGTTTTAAAAGTGTTTGTTCTCCCCAGTTCCTCTCCCTTTACTCAGACTTCATTAATCATGCTTGCATATGCAATTTATTATTGGTATGAAGTAGACAATTGGAAATACATGTCCTGTTCCTTTTTCAAAATATCAATATTTTTGAAATTATCCTTCCTTTGGGCACCAAAAATACTATTTGAAACAACTCTACTTATAGCCAATTATCAATGACTTGGACTTTTGTCCTGGAACAGCTCTTTCTACATGGGGTAGGCACAAGCAGTAGGAGGCAAAGTACCCTAAATTCCACACCTGCTTTGAAAACCAAATTCTTAGTTATTGCTGAGGTTTTTGTACTCATCCCTTTCATCACCACTCATTTGCAAGGAAGCCCAAGGTGGTACCACATCTCATGTAGGTATCAGAAGAGAATATGCAGAGATGAAACAAACAATGTTCTGCTTTTCCTGTGTCTCTCAGGCTTTTCAGAGCACCACCCAATTTATCTCTGCTTTTGCCATGGGATTTTCAAACCACCAACTCTACTTCTTGCCACTTGCACATTGCCATCTGTGTGCACTGAAAAAATACAAACTCTGAACACACTGTAGGTATGTTTTCTGGAAAAAGGAAAACACAATGAATACAGCCCACATTTTTCCCTGTTTCAGAAATCCCATTGATTACTTACACAAGGAGACATCTGTGCCAAATGCCTATTCCTAAACACAATTTGCACCATAGTATTTACTGGTCAGTAGCTTTTTTCTAATGCACCATTTTTCAATCAAAAGATTTATAAATTATTTCTAAATATATTATAAAAATATTTTTTATATATAAGTATAAATTATTTTTATTAGGATTTTTCCAAGGGCATTAGACCACACTCTGAATTTCTGCATCAAAATAAAATTAAAAAAAGAAAAAAGGAAGTTTGGGTGTGCTAAATGCATTAGCATGCACATACCTGTTCTGTGATTTGTAACCTTATTCAGAAACCATATTTAACTAATTAAATCTCCACCTCCTGCACAAATGAGCATAATGCCAATGAGTTGAAGCAAGACTCAGCAGCTGTGATCACACCTATAGTCTCTTGCTCAGATGATTCATAAAAGGTTTTCTGTTTAACTACTCAGCTGTTCCAGGTTGATCTGGTTTTTAATGACTAATGTTTTCAAATTACTTAGTCTGCATTCACAGTTTGCAGAAATGTTCCCAAGTAAAGGGAAAATGTATGAACAGTGTCACACAAAGCAGTTTCACACCTCTCCCTCAAGTGAGCTCAGGCAGGAGTGAAAATCTCCAACAGACCCAGCAGCTACTGAAGCACCACTGTCCTACCACAGCTGCAGGATGTGAAGATTACAGTATGAAAACACCCCTCTTAAAAGAAAATATAGCAGTAATAATAACAACAACAAAAACCACTAATAGCTTGCCAAGCCTATTGTACAGTCATTAGGAAAATAGTGAAAGACATGCCAGTGATATAGATTAATTCTGCTGGTACAAATAAAGTTCTCTAGACCTGACTTCAGTGGAGATGTTCCAAACTCACACATTTGACAATGCTCATAGAATTTCCTGAGGAATCCTGTGTTATTAAGGCTTATAATCTTAAACTTACTGAAGTGTAAACATGACATGATATGCCAAGATATAAATAAATTTTGGTTGCATGTAATAACTTCTAAATTCAAAATCAATTTCTGGATTCAGGCTAGAAGAATGAGAGAGCTCATATTCCTCAAGATTTGACAATTCTGAGCCATCATAGTGATGGTTCAAAGCCACTTACTCTGGCTTTGAAACCCACTCAAAACCACAAATACAGCAGAAACCTGGAGCTTTTTATCTTCTCATACTGATTAGGGAGGTTGGGCTGTCCTTTTCTAGCAATAATAACACATGCAATTTCTAATTTCCCACATTACAGGAAAGGTTAAAAATTACATGTTGACAGAATATGGAGAATTGGCTTGTATTTTGAAAAGTCAAGTGTGAGGGAAAATAATATAATGCTTCACCCCAAAAAAAAGTGAAAGCAGCAAATTGGGTTGTGGGGTTTCATTAGAGCAAGTGCTAACTAATTACCATATACAGTCTTCTAAAATCATAGTATCCCTGAAGCATCTCTGTCAAATTTCTACAGTATTCTTATTACTGCTAGTCTACAATATCCTTCTTTAAAAAAAATCTTAGTGTACTAAGATATTATTCAAAGAAAAATTAATATTATATTAAATTAAACAATGCTGACTTCTGGGTTTATTTCACACCCAGAAGGATAGTAAATATTTAAGGTAAAACCCTTAAATCATCATTACCAGTTCAGCAAACTACAGGAAGCACAATGTTGCTTTAATTTTATCAAAGCTGTCATTCACATTCTGGTATTACCTATTCAGTCACTGCTATTGCAGTGATCCTGCAAATAAAAATAAACACATCTCCAACCCAGGCAGTCTCATTGCTTGATTCAGTGAGGGATGCAACAATCAAATTGTTTACAATATCCTACATGTGCAAATTTGATGACACAAGTCACTGAACTGGAGTTGTAATAAAATAAAACAAGAAAAAGAGGCTAAATAAATGTCTGTAATAAAGATCTCATGGAGAAAACCCCCCAGACAAACAATCATTAACAAAATGTCTTGCACAAAAGCAGAGGGCATGGTCTTGCCTTAACTTGTCAAATCTCCAAGGACAATATTTAGCCAAAGAATTAGAACAGTCAAAAAGACCCCAGTACAGAAAAGCAGGGAAATGGGAACAGATACATGGATATGATTAATCCTGTTGAAGACATGTGAATTATATACATGTTAACTCAGGATTAGGCTCAAATAGAGGATAATCTTGAAATAGTTTTCTGAAATCACTGATATTGAAGCCTGATTTTGTAAGATCAACAAAAAGAATTTTGGTTTGCCTTACCTTGCCTGGTGCCTGCCTTATTTTAAAAGGGTTTATATTTCAGTTTTCATAATGATAAAAATCCAATTCCAATGCAAGTCTTTCTACTCAAGAGGGCAAAAACACGACTCAAGACCACAGCATACCATCTGCTTAAGAATTATCTGAACAGAAGAAACATCAAGCCCAAGAGTGATTTAAAAGCAGTTAAAGAAGAAACAGGCTCATCATAAGTGAAAGTAACCAGTCTTTTCCCACCCATACACACATATATGAGTATCAAAAACACACCCTATAGCTTTTAACAGGCATCCGCCAACACTCTGTCCTTGTCACCGATGGAAACTGAAATATATCTGTCTTGCCATTCAGCTATTCTCTAAATTTAGAGATGAACAAATTTGGTTAAATTTGGATCAGGCACTTTGTGACTCACATTATCCTCCAAGCTGGCAGTCCTTCACATGTCACACAGAAAGGCCATTTAACATAGTGCACAATCCCACTCCTGAAGAGGCACTGCCCACAGTCAAAGCAAGGGATACACAAACACCCCACTAAAAGGCAGGAAACCCATCCAAGCCACTCTTATATGAACAGCAAAGCAGTGCCTGTGGGTTGAAATATGCATTCAAATCTTTTAATTAGTGCAAACAGAACTCCATCACTTTGAGCACAACTCTCTAGATTCCTAGACAGGGGAGGTCTGTCCTTCTCCATAGGAATATCTTCACACACAGATTACTTCCTTCTCTCTCTCTCACACACAAACACTTTTAATTGCTTATTGTGTAGCAATTTAACTTGAATTTTAATGAAATGGCTGTGATGTGAGGAAAAGAGAACAACTAAACCCTAGCATCAATAAGTACTAATAAATATTAATATAACATAAACACCACTTATATTGCGAAGTGAAACAAGTTTATTATCCACTCATTAAATCCACAGATGAAATACAATTACTGCCTTTATTACTGTCAGGAGTTACTTCTAAGATAGTTCTGTTTACTACTTGAGTATCCATCAGCACTCTGTGTTTAGAGCATCTACTGTCTCACCCATCTCTCTCACCAACCCCTCCACATTTATACATGAAATAGCTGAAGATCAGTATTTCCTGATACATTTTCCAGTCAATTTCAATATAGACACAAATGCGTATTGTGAGATTAGTAGCAGACCAATTGCCAAATCCCGATATAGTTAGAACACCAATAGGAGATCTTATCGTGCCTGTATTTGCAATATGAACATTGAAAGAGGATAAATACAGAATTTGCGGTCTGGTATAAAACAGATTCCTGCAAATTATTCAACTATGCCACAAACTCTGAAGATAATGAGAAAACCTCACCTTTAAACTATAAATGGAACTAAGACATTTAGCAATATTCCAAAGCCTTTCATTTCCTTAAGTGGTGCCTTTTATTAAAGTAATAGCATATGTAGAATAAGTAGACCTATTTATACATCCCATAATTTAGAAAAATACCAAGGAGATGACTTCTCCAGCCCCAAAGCTGATCATCTTTCACTATTACAAACTGCACTTCAAGTCTGAATCACACAGCCCTCAAATTTTCTATCCATCCCCTCACATTCTTGGTCCTCCATTTTAAATAGAAATAACTTGAAAATTCTGACATTTTCAGGAATACTTGACTGATAATTTCTGTGAAGCACAGACAGCCTCCAATTACAATGAAATAGCTACAGTGTATTATCATTTTTAGAGCGTTCTTTGCAATTCTGAAGTGAATCAAAGCTCTCCACGGGAGCTACTCTGATTAACGTCAAAACAATCATGTGCTAAAAACTCTCAGCATTAGAATAAGGGACTCAGAATTTTGTTTGTATGGATAATATATAAGGATGTAGGAAAATACCACAGAAACTTCCATAAGGGGACTGCCTATATATTCACAGAATCACAGAATTCCAGAAAGGGTTGGGTTGGAAAAGACCTTTAAAGCTCACCCCATCCTACCCCCTGCCATGGGCAGGGACACCTTCCACAGACCAGGCTGCTCCCAGCCCCATCCAGCCTGGCCTTGGGCACTTCCAAGGATACTGCAGCCAGAGCTCCTCTGGGCAACCTGAGCCAGTGCCTCACCCACCCTTACAGAGAAAAATTTCTTCCCAATATCTCATCTAACCCTGCCCTCTGTCAGTTTGAAGCCATTGTCCCTTGTCCTGTCACTCTAGACCCCTGTCCAAACTCAGTCTTCACCTTCCTTGTTGGGTCCTTCAGACAATTAAGTCCCTGCAAATCTTCTCTTCTCCAGGCTGAGCAATCTGGATTCTCCCTGGGTTTCATCACAGCAGAGCTGCTCCATCCCTCTGATCATCCTGGTGCCTCCTCTGGACCTGCTCCAGCAGCTCCCTGTCCTTCCTGTGCTGGGCCCCAGGGCTGGAGGCAGCTCTGCAGGTGGGGTCTCACCTGAGCAGGGCAGAGGGGCAGAAAACCCCCCTCCCCTGCTGCCCACACTTCTACATTTTTATCTTCCTAAATTTTAAAACTTTATTTTATAGGCAGTTAAAATTGCTCCCAAGAAAAGGCATGAAATTGGAGCAATTTCCCTCCTTTAACCTGGTCTCTTCTGTTTGGTTCTCTATGGACAGGACAATGCAGTACTTCTGGTTATAAGGAAATACAAATGTGCTGACAGCTCCATCACTTTTCTGCAAGACCAGGAACCACTGACAAAACTAAAGCAGTTTTCAGTTAATCTCCTTCTGCTTGTGTTGCTCAGTAGAGACACTTCTCAGATACTCACAGGAAGAAAATCCATTCCACAAATACTTAGCCGCATGTCCATTCCTACACCCCACTGCACATGGATCTGCTCATGGGATGTTCAGTGACACAAATGCTAAGACAACAACCACTGTCTGGTCTCCAGAAACTGGGACTCGCAATTATTCCCTTCTGGAGGCCAAAGGATCAGTGACTAAAACCATCCCTCAACTTTGGAGGAGTTACAATAAACAATGCACCCCAAAGTAAGGGTGAGAAAAGCCTCTTTCTCACAAGCCTCTGCATTCATATGTTAATTCCCTGTGAGTTGTGGTGTCCCATTGGCCCTGCCCCCTGTTCAGCCCCTATTTCCATTTTTGTATGTCTGCTCGACTGCTCTCCCTTCCCTGAATCCCCATTGGCCCTGATTTGCCACATTGCTCTGCTCAGTGAATCCCCAAAGGCTCTCTCTGTTTTTAAACACACCTTGCACCATTTTGCCCTACTCCCATTGGACCCTGATCCTCTGAACCATCCCCTTTTATCCCACCTATAATCCTGGACCCTCAGCCCATCTCGGTTCTTGGCCCAGGCCTGTGTTAAAAGTGGTATCCTGTTTTCAATAAATCATCATTTGGATCCCCAAGCAAGAACCCATCCTGACAGCATTCCTTATCAACCCAACATTCTCTGGCATTCATTTTCTTCCAGCAGGATGTTTGTTTGCCAGTTCCCACAGAAATAAATTTGGAAAAGTTGCTCTTAGGTTTTTACAACAAAGTATCTGACAGTCAGTGTAAGTCCACTTTTACCTACCCTTTCCTGCTGAATATTCTGCTGCCTTCACTGAAAATTTTTGGCTGTGTAATGAATACTATATAGGGCCTGATGAGGTTTTATTCAGTTCCTGAATTTTGTCTTTTCAGTCTTTATTCAGTCTTTGGGTGTCTGAACCCTAATGCAGACCAAATGGGAATGCAGATTGAGCAGAAAAGAAATCCACATGCTTTGGATGCATTGACACATACGGGATATTTTAAAAAGAAGCCATTTATCATCAGGAAGCATAAGTGCTTATTGTGAATCTGACATTTAAATATACCATCAACAGCAACCAGCACTGAGAAATGGTTTAATTAACCTGAAAGGATGTAATTTTATGCTATTTAGCAAGAAATACAAATTTTAAAGTGCTTTTATGCTGTATATATCAGAGTAGTAAGGCCAAATCCTGCTGTTAGATA
Source organism: Zonotrichia albicollis (assembly GCF_047830755.1). Taxonomy (NCBI): domain Eukaryota; kingdom Metazoa; phylum Chordata; class Aves; order Passeriformes; family Passerellidae; genus Zonotrichia; species Zonotrichia albicollis. The sequence goes on from NC_133822.1 coordinate 17,006,876, forward strand.
CACATATTTAAATATGGAGTAAATTAATGAACCTCCCTTAATGAACCTGCAACTAAGAGGGTGCAGATACAAGCAGAATCTGTCACACACACTCTATAACCCACTTCCTAAAATTACCATGTTCTTTAGAACATTCTAATGGTAGAGTTAAAACTTGGGCCCCAATGGCAAGAACTGATCACTGGGTGGTGAGTGGAGTGGTAAATCCTTGGAGTTCCTACTCTCTGAGAGTTTTTCTTTATTATTATTCTGTCCTGGGGTGGTGACTTTATGATGCTTGTATCCCCATTCATCTGTTTAGCCCAGAAATAAGTTTTGCACCTTTAAGACTGGTTCTGAGAGCAAAGAGGGGAGAGAAGAAGTGCAGAGTTTGTTTTCAGGAATGGCACTCACTCCTTCCTGCTCCTGGACTGTGCTGTCTGCACATGGACAGACAGCAGGACAGGGCTCTCCTTTGCTTTTAGGTAGTTTTTGGCTAGCTGAGGCAGAGAAGTTCCCTGGGCTATGGTTTTTCCTTTCCTTGGGCCTGTTTAACCCTGCTCTGCACAGAACACCCAGCAGAGCACCGGCAGCTCCAGCTGTGGGCGCCGGGCCGGGCCTGGGCCGGGGCATTTCCAGCACTGAGGGGCTGACAGAGACTGAGTGAGCTGAGCTACAGCCATGGAGGGGCTTCCTGAGTTTGGCATCTCTTTGGAGCAGCAAGAGCTTTTATTGTTTAATAGTGTCCATTTTTTTTGTGCTGGTGAATGCTTTACCTGTTAAATAAACAAGTTTTTTCTATTTTTCTTCAAGGAAATATTTCCCTGAACCACGTAGATGAGGGGCCACTTGAATCTGCTTTCAAGAGGAACCCTTTCGGAGGTTTTTCTCGCAAATTTGCCCTAAACCAGGACATAATTTAATTTGGCTAGGTCACCTCTCCTCTATTTTCACATATCTCCTGAAGGTACACTCTAATAGGATCATACTTCAGAATCCTTCCAGAGTTACAACAACTCTGTGCCCATGATGGCATGGTCAGTACTTACCTGTTCAAAATCTCCACATCACTGGTTTTCTGTGGAGTTTTCTCCTCTGTTGTTACTTTGAACAGAACACTGTTACCACGCCAGGTTGCTCTCATAGACCAGCAAAAGCAGAGTCCTGATAAGACCCCAGCAGGAAACCCAGACTTTGTTTCACATTTGAGGAAACTATAAAAACCAGAACAATATATGGAACATCAATAGGAACTGTTACCCACACAGAGCAGTCATTGCTCTGTTCCTCCAGGACGGACAGACATCCAGAAATCAACACAGCGACCAATAAAACAAAGCTCAAGTAGGCCTCCAACAAATCTCTTCAATATCCTGAAATTCATCAGCCATCCCTGACCAACACAGATCTGAAGAAAAATACAGCTGAACAGCAGTTGCAACACACAGTAAGAGCAGGAGCCATGGACTTCAGAAACACAACAATTTTGGCAATCACAAATAACCTGGCACGTGTCTGATGACAGCAGGATGATGGTGCTCTGGCAATGGCCAACATGACCAAGGCTCTCATAATCCATAGAAAAATGTCTTTATTTTTCCCCTCCCTTAGATCTGTGTGGAGCCTCTGGATTGTTCTTTTATCCTTGTGCCCAGTAATTATCATTTCCACCTGCATTTCAGCACATGGATTTACATGGATAAGGAATAATAAGTATGAGGCAGCAGTGCAAAGAGCTACAGCAAAAGCTAAAGGGGGCCATGGCATGATCCAGGTACTTGTTGGACAGTTCTCATTCCCAAGGATGCCATGTGGTGCATGGACATGTCTGAGGCATTCTCAAAATTAACAAAAAGGCCTGTAGTGTGGCTGCCAATACAGGGATCCTGCCTAAGGCAGCCCTTGTGAGCTTCCTATGGAGAAGCACAAACGGATCAGCATAAGTGGATCCTTTATTTCTCAGTTTTCCCACAGTAAAACATGGAATAATAATGCCTTAGTCATACTAACTCCATATTGTGAGGATAAATTAACCAGTGCCACGTTTTTAGGCACTGTAGTAATATGAATTCTAAAAAAAAAAAAGCTATATATAGCCACATAACCAATACAGGTAAATACCTCTATAAATAAAACCTTTAAGTACTGCTGCAACACAAATAATAAATAAAAACCAAAGAGGACTTAGTCATATGCACAGGCAGATTTACAGTTATGGAGGAAGTACTTTTACAAAGAGCATAGTGAAGCATATAAAGTAGGATGGTAAAGAGAAACGTAATAAATCATTCTACAAATACATTATTCTGAAAAATGGCCATTGTATGGGCCATAAGAGTATGTTGCTAAAGTTCTGGGATGCATTTTTTTTCTGGTAAATTGAATACACAGATAGCTAACAGGTATAAATGAGCATCCTCCTACATGTATAAAAGCCACATTTCCTGAAGAAATAAATGGATACCTGTGTTGTGTGCTCAGTCTAAACAGGGACACAAGTAGTTCTGTGAGCTGCGGAGTTAATGAAGTATTTGTGGACAACAATTTACTATCCTGCCAAGAGTTTATAGCACTATAAATCCTCATAGTGTATTTTGCTTTGAAAGAACACCTCTGTATAGAAAAGCCCTGGGACAGAAGAGTACATGTGCTTGGGCAAACTCCCAAATTTCCTCCAGCTGACCCAGGAAATACATGTATGGGAAGGGAAGTACAGAGAGGTGCAGGAGGCAGGTTTGATGCTGTTTATGGAGTCATGAAGGACAGGGAGCCAGGGCCTTTTCTTTACAAGGTAGATTGTTCCAGCACAGCAGATGGGACTTTGTCCTTCAGCAAAGCAATTTCAGATCTTGCTTTCAGTCAGGAAATTGTGGTGAGGATAGGAAAGGATAAATATCACATAAATATCATTGCAATAAGAATAAAATTTGAGAGGTTTGTATCAAAATGTTTTTATACCAAAGTATGTTGCAGGTACAGGCATACCATTGCCTACCCATAGCTCCAGGCCATTCTCTCTACACAATTCTAGCAATTCTCTGAAGGCAAAGCACACCTATCATGTATACATCACATGCCAGCAAAATTCAGCTTATGCCAGCAAAATTCAGCTTTGGCCAACATAACTTCTCCAGACCATCCAAATGAAGCTCTAAGCTCCATTTCTTGCAGTGGGAGCAAGAGCTGCACTCATGATATCCCTGGCTGTACCCTTGCATCAATCATGTCCTCACACATGGGATTGGCGCTGGAAGGCTGCCTAGGAATAGTGTGGATCATCACTGATTCCTGCAGCTCACCATTTCCAGTGCTTACACATCTCAATCCTTTTTAATCTCACAATACATCCTGCTTCTAATAAACCATGTGATACGTATGCAAACAATCCTTTAGCATTGTTATGCATTTATTTACTTAGATACTTTTCCCCATACAGATATGGCTTCCATTAAGTCAACAACATTTCCAAATCACTTTAAAAATTGGCTGGGTAAACAACAGCCTAAAATGAAAGTGAAGACTTGCTGCTGCCCAAATGAATTTTTTTGTAACAACCTTACATTTAATCCTATCTGTATTTGAAAGCTCTGTATTTAGACAGTGTTTGATGACCTATTTTTTTCTGCTGAGTTTCATTTAGCATTTCATTCTTCTTGCTAGATACCACATGACATGACCCTATACACATCTTCTATCCATGCTTGCTGACTATTCTCAAAAAGATAAAATTATGACAGTCCTCTGATTAGAAACCTGCCATTCCTCAGCTTCTTCCTTCATAAATTACAAACATAATCAGAGATAATTAAATCACAAAAAGACAAATTTTCAACTACAAGTTGAAAGCTTGCTATGTGAAGACATCTCTAAGTAAAAACACTTAGAGCTTTTTCTCTAGCAAGACCAAGGCAAACCCCAAATGCTGGTCAACATACCCATGCCATTCCAACAGCAGTTTGAAATGAAGCTGTTCCTTGCAAGGAAAAGTTGCAATGGCAGGACCAACACTGTTTGAGGTTTGAGAGAATCATGCTTGGCTCCAGCAGGCTCAATACAGCACTGAGCCCAGCATGCCTGGGATGTGCAAGGTGGGACTGGGACCCATTTGCCCTTTGGAAAGGATAAATAGGAAGGAGCATGGAATATTCAGCACCACAGCACCTTAGAAACTCTTCCTCCAACAACCCTTGAAGAAGTGAAAAGTTTGCAGCCAAATGTTCTAACTCATATTGCTCTCCAGCACCTGGGACTGGTGCTTCACTATTTGGTCTAAACACATTAAATTATATTTCAAGCTTCTTCTCTCACTGCTTTGATTATTTTCTTCCAATGGCTTCTGACAGTGACAGTAAAAGATAGTCCTTCACAAAATGATAGACTGTTGTAATATTGAAACTATTATCTTTCATATTATTATCATTTATATAGTTATTTTCCAGGATTCTAAGAAATATCTACTAGGATATCATCAAGTATATTTTCAGTAAAGCATAAACAATACCTTCTAAAAAGGAAATTACCCAGCATGAGATACAAAATGGATATTCAAAAGCCAATTCCCCAGACAAATACCTCAGTGTAACAGCTAAAGAGACACTGTTTCTCCAGAAAACCTGACAGGACAATTTGGTTTTTAAAGTGGCTGGATGTGCTTTCCATTTGTTAGTGGATGCAGTAGATGATGGTCATGCCCCAGATGTTTAGGAAGAGGCTTCCTGGGTATTAGTAGCAGTAGTAGTATAATCATCCAAGCTAACTTTTCTCCATAGCACCATTGAAACTTTCAGTTCTCTGTTTTTCTTAGGAGTTGTTCTTTTATATTGCTACAGAGTGGCTATTCCATCATCTGTAATAGGAATATTTTGATTATGAACTTGCTATAAGATCTCTGGCAAGATTCTTATTTGAGATTTCTGTAGATACTGTGAAGATGCATATGGTAAATAATAGTGTGTGCACAAAATGCTCACTTTTGAAAAGGAAAAAAACCCCACTTTTATATAGTTGCTGCATTTTGAGTAATCTTGGGAGCTTTTCTTATTAATGCCATTCAGGCAAGCTAGGCGTAGGTGGAAAAAATATGCCGGTTCAAGCCTCTTTTGATACCTTTAATTATTAAACATCTTGTCAACTAGAGTTGACATCAAAGGCACTTAATCCTGCAAGCAGTTCTGCCCATGTTTAACTTTATCCACTGACCATAACTTTGGACTCCAATGCAATTACATTTATGAACAGCCTTTGGGAAACTGCTGGACTGCTGTTAAAGCCCATAAGAGTTTTGCTGTCAACTTTGCTTGTTTAAAATATGATGTGTGTATAGAAGTGTGTGTGTGTGTGTGTGTGTGTGTGTATAAAGTGATAGACATGCTTAGTTCTTTCCAGAATCATATCTGAAAACCTTACTACTGGGCATAAAGTAGAAACCTTGTATCACAAAACTTATGTGATTTCTAGGAAAATATATCCTGTCTTACCTTTAAATCCATCATGCACTTTAAGATTAGAAAGGCTTAGTGGAAGTATATGTGTGCTCTGGGAACTATAGGTTTTGTGTTTATATGAAATCACAAGCATATGCTTTACCAGAGATATTAGCTTCAGATTTTAATATACAGAAATTACTTCTTTTTGGTCAAAGGTTGGACTCAGTGATCTTTGAGGTCTTTTCCAACCTTATTGAATCTGTGGTTCTGTGATTCTAATGTCAGCATTACTCTAGCAATTGTGACTTTGTAGAAATTGTTCTGAGTTTTCTTCATTTTTGTCTTTACCTTTTGTTCTCAATTATCCTGACAATCATCCCAAGGAAGCATAGGCAATTGTTCTCTATGCTGTTGTGTGTCATAGAAGTTTTGAAGAAAAAAGAGCTTTCTCTGATGAAGTGTCTTTTAAAGTTTGTTCTCAGACATGAACGTGTGGGTTACTGAATAAAAAAACTTCTCACAGAAACACTCAGTATTACTCTGATTTCACATTTTCACTTAAACTTCTAGTAAGTAATATTGTAGTGGTATTAGTACAGCTTTACTTTGTTCTCAGACAGTTCAGCAACAGAAAACACCTAAGCAAATATAAGTTCTTGACTCCAAAAGACAGAGTATCCTTGGTAGCTCAGTGGAAACAACAACAACAAATTAAGTAGAAGTAGATTATTACTTTCTTGACTAACTTCAACAGCAACTAATTACTTTTTGTCTTGTTTCAAAGGAGCGAATTAGTGGAGGAGTACAAAAGCAGAAATTCTGCAAACAAACAAAAAAAATTTCACTACTCAAACCACCATCCGTCCCTTCCTCACTTGTTCTCCCTACAAGAATTAACAGTGGGTCAGTTTTGGGTCTTGGCATGTGATGCATGTTAACATTTCTCCTAACAACCTCACAATTCTGTCTATTCATATGCATGCCACCAAAAGAGCTAAGGAAATAAAGATTACTGCTTGTTTCAGTCTAAGTTGTGATAAATATGAAATACCTGTAAAACTGGAAAAATTTCATTTGAATATAGGTTTCGTGGCTTTTCTAAGTAAATACAAGGAAAACATTATGTCCTTGGAAGAGGCTTGCAAAGACCAATCGGCCCACATCTGTTACCTCCTGAGGGTACAATGTTACACTAAGTTCATTTAAATAACTGAAAATTTTAGAAACTAAATATGGAAGTATATACAGAGGATCCGGTACTTAAAATTAGCTTCCAAAATAGAGGTACAGAAAAACTGTCCATTTAGGGAAAAGCAGCAACAGCGTCTCTTCTGTGTCTGTTTTGTTAATTTTATAAAATGCACCTATCAAAAGTTTAAAACAACCCCTTTAATCAAACTGTGTTAATTAAGAGATGAATTTTTTTCATCTCTTTGTGTTTTTTTCCTTTGTAACAGCGATTTTTACATTATAACCCTGAGAAGATGTTGGTAAAGGAGTGTTGACAAGAAACAAAGATTATGATATGAGAGATTAAAATAATCCTCAACAAAACCTACATCTGCTGTATTCTATTTTTGCCAGATTAATTAAAAGAATAATCTGAGCATTTAAAGAAAAATAAAATTCACATTTTGAGAATCAGTCAGCATAACATATTATCAGATCAGATTTTGGAATTATGAACAATAAAATACTAAGCAAACTTTGGACACTGCAGCAGAAAACATGTGCTGATACAATGGAAGAGCCAAAAGAGAGGAAAAGAAAAGAAAAATAATTTTTGCTATAAATGCTGGAAAGCAGGTCTCTGCTTCTCATCCACAGCATAATAGCACACACAATACACCAATTTTGAAACAGCATCTTTTCAATAGCAACATGACTTTCATTTTCACTGCAGGATGCCACAGGCAGTCCAGAGTTTGAAATATGTATGCTGGTCACATGCAAACATGCCACAATGTGCTGGAAATCTGCCACTTGTTTATGATTTCTCATCTTGTATGTGGCAGGATCTCAACTATTTAAAGCAGAGTTAAAGTTATTTTCCATATGTATCAAAATAACTGTGGCCTTCCTATTTATTAGTGCATGTAAGCCTTGTCCCCATCCCCTCCTTTCCAGCTAGGTCTGTGTTGTAAAGGTTTACAAGTAGGAAGGTAGCTGTCCAACAGTTTTAGCCTCAAATTTGATTACTCAAATGCTACTTCTGCTACCACAAACCACAAGTCATTCTGTTTAGTGAGCGAAGCAATGGAAAGAGCAAAAGGAGAAACTGTTTGCAGGTGGCTGTGCTGCTGTGACCCACACACTGAGCAGTGGGGCACATGTGTGTGCACACACAGCACTGTTCCTGGTGCTGGCTTTGTCTCCTTCATTGTCACCCTGCTGCACTTTACATCATGCCTTCAAACCCTTACTGATCTGATGTCAGCATTACTTCACATGTGCATCTCAAATGGGAACATGGTCATGCTCCACAAGGGAGGAATTCTCAGCTCCTGGCTGCTGTCTGCCATAGCAGTGATTTAAAACAGACACACACCTTTCAGCAAACCTTCATGTTTTCCTAGTAAAATATGAGATCTGTTTAAAAAGGACCTAAAATTCACTCTCCATCACATTTATATTTTAACACCTACACGCTGTAGATAGAACCCTCAGTCCATTAATCTTTCCAGAATGATGCTCTGACAAAGCAGCCTGGTTGTAAAAAGCTGCAACTGTTTACAGAGCAATATCATTTTTTTTCCTTAGTGGCCCCATGGCTATGAGAAAACATTTGGCATAACCCTGGGAGTTTACTTAGCTTGCAGAACACTGGGAATCCACTTTCAAACCAAAATTATGTCTCGGTCAATAATATAACATTCCACACTAATCTAATGCCACGCATGCAAACCAGCTGAACAGACTTCTCCAGCAATGACAGCCATGGCCTCTCTTCATTTACCCAATAGTCACAATAAAATTCTCTTAAACAACAGAATATTTAATATTCAGAGAGTGACAACACATAAACTCCCTGTAAACACAGTGACCAGCTATGTCACTTTAGTACATTGTCTAAGGATTTTGGTTCAAACCTATGAATTTCCATGTATTTCTCCTGTATTTCCAAATTGCTACTTATATACATGGCTGATCCTGCCTGATCTGAACCTTAGGTCATGGGCCAGCCATCCTCATAACTTCACACACTGAAACAAAGAAATGAGCAGGGCTTCAGCCAGGCACATGTGTACACACAGGCACCTAGAGGAGTTTGGGCAGTGTTTATGGAGGCAAAAGGCTTCACAGTCTGTATTTTATCCCTGAAATCCCATAAAGAATAGTTCCTTTTGCATTTATGCCTTGGGCACCAGGTTACCTGTGCCCAAGGAGAAGACATTGAAACAGGTTCTCATACAAACAAAAATGAAAATATTGCATGCAAATATTTTATGCACTGTTTCTAAAAATGCTGCGCTTCATGTTAAGGCGTTCAAGACGTGCAACCAAGGAGGAGGAAGAAGAGGAGGAAGAGGAGTAAAAGGAGGAAGAGGAGGTGGAGGGAAGGGTTTTAAAGAAGGTTGGGCAGTTCCTCCTGCCAATAGCTCCGCAAATGACCTGTCAGTTTGATGCAAACGCTCTGCCCAGCTTGGGCGGGTGCAGGGCGGGTGCAGGGGTGGGGAGAAAGGAGGGGAGGGGGAAGGAATTTCTCGACAGAGACATTTTTAATGACCCCCAGGGAGAGGTCACCGTGGCTGACGTGAGGTACCCGGGGGCAGGCAGCCTTCCTCCTCCTCCTCCTCCCTTCTTCCCCCAGTCCCCTTTCCTTTCCTAAAGCAAGCATCCAAAGGCATAATTAATAAACAAGAAGGTAGTGACTATTCGACTAACACTCGAGTGTTAGTTTTTGTAAGAAGAATTAAAGAATTTAAAAAATAGTAGAAGAAAATCTGGGACTCAATGGAAGCAGCCTTTCCAGGGCCGGAGCGTCAGCCAATGGAAGATGAATGTTAAACACGGGCAGGAAGGTTTGTGTGTGCTGAAGTACAATCTCAGCATTAGTTGGTTGGATTTTTTTTACAGCTTCTTTTGTCTGTTAGTTTCATCTCCTTTCTTTCTATTTTTCCTTTTCTTTTTCCTTTTCTTTGACAACTTCCTGCCTGCCTGTCATTAGAAGTAAGAATGTATTTCTTTGTCTCTGTCAGATCTTAGTTAATTAGCCATCACTGCGGCAGGCTCAAGGATTTAAATTCAAAGTGAAACTCATTCTAATCAAAACTGCAGCAAACTGGGGGTTTTGTTTGACTTTAACCTGAGAGTCAGTTATTGTATCACTGATGTACATATTGCATTACCAGCTGAGTGCTTTCAGCATCCCTCTATCAGTGTGAAATATTTAATCGGCACAAGGATCCAATCAGCACAGCAGAGGGGAAGCTGGTGTGTGCATTAATTTACTTCAACTGAAAAGCAGTAAAGCAGGTCAGAAACATATAACCTCCTCCCTTTCCCCCTCCTCCTTCCCCTCCCAAGCAAATACACAGCACATCAGAGGAGTTTTGTCAGGGGGAGGGGGGAGGGATTGAAAGCCACCCTTTATGAATCCAGATAGGACAGTCAGACAATAAATTAGTCACTCCTGCCAAAGAATGACAAACACTGCCTGAAACAGAAGAGGGGAACAATGCACAACACCACCACCACCCCCAGACATGCCCCCCAAAATCCCTTCTCCAATTAATTACATTGTGTAATTGTTTGGTTTTTAATCTTTGTCTCTTTTAAAGCTGAATGATCACCCCTTCTGTGTATGACATTGATCAGAAGGAAAGCACATGCCAGGAAATATTGAAACAGTCTTTTTATTAAGGTGCAAAACAGCTTTTGATTTTCTAACCTGACACATTCTCCAGGAAAGGCTTCCATTAATATTACTGCTATTAAAAATCTGGTTTAGAAGCATTCACAAGCTCTCCTGCACATCAGCAATTTTATACACGGCAGTGCACAACATCTAAACTTTTCCCACTTCTAATTCTACCCTTGTATTTTTCTTCAAAGACAGTCAAGTTCCTTGTCTCCCTGGCATCATAATGAGAATACCAACATGCCATTTTCTTTCACAAGGGATCACATACAACCTCAATGTTACATGAACAAATTTGTTCAATCCTCTAAGCAAAACCATTGTGCAGAAATGTGACGACAGACGATGATTAAAGTTGCATCAAAAAACATCCACCCCAGCTTGTCAGTGGGAGTGACCAAGCTCTCATTGTGGCTGCTCTCCTGGACAGGGCAGCAATAAAGAATTAATTAACAGACTTATGCAAAAAGAGAATTTTCCAAGCTGGTAAATACTCCAACAATGGTAACCGTGGGCTTAGAAATACATATATTCAGTCAAGTGCAATTAGCCTTTAATTTCTGAACCCATTAAACATCTTGCTGACTTGAAAAACCAATGCATTTTAAATGGTATTGCTAACTGGCAATCCACTCATCAAAGCTTGGAATTAGCTGCTTAGTGACGTGTAAACAGCACTTTTTAACTAACACAGAGTAGGGAGGAAGAGGATGCTATTAAATGAGAAAAGTCAGACTGATACCATGGAACATTCTGGTAGTTCCTGTGCATCTTGAAGGAGAGGAGGAGGGGGAAAGAGGGTTGGGGTTTTTTTAATAACCTCACAAATAATCCCTCATCCTTTCTCTCTCTCAAACCATGCCAATGATCAAGGAAATGAGAACAAGGCGCTTGATTCACAGCTGACTCTTTCTTCTTGTTACATCAGATCAAGAAGGAGCAGGGTAACAGGGAGGGGGGAGCTGATTTCTGCCTAGGAAACAAATCTACAAGCTGGCATTTTGTCTCCTTCTCCTATTAATTAGACCAGTTTTCTGTCAGAAACAGAGCTTTAAAAACTTGCAATGGAGTTACATGTGTGCCCACTCACACACAAGCTGCATATATGCAGAAAATTAAGTATTACGTATGTGGGATAAACTCCTCCCCCCAAAAAAATCTTCCAAGGCAAGAATAGTTGGTTTTCCATTTTATTTGATAGATGGATCTGTATTATTTTCCTTAATCCCAAGTGTAAAATGTACAATGAGCTGCTAATAGTGAGACACAGCCAGTGCTGAAGCCCCAGTAATGACAGAGGCTTCACACAGGGGCACTGTGTTCTGCAGCAAGTCTGCAAGGCTCTGCCATGCTTCTTTTAAACCCAAACTCACCACAGAGGAAAACTTTGGCTTGATCTCACTGCAAATAAAGCAGAAAGCACACAGGCATCCTCCTGGCAGGTCAGAGGAGGGCTTCCTGCTATGTAACACAGCTGTGTTCTCCCACAGCCCCAAAGCCAGGGTCCTACTTTCCATTAGCAGCTCAAAATTTGCACTTTTGCTGTTGCCAGCTTCAGTTTCTCATGATTTTCCTCACCCCATGCATTCAAGGGGACTGCATTCATATGGCTTATTTGTTGATGAAAAACAAAACCAACTCTCTACAAACAAACTCACAAAAACACCCTGGGTGTAAACCATATAAACACTAATGTACTTCTAATTTAAGTCTTAAGAAAACAAAGACAGAGTGATTAAAAGCCAGGAACATGCAGCCAGCATAGGTTCTCTAGAACAAGCTGAATGTTTCCATTGTGTGAAACTCATTCATTATAGCTATAAGATGCAGGGCAGACATTTGCATTTCCAGAGTGGCATCTTGTCATTTTTAGATAAATCATGGGACCCAGCCCCTCTCTAAATGGCATCAAGCTCACATTTCTTGATCATTTTCCTCCCTTTGTTTCAGTACTCTACCTCTTTTCTTCTCCTCTCCATGAATATCATTGAAGTTTGTATTCTGTGTCTAGAACTCAGGGGCTTCCTATTTTTGCTTAAAAAGGCACTGCTTCCTATGACCAAGCACTGCAAAAAGAGATGCAACTGCATGCAATCAGAAAAGTTAACAATAAATTAATTTATTGTATCCAGTTCCAAAGCTGCTGCCTTCTAATTCACATTCCCTGTGCCTCATTCCTCCCACCAGTCCCAAGCCAACCCCACCCCAACCTGATCATTATTTCTTTGATTACTGCCTCCTTCACCTCAGCTTACAATCAAATTTGGAAATGCACATCTTCTTTGGAGTGCTGGGAAGAATCAGCAGTACAATAAACCAAGCCAAATCCTTCTTTCTCCCCCTTTTTTACTAGATAACAAAATCCTCCCGAAATGAACAAATGTAACTGTGAACAGATACAGACTTCCCAAGAGATTAAACCATCAGTTCCTCAGTATACACAGAAAGAAGATAGAAGTTAAACGGTTGCATTTTCCCCAAGGGAAGGCAGATCTTCAGTGCTGAAGTGTTCCCATCAGAAATTCTGGATAAGTTGCCAAGAAAGGAAAAAAACCTTGCCTTCTTTCCAGACCTGGTGTGGACATTTCTGCAGCAATTCTACACACACACATTTCATCCCAGGAAGCTGATTTTATCACGGAACCTGAAGAGTATGCTTCCTTCAGAGGACAAAGATGAAGGCAAGTCTATGAACAGGTCTGTTGTAAAAGCCATCAGCTGTTGGCACATTTTACTAATGAAAAATCCATGGCTTGGTAGCACAAAGAGCCAGGCTCCTTCTAGCCCAGCCTCTGAGTTTGCTTCTGGCTAAGCACACCAGCACTGATGTGGAAACAGAGCTGCTTTCAGGATAAATCCCCTTGCCTCAGTTTCCCAACTTGATAGCATGTTTTCCTTGTTGAGGTATTGTGAAAACGAGCTTGTTACCATCCATTAAATACTGCTGATTTATATTTTAAGGACAAGTTAAATCACATGATTTTATCTTAACCCCACAGGATTATGACTGTCAAATCAAAGGTAGTGAACTATTACCCTGTTTTTCTGAAATATTTTCTCCTGTCCTCCAAAGGAAACCTGGTGGAGATGAAGATGAGATTTCACAAGTCCAAGCATTTTCCTGTGTGTGTCTGGGCTTGGCCAGGAAAAGAACTATGCAGATGGCAGAAACTTAATTTCATGTCTTTTCCTTTCCACATGTTATATAAAAAGCAATCTACAGACTAAAAAATGTAGTAAAGCCCATGACCAGAAATGGAAAACACACAACAGGTAATTGTACCTCTAAAAAGAGGTGCTACAGGTTTGAAAAAGAAAATTGTTCAAAGAAGCTAGAAGGGATGGCAGAAGAGACATACAGAGACAAATTTCTCTCAACAGCACTCCTGCCATTCTGTCGTCAATGGAGTGAAAATAGTTGACGTAGAAAACCTCTGAAAGATTCTCATCCTGCATCATAAAATAACTTTATAACAAATTATGGAATGACAATCATGAACAGTTGTGCAGGTGTTTGCAGAAGTAAAGGATGCAGAGGGATAAGTTGACAATGAACTTCCATCTCAAGACTTCCTACTTTCTCATAAAATGTATAGAGGATGACAATCTCAGTGGTTTTCTCTGTTCCTTCCCAGGACGTCTGAGCATCTGTACATCATCCAAAGTAATCCCTATGATCCAGGAAACTCCTCCAGAGGCAGGAACTCTGAGTATACATGTGGAAGGAAGCTACAGGAGCTAAAACTGAAGTCACAGAAACACTCACATGATGTATCAAGTCAAAGCTGGAGACTGAACCTCCACATCACAAGCACAGAACTTTAGTTATTGAAGAGGGCACCTTCACTCCTCATTTAATTTTTCCTTCAGTTGCACCACTTCATTTGCCATGTGGAGCATCACAAAACATAACTGTGAATGATCACACTGCTCTCTTTATCCAGCCTGAGGGCTGACTGTGCAGGCAGGCAGCAACAGCACTGCTGGGGTTTTCTGCCTTTCAGGCATGTAGGTTATCAAATAATGTCTTACCAAAAATATAAGGTAGTGTCCAAAACCTGAATGAATACTGCCTGATCAAATAACACCTCCTACAGAAGAGGGAAAAACTGAAAATTGGGGACTCCAAACCCCCATCTTTGCTCAGACCACTATTCAATATATTACTTTTTTTCTTACTGAGGACATATAATGGCCTAGTTCCTCTAGGGACATGGGTGGTTTAGAAAGATTTAAAAAATTAACTTCCCCTTCCTAGTCCTTTCCCCCATGACAAAGAATGGTGTCTGAGTACACACATGTGAAAAATCAAAAGCCAACTTAGTTTGAGAATCCCAAGGAATACCACTTGACTAGATACAGATAATTGGTCAGTGGAGGATCATTGATAAGAGGAGGATACAGCATCTAATTGATAAGGCTAATAAGATAATAATTGATAATAATAATTGGTAATAATAAGATAATAATTGATACGAGATCATTGATAAGAGGATTAGAGCATGTAATATTTTTCTGTTAATGAGACTTCCAAGAATGCATGAAAAAACTATTTAGAATGACTGAACTGTACAAATACATTAGCAGATATAGAAAATACTGTGTAAATTTAAGAAAGCAGGGAATTATATGCTTTCACATTAACTTAATGGAAATGAAAATGATTAGACAATGCTTAAAGGGAAAGAAAGGTATACAGCAGAGTTGGGAAAGAATATTAAAGAGATAAAAGAGCTGCTGATGAAGGACTGCGTAGATGCTTGAAACTAAGACAGTACACAACCATTATTGTGGGGACCAAAGAGAGTAACAAGGAATAAATAAAGGAGATTGTGCCAATGACAGCACATAAAATGGAATGTAGAAGAGAAAATGAGATAGAACAGACCGGGCTCACTTCAAAACAACAACAGGAGAGGAGCACAATGGCTAAGGAGAAGGCAATGACACACCATATTGCCACTGCCTTCACATATAAAGATGGAGATGCTTCTTTAAAGCATCTATAAAATGGAAATTATCTGCAAAATTCAGTCCCTATTCCTCAGCTGTGTCTGAGCTAATTTCTAAACTACTCCCATGAACAATAATAGGAGAAAGAAAGACATTTATATGTTGAGGTTTTGCTATTGTGGTGGTAAGCACTTGGATACTTTAGCCATGAGAACTCTACAGGGAGCTGCAGAGTGGCCCTGATCTGTGTATATTCTCAGAAAGGGTTCAAGGACACAAAAAAAGGTGAAAAGCAATCGAGAGAAGCTTCAGCAAACTTTCCCCCTAACTTTTTTACATTTCAGAATCAGAAGAAACATTTTCTGTTGAGTGCAAAACATCACAAGCACTTAAATGCCAACCTCCATCAGTCAATCAGATCCTTTGCCTGGAACAGACAACAGCTTTTCTTCTGATAAAAGTAATTTCACAAAGATACTGAGTACAAAAAATGACAAAGTGGTCAAAAAGACCTGGTGCTCTAGCTTTCCCGTTCTGTAGTGCACCCAATTTGTTTTACATTCCCATTTGCGTTAACTTTTTCTTCTGAAAGAGTGGAACGCCCTTCAGAGCTCAAGGCAAGGGTTAAGTGGCAGGTTTGTGCAGCAGCCCATAAAGATTTGAGTTCAAATACAGGACAAGGCATGAGTAGGAATGAAAAATAAAGTCCTTGTTCAAGTTCCAAAACCATCTGTTGTGTAACTCCCAATTTGGAATAAGATTGGGCTGCAATTGTGTGAACTGTAATGGCACAATTTAGCAAAAGAATGGGACAAATAAGAGGCAATATCAAGTTTGCTCATTCCAGTGGATTCCAGCTGAGCAGGAGGTGTTAACAACACTCAATGTGGAAACACCAGCTCTCTACACACCTTCTCTGTATAGATGCTGCAGCCAGCCCCACTCCTGCATTTCCATGCTTTTATTTTTTTTTCATAAAGGATTGAAGCCTTTAAAAGTAATTGTGGAAAAATAAAGTTTAGTAAAGATGGCCTCATCCAGGAGGTGAGGGAAACAGGTCATGTTTTAGAGAACACAGTGTGCCAAAATGAATTTCCAGTTCTTCCAAGGGAAACCATCTCCTGGTCCCTGAATCCTCCTCCTGTGATACACTGAGTAACCTGACTGCACCAGCATTCAGATTGTTGTGCAATGATTAAATTTATTAATTAAAGATAACCTGTGAAAGGAAACAAACCCCTAGCTTTTAATACTGGATTAATTCTTTTAATGGTGAATTTCCCACTTCAGATCCCACCCTTGCTGCAAAAACAGCTGGGCCAGAGTGGTAGAAGGAAGCACTGGGGAGGAAGAAGGAAAGAGGAGGGGGAAATGCCATTACAGGAGAGTTCTGATGGTGTTGGGGCTGCAATGGGCACAGGTTTGGTGATTTCACCACAAACTGTGAGGAAAGTGGGAAACAGAAAGGAAGGGATTAAAGAATAAAGGAAGGAACACATGCATGAGGACAGTGCACTTTGGCCAAAGGAAACAAGTGCAGAGCCTCTGTGCCTTTCCCTGCTAGGCCAGAAGTTTAGTAACAGTACTTCCAGTAGTGATCAACACTCACTTTTCCCACAGTTTTGTGTGGAAACATTCCATTTCCAGCAGGCTGCTGCCAATGATAATGTGCAGACTCAGCAAAGAGGCTGAAGGCTGCATGGACACAATGAATAAATTACCCTCTCAACCCTCAGAAGATTATAGGTCTCTATCAAGTCATTTAGATCTAAAATCTGACCTGTCTTAAAGCATTTATAGCTTGTCAGGGAATATGTTCTGTATATTCAACAGTCATTTCAAGTAAAATAAATCCCTTTTTATAAAAATTATTATATTTTTATACTTAATAATTCTAACTAAAATTTCTTTTAACAAAAATCCTTCATCAAAAGAGCTTGTGCACTAAAAGTTCACATCACAGCTAAACAGACACTAACATCCCCACATAGGCACATCCCACCTTGCAGACACTGCTCCCAGTCTTTTGCTGACATGATGAATAAGAAATAAATCACAGGAATGGGAGTCATCAAAAAAGCAACTCAATGGAAATTATTAAAAAATAAATTAGTCAAATGCAGAAGGATAGATGAGGCAAAGGAAAAAAAGGATATTGAGAGAAAGACATTTGAAATTTTATGTTTCTTGACAGCATTCTTTCCAAAAACCAAAAGCAGGCTGGGCTGGAATGCAGTGCTGTGGTAAAGGCAGATGCATTCAGTTTTCTTAACTAAAAGTTTCAGGAAGAAACAACTACAGCATCCGAGATGCTTTCTTAATGTGAAGGTGGACAAAGCAGCAAGAGCCAAAGACTGCTGAATTCAGCAGGAGCTGAGTCTATAAATGGGCCAAGCAATCTGTAAATGGAAACTTTTCCAAGCTGGAATGAAAGTAAAGCTCCTCAGTATTTTAGCAGAGAGCATGACTGAACCTCCTGCTACTCATGTACCATCCATTAACATCCCTCAATGCTATCAGCATCGTCCATTAACATCATTGCATTCCAGGGCTTATTAGCATTCCCACTCCACAACATGATGGAAGTTTATCAGCTGATTGCTTATCTGGGGATGCTGTGAATGAACAGAAGATATGTTGAAACAGGGCACAAATGTTTCCAGCTGAGAGATTGGATTTATTGCTTTTTGATGGGCTCTAAGACATGTGATCAATTTCCTAAGAGAGTTTGCTGGTTACCATGTAGTCTGTGGGTATAACAGGACTTGCCACAATGCATGAGCTGCAGAAAACAGAGCAAGTCCAGTTTGGAGTGACTGGAACATGAAGGGCGAAGAAATACAGGCTTCTGATGCTGACACCTGTGGTTACAGAGCAGGCAGTGCAGTCCTTATGCTGTTCCAAGAACAATTCTATGTCTGAGGAGGACAAAACCCAACCCAACTGTTCTAGACTGGCACATGTACATGTCCAGATGAGCCTTGCTGCTGCGATATCAAATTTTGATAATTCTAGCCCAGAAAATTAAACAGTGAAATGTTTGGTGATGCAAGTGCACTGTTCTTTGTCTTGAAACATGTGTTTGTATAAAACTGCAGTCTCAGGGGGGAGTTAGCCCAGCTTTAGAACAGTTGGATAAGAGTGGTGAGTGAGCTGCAGGAATTATATTCTTAAATCACAAAATGGGCTCGCCTTGCCTTAGCCCAGGCCTTTATGCCTTAGACCTTGAACATCTCCTGATGTTCAGACAGAACTCCTGAATAGCTGTTAACATTTCATCTGGCTTCAAACATGTTAAGAATGTTAAGCCTGAACAACACAAGAAGGAAAATTTGTGCATTGATCTCAGGAACAGTCCATTTAAGTAGAGCCATCACCCTCCAGCTGTTCAGGACCCAGACAGACACAGTCAGGTGGTCATAATTTGCCATTTGACAAAATATCCTGCCATCCCTAAAGAGGATGTGCTGTCACCATCACCTGCAGCAACCACCTTCCCCCTAGAGATAAGGTGCTGACAGCCAGCATTCCCCAAAGCAGGCACACATTGCCTCACCCTCCCCCTTGTCAAGACTGCCAGTTATTGCTCCTGCTTTTAATTTAAAAACAGCTCCTAATATTTGCCCTCCTTGGTACACTGGCAACATGCACAGTGTTTTTGGCAAAGCCTTGCACAGAAATCCTCCTGCCTTGGGAAGTTCTGGCTTTCCTTGAGAGGCTGCAATGAAATGTAAGAGCACTTTTGGCTGGGGAGGAGGCTGATGCTGCTGAGATTGCTCATGCTGAGCAATGAAGCTTGGATGTGACATTATCAACAAGGATTTTTACAACTATGCAGGAGACAAAGCAAAATGACCTGGACAAACTCATTGTCCTGGCAGACAGCACAAGAACAAGCAAAAGTTGACTCATGGCAGTAGAAATCAGTCCTCATATCATCGTTACTAAACTATAATTAGACACCTCAATTTTTTAAATTCACTCGTGATTCTTTTAAGGGCCTGGAAAAAGGAAGGAAAATTTCCAACAATTTCATACAGAAATACTTTTAAATTGACTTTTAAACCGTTTTCATGTATAAGTAAAAAAAAAAGTTCTCACAATATTGGCTTTTTTAAACTGGCCAATAACTGAAAGGACAGGAGTTGATAATATCACTAATTGATAAGACAATAGCACAATTATTCTACATTGTGTTGTATTAAAATATCAAGAGGCATGTGTCATCTCAGCCACAAGCAACCATGAAAAAGTCATGCCCTTCAAGGGCATTTACAAACTTTCCACAGCATCAGCAGGAAAAAGGATGTATTTAACCACCATGTCTGACTTCTAGCAATAGAATGCTACAAGAGCATTTGTATTTTCCTTGGTCTTTTGCTATGTTTCTTCACACATGGGCAAGAACAAATGAGGGCTGCACATCTTCACTAGCACCTTGAGGAATTGCCGTCCCTGAAAAACAGTCACATTTACCTTGGAGGCTGGCCCAAGCATTCCAAACCTTGTTCCATTTTTCTGTGGACAGGCTCCTCTGAAAAAGCATTTGCAATGACTGCTAAAGCCTGTCAGAACTGTAGGGCAGCTCCATCAGTGCCTCAAGTCACAGATGTGAATTAATTTCCAGCCCAAGCTGGAAAGCTGCAGCCAGACATGCACAGTAATTGAGGTCTAGCAGAAAATCTGTGCAGGGATACCCCAAAATTCCACTGGACAGTCACTGGTTTCCATCTCAGAATGGTCAGGACATGACTATTTGCAGAGCTAAATGTTTTAAGGAAACTTGAGGATTATGTGACTACCAGATCACATTGCACCATTCAGAAAACCCAATTCAGGAATATTTGAAGTATTGAGCATGAAGTTTATAATTTCTTCCTGGAAGCCACTCTGAAACCAAAGTGAAACCTCAATTTAAGTATCTCAAGTAATAGTAACTTACTATTTTACTAAGTTTATGGCTTTCAATCTTGAACATCCTCATCTTATTTCCAGCTTTAGCTTCCAGCCACTTACACCTTTCTCCCAGCTGCACAGAACAGCTGCCTCCTCACTCAGATGTTCCTTTCCTGAAAGACAGGGACAGTGATTCTGGTTTCCTCAATACTCACAGCAGGCACTAAGTTTGGGGTAGAATATAACCCTGGTTTTTGACTTGAATTGCTCAGGAGTTTCACCTGCAGCTGTAACCAGACCTGCAAGGGCCTCTGACATGGCCAGAAGTTTTGATGGGTGCTTCTCTGTTCTAGGATTTTTGTATTTTAATGAGATTTACAGTGCCAAAGGGGGCTGAGTGTGCAGGAGCTTGTGTCATTCACGTGCAATGCAGTTGCAATCCAGTCTCTCACCTTCCCAGCTCCCAGCCATTTGCATTCTGGCAACATCTCACTTTAAGTCCCCAAATACCCCCAGTCCAACAAAGAACAAATACCAGCTTCTCTGAAGCTACAGCAGAGAAAATGGCAGCTAAAAAAATGCATAAGGCCAACTTCAAAGTTGTTGAATTTGGTGCTTGGGCTTTGAAAAACCTGTCATTTGGGAGGAAGGGTGGGAGGCTGCTTTCTCCCCCCTCCTTTTCATTAAACATCTTTTCAGAGCTTGGGAGAGCTACAGCTCTCATTATGCATTCCTCCTTCTGGAAATAAATACCTGTGTGAGTTGTCACATTAGTCAGCAGATAGATGACAAAAACAAATTACAGCCTGGCACAGAACCATGCACTGTGTGTGGATGTGTTACAACAGAGGAGCTGCTCTTACAAAGGTGGTTGAGTCTCAGAGGGTGGAGACTTTTCCAGGAGCAGAAATCCAATAATGAAGGACTTCCCAAAGAAGAAGCAGGGAATCATGATTGTGTTTCATTCCTTTCTCCTCAAGGAGATATTACACACACTCCCCATATGGCTCAGTGCTACAGAGGGAAATCCTACTCCTGCAATGCTTATTCCAGCTCCTGAAGTCAAAAACAAGCTAAACAGTCCCACAGCTCACTTCAGCCTTTAAATAAGCTGGGGCTCCCCAGAGGGATGGGAACCAAAAATTTATTTCTCTTTTCAAGGTCCACAGAATTTGTCCCCTCTTTCTCTCTCATTGTACACGTTTCAATAATTTTTGGTGTCAGTTATGATGACTAAATCAAATTCTTTTTCCAAAAATAACAAGATTTAAAAAACATGCTCATAGTCCAATGCTCACTGTGAAAAACTAGTTTTTTCAATCTCAACAGGATCAACATCCTGGATTGGTCCTACTGCATTCCTGCTCCCATGCATGTGTGCAAATATGAGCCAGGGGAGTTATTCAACAAATAATCAAAGTTCTGCCCTAACCTGGATAAACAGATGATTGTTTTTGAGAACCTAAGGCAGAGGAGACTAAGTTGCACAATCAGATTTTCTGATGAGGATATTTCAGTGAGTAAATGGAGTTACTTCAATTGTTCCTGGAGCAGCTGGGAGATCTGTTGTTCCTGTGAATGTCTTCCCACTGCTGTGCTGCCATAATTCTGGAGCTGTAGTGGAAACTACAGTGTGGGACCTACAACAGCATCATTCCTCACCAGAGAGGGATGAGAAAGAAACTCATAGCCCGCCTTCCATGCATTTCTCTAACCTTAAGACACCTTTGTGTTTGCCTTGTCTCTAACTTAATGATATTTGTACACACCACAGTGTAACAGTTACACATCACCATCACCGGTGATGTCATTGTTCAAGTATTTCTGAACAGGTCACTGAATGCAAATGAACAAAATTTAAAAAACAATCAAACCCAGAAAACCTTTTTACCATTTAGATTCAGAATATTGACAAAAGTAATTGTATTCAAATGCCGTATCCCCAACTAATCACAGAAACAACTTAAAAATGAGACTTTATAAAAGCAATAAATTGTGGGGGTTTGTCCCCTTAAAAATTGTGTAGGAGTGGTGTGGTCAAACTTCCAGAAATAATCACTAGAAGTTAAATTATTTGCACAAATTCAAGTGGAGAATTTATGCAATCACGTTTCCTACAGCTAGGGCTGTAAGAATAAAGTCAAGCATTGTATGACACACAATATCCCTGCTAGGGCTGGCCTCCATTTATATGCTATAAACTCAAACTGGGCAATGAAAATAAATTTTCCAGCACCATTTTACCTTGTGCTGCTGTTCAAAGCTCACATTTCAGTCCTTACTCATTCTTGGTGAGTCACAAGCTTTTCAAGCTTTCGACGTTTGGGTACCAAACCAGGCCAGAACTTCAATCACTGTGAGCAGTGACAAGGCATCAACGTTCCTCTGAATCATTGTCAGGACCCAGGACATTCCTCTGACTGCCCTGGGTGATTTGAGACCCTGGCAAGGGGCTCAGACCTTGGCATGGAGTCAAAACCACCTGTGCCTTCAATTTTAGCCCATGGAAACAATTACCAACTTTGTGTGAAGATTTACAAGCCACAAGAGTTTGAGTAGAATGATTGTTAATTTGTCGCAGTGTGAAAAAGTAGAATTTTGGGGTTTTAGAATGAGAGTTCAAGAAGAAAGATGGAGGAATTTGGGTGTGTTCTGTCCTTCTTCTTCTTCTTGTCCTCCATCTTCTGCTATGATGGATTGGTTTAGAATAGAGACAGACTGTCTAATGATAGGTATTGGAAAATTATTGTAAATAAAGTGCACGTAGTTCTTAGTATAAAAAGTTCACACCACCCCAAGGGCAGTTACTGTGCCTCAACTTGACCTGCTGGACAGATCTCAGCAGATCAGAGAAGGAATGTAATAAATAAGAAAAAAAAATAAACCTTGAAAAGCAGAACTGACAAACCTCGACTTCTTCAGTTGCGGAGCTGGGACCAAAAGACTTTCTAATACCTTGGGGTCATGTCAACCACAGAAACCCCAGAAATCATCATTACCACTCCCATGTTTGAAGAACTCTGCACAAGGGCTAAGGACTGGGTATAAATGTGAATATTCAGGTGAACTGAGCACACTGAAGCCAATTTTGCACCTCCTAAGGATCAATACGCACACACTACTTCTGATTTAGAGACTCCCTTGGCAATGTTTGCCAGCCCATGCCAAGAACACCGTGTTCTGGATTCACACGGTTGGCATTTCAGATGCCCTAAGTACTTTTGTGACTGGGCCCAAGTTTTCTTACAATGCTTAATACAAGCAATTAGGTGTTAGTGCTGTTATAAAATACTTATATTATGTGATTAAAAAGACCCCTCAGTTTAAATCACCTCTTTGCTATGAGACACCTACACAGCACTGCTCAGAGCAACACAGAGGTAAGGTTATTTACTTGTGGGGGTTTTGCTTGCTTGTTTGAACAAAACTGCAACAATATAAGAAAGCATAGGCAGTAATGACCTTTTCTTTACACAGATACAATATTGCCAGATTTTATGCTTTACAGGATTTTGCAAACTGCAGCAGAGCTCAGAAATAATACCCAACAGTTTTTAAAATTCCTCTCCAAGAAAACAATAACATCCACATCTAACACCCATGACAGTGAACTTGGAAACACCAGGTAGGAAAGTATCGGGTTTGTTCCTGGTTTTTGTATTTTATTTTATTTATAGCCCATTGCCAACACAAGCACACACAAACACACATTTAACTAGTGCCCTTGATGGCAGCCATGTAGCTCTTTCTGTCTTAATGATTGGTCTATAATGAAATATTGGAAAGCACTGAGCTGCCTTACAATACACTTTGCACATAAATGCAAATCAATAAGAAATATGAGCACTGTCTTTCAGACAGCTTCAGGTCACTGTACAGTCTCCTGTATTTTGTTTTGTTTGGTTTTTTTAACTGCAGTTAATGATGGCTGCTTATAGCAAGCTGGAAATGATCTTCAAGCTCTGTCTTTTCTCCTCACTATATCCCTAGAATGTTGGCCAGTAGTCAAATACTCCCAAAATCATGTGATTTTAGCCAATATTGTCACCAACAGCCATGAAGAGACAAGTTGGCAGCATCTGCTGTGCCTATCTGATGTAGTCACACCGAGCATCAGTACATACCTATGAGGTAAAATGACTTCCAGAAAGTGAAAGAATAGAAATTCATGGAAAAGTGTGAAAAAGTTTGCATCATGTTTCTCAGAACATCTCTCCTGGATACAAAATGCTTTTCTAGACTGGTAACCACTTCAGTTATCGGGGACGACTTAAATTTACATCCCTTTGTACTTGCACAGGAGTACACAAGATATAACAGACACCAATAATGAAATCAAGGAGATAACTACACACACATACATATGAGGCACACAAATTTTGAATACTTAGTCGTATGACTGTATATACATAAAAGTAAATGCTGAAAAGAACCACTTGACTGATGTCCACTATACTAGGGATTGCTTTTCTAAAGTACTTTTTTCTCTACTATATTACAAGCAATTTGTACAATGGAGCTTGACATGTTAAGTATCATTTCAGTAATTAGGTAATAACTGTGCCAGTTCCTCAGCAAATGTCTCCTCAGTTTGCTTTTGGCCAATTTTCTGATATTAATTTCTCACTCAAGCATTTTAAATAGCATTCATATGAAAGGAAACTGAAAGCAAAAAAACCCTTGGTCTTCAAATAAAAACTTTTTTCCCCCTCGTATATTCTTCTAAATGTACAATGTTTGGATATGTGGAATAAACCAGTGAGACTCATGGAGGAAAAGTTCATATTTCTATGTATGTCTCCACTAGAATATCACAAAAATAATAGAGGATAAACAAGCTCTTGACTTTCCTCTTTGCCAAGCTACCACTTTTAAAAGGGCCCATAGTATGTGTTATTTCTGATTCAGATCTTAGACAGTGCTTTGAAACCAGACTGCACATTTGAATCATAAGACTATTCCAATTCAGTAAAACAGCTGTCACAAAAATAGGAAATGCAGTATGCCATTACACTTCCCAGTCTTCCTTTGGATACTACTGCTGGTGTATCTAACTAAAGGGATTGATTTTAAAGAGTGGCAGAGTGTCCCTCTGCTCTTTTAAATCTCCCCTTGGCCATACATTCATGTAAATGTAGCAAGAAAGGGGAGGGAAAAGGGAGCAAGTAGCCTCCAAATGCCATGCAAAGAAAATACCAAGTTCAACAGTTTTGCAAAAGCAGATGCAGTGTCAGGACAGTCACACACAAGCCCTTTACCTTCCTCCTTCAGCATCCACCCATTATTTTAAGCTTTACCCCATGAAAAGGCACAAGCCCATTTAAAAGTCCACACTGAACTTTTGTTGAGCCATGAATTCAACTATATATCCAGTTTCAAACATCTTTGACAAAAGTTACATTAATAGCAGGAGTTGTGCATGAAGCCAGCTCCTGGCCAAGTGGGACCAAATATCCTGTTTTCCTCCTGGTCTGTATTTTTAGAAAGAACATGTTTTACTGAAAATGTGTAGTAAGCTGAAAATCAGCTAACCAAGGTTCATAGCTAACCAAGGGGGAAAAAAAAACCTTACCAAGTGAAATGTAGTTAAAGATTACTTTTACAATTTCAGTTCTCCTGAAAGTAACAGCTTGGTTTTCCCTCTGCCAGAATGAATTCTTTGGGCACTTTTTCCAGGGAGACATACAGCTGCAATGGCTGAGTCTTCCACTCTTTTCAAATACTACATTGAAATGTCATTGAGGAACTTTATGAGGGAAAAAAAAAATTTAAAATCACACCCCTGTACTAGAGGTACAACCAGAGAATGCAGTAAATGATACACTGATTAAAAGATTCCTTGTTGTTTTTTTTTTTTTTTTTTTTTTTAAGCTCTAGGCTTGAATCTGTTTCTTCCACCCTGGAGACCAAGATTTCCTGTGTGCATTACACACAGGAACAATAAACACACAATGTTTATTGCTTCAGAAACATGCACCTAGTGAGACAGTGTGTTTTGCAAATGATGCAATATAAAGACCTCACTTTGCAGCCCTATTTAGGCAAAAAATTAATGTAACTTCTAATTTTCTCATCTCATGCAGAACATCACTCTGCTTCTGTGCTCCAGGGCCCAGATTATGCTCACACTTAAATCTCACTATCTAATCTCCCATGGGAGAAACCTGCACTAGAGCTGGAAATTGTTTCACAATTCAAGAGTGCTGTGTTCCTCTAATGATACTATCAGAGATTATTTTAACACGCTCATTTTATGCCTTTTAGCTTAACTTTGACACCAAGGAATCAAAAAAGTACATGAAATGGGGACAATACTAAATTAATGGCAACTGATCCAAACCAAAGAGTGAAAAAAACTCCCTGCTGACTCTGGATCACAATTCGCTCATGTATGCAAGGTAACAACAGATTGATTACTTTTTGGCCTCCTGGCACATTTACAGTTAAATTGCTTCATTTGTAACAGAACCAATATTTCTAATTATGTAAATTATAGTATTAAAAATATAATGATCTCCAGTGGAATCTAAACAAGAATATGACCCAGTATTCAGGATCTATTCCAGGAGAGTTTTCAGCTCAAAATGCAAATTAAAAAATATATATTTCTTTATGCAAATAAAGGAATAGAAGCACAACAATGTTGGGTCCCAGGAACCTAGGGCAGTCATCTCACTCCAGCTCAGTGGCAGGCTCAAATCTATTCTTGTACATCCAGACATTCCCAACAGGTGCACTGACACTTTTTAATGCTCATTAAAAAGTTTTTTCACTGCATTCCTCTAAGGCCTTCAAATGTTAATAAACTAAAACAACAAAAATGGAGGATAACAGTAGTTCTGAGTAGGGTGATAATATATTTCAAGTTCAATTTAAGGCTTTCTAGTAGCAGGGGACACCTGAGAACTAATTTGGAGTTTACATAGGCAGCTCTCTGAAAATACTGAGATTTTCTGATCACACAACAAAGGACCTGATCTGAAGGATAGAAAGAATGAAAGAAAGAAAGGTGGAGATCATCAAAAATTTGGATTAAACATGGAGACTTCTCGCAATACAACATGAAATGAACGACACTCACATGCTGAGATGTCCAAGGCAAAAAATGCACATTTATTTCTGGACCTCAATATTTATAGAAGTCTAAAAGTGACCAAACCAACAATCCATCAATTCTCTCCTCTTCCAGAAAGGAATGCAAAACAATCATTATTTGCATAAAAAGTGCGTGAGAAACTTCATTACAAAAATGTAAATATCAGAAAGCTTAGAAGAACTTTAGAAGAACAGGGTAACAGAGATTAGAGTGCCACTACAATAAATAAGACACACTCCCTATCCTTGAGTTCCCTGCTCTTTGCCAGCCTTTGGAGTGGTCCACAAACCACTCAAGAGACACACCAGTTTTAGGAGCCCCCAAACCCAACAGACAATGAAGTCATATGGAAAACAAAGCCCAAAGTACTTCTGGAATTTGTGACAGCAAAGCCTTAAGGTATGAAAATGCACTAAAGGAAATGCAGTATAATTCTGGTGCAAATCAATAGAGTCTAACTGCAGGGAGAATTTTAATGTTATTACACAGTTAATCCATGGCTAAATTTGTCTTAGTGAATTGTTGTCTTTCTAAAACAAACAGGCCAGGTAATTTTGCTCCTTTTTTACCTTGGCAAGCTCCTTTCATTACATCTCCACATCTCTCTGAAAAAAAGACACACCATGACTAGTTTTTAAATCTATAATGCTAAAAACCCCTATAGTAGGGAAGAGGAACAGCAGAAAATTATTATACTTCACTTGAGTAAAATACAGCCTGCCAAGAGGAAAAATATTTTAATTTGTCAGTGCTGGGCTGTGGATTTGGAGTGCCAAAATTATTAAGGTCAAAACACTGCAGTGAGTGGCAGGTGTAGCATCTACTCAGTACAAACTCCTGCATCTCACTGATCAAAGGCAGCCTGGAGAGGGCACATAACAATGACATCATCCTTCAAAGAGGAAAAAAGAGAACTTGTGAAAAGGGACTGGCCAGGTCCTCCATTACCAACAAGAGAGAAATTCCTGACCCTTCCATGACAGGCTACTTGAACTGGGAGGGAACCCAGAACTTCTGCAGTGCCTTGGGAACAATGCTGACACTTTTACTCCCCACCTGTAGAACTCAGGATGACCCAGACACCTCTGGGGACAGGGAACTCTAGATAAAACCATACCTACCCACTTGTCCTGACCCCGCCTCAGTCCTTGCTGAAGTGCGTGGTATTTTTGGGGTCCCTCATCATTGGGAGGAATGATGAATCTGACTCCATGTTCTTAGAAGGCTAATTTATGATTTATGATATTATATTATAATAAAGAATACTACAGTACACTATACTAAAGAATAGAGCAAGGATACAGACAGAAGGCTAAAAGATAATAATTTAAAACTCATGACTCTCTCCAGAGCCCCAACACAGCTTGGCACTGATTGGTCATTAAATAAAAACAAACCACATGAAAGCAATGAAACAATCACCTTGTTGGTAAACAATGTCCAAACCACATTCCAAAGCAAAACACAGGAGAAGCAAATGAGATAATATTGTTTTCCTCTTTCTCTGATGCTTCTCAGCTTCCCAGGAGACAAATCCTGGGCAAGAGGATTTTTCCAGAAAATATGATGGTGACAGAAGTGATTTCCAATGCTGGAACTGCACATTCAGTCCCTAAAGCAGCTTCACACAAGCCATGCCTGGGGCCTCATCCTAGACTAGCCGTGAGTGCTGCCTTAGGAAACACCAGCTGACAACCCTAGAAAGGAAGCTCAGTCCAGAAGACTAGAAAACCTGGTGAAGAAGGAAAAACTAGGGGAAAATATCCATCTGGGA
Organism: Zonotrichia albicollis; assembly: GCF_047830755.1. Lineage (NCBI taxonomy): Eukaryota > Metazoa > Chordata > Aves > Passeriformes > Passerellidae > Zonotrichia > Zonotrichia albicollis. The sequence continues at coordinate 17,035,861 of NC_133822.1, forward strand.
AATTTCATTTGTCCTCATGCACCCTGTTAATATACAACTACTGTATGGGAAGGATAAGGTAAGGCTGTTTTGACATGCTTTAATTGGACATCTCTGTAACTAAATAAAGTTTTAGGTATTCTTTGAGTTGACCTTGGATTTCTTGGTTTTATTGGTCTTGTTTTCTAAAAGCGATGTTGTGACTTCAAGATTACTTACACATGCTTTCAAGATTTACACCACTACTATTCCCATCTGTAAAGAAATAACAGAGGGAGGAAATTCACACTTCAAAATTCTTGATAAAAACCGTGAATATATCCAAACTAAATAATAATACTAATACTACTACTAATAATAATATCTACTGGAGTCCTTCCTGTCCCTAATCCCATCTCTTTCCTCTGCCTGTAAGTTCTAATATTGTCACAGGTGTATAATATAACATATTCCAGCTCATGCAAACAAAAGGAGCACAAAGAACGCAAAGAAAAAGTATGCAGAAATTTTGAATCATTAGTCACATAACACTAACAAATCATCTTCCAAATGAGCCTGATTCTCACTGGCACTTTGCTTACCTATTATGCCAGGTGTATTTTTGTGGTTTTGTCCTCCAGTTGTCACTCAGGAGTCACGTGGACACTGCTGTTCAACATTTACACTGCATTGTCTTCCCCTGATCATTCCTTTTCCTTTTCTCTTTTCCCACTCCATCACTCTTTGTTCTGCATGTGCCAAGGGCCCAGGCACACAAAAACCCAGTGGGACGTGCCTGGAGGCAACAAGGATGGCAGTAAAGCAGCAGGGCTCTGTGTAGCCAAGTCTGCTGCAAAGTCTGTTGCCTACCCAGGTGCCACTTGGATTGGCTCAGAGAATTCCTCTCTCATCCTTAAGAAATCTCACTGAACACTGAGCCACGTGGCTCTTAGGAAGCTTCCAAAACTCACCTGTGGCAGCTTTGGACTGAAAACTGATGGAATTTGCTAAAGAAAAGAGGCTTGAACTGCATTGTAACAGTCTTTTAATAGGGTTTGAAGACCTCTTTGATCATTTACAGAGGGGTGTAAAAGCAGCCCTTTGTATAAAATAAACACCTTTTCTAAGGGCCCAATTTTAACTAACAATGCCTGCATTAACCACCACATGCTCTTAAAACCTTAATTCAAAGTGACAGAGCTTTTCCTGTTTGTGCAGTCCTCACATTTCCCCATGAACCTGTGAATATCAGGACTATAAACTTGACCATAGCAATGATATGGCTTCCAATAATGTGACTTCCTGAGCCTTTTGTTGCCTCTCCCAGACCCCTCAGGTCATGCTGAAAGCCATTGATCCAGTTATATTCTTTTCCATGGAGAAGTGGAAGAACTGGTCACCATAAAGCACATGTAATAAATGGAGTCCTAATGATGCCCATTTCTTCCTGGAATCCCAAAGAATTCCTAAACCACTAACAAATTACATCACAACTCTTCCTTTAAAAAGTACACAGATATTATTATGATTGTTACTTATGCAGATACACAGAAAACTAGGTTTGGGAATATCAGAGACAAAACATGTAGCCATACTTGTGTTTTCCAACCTGGTAGAAAAACTTGGTGTCAGAAGCAGGAATTGAGTCAAGACTACAGAGAAGTTGGTTTATATGAAATATGCTATAGAAAATGGACCTGGAAAACCCATATCCAGTGGAAAACATTATTAAACTAAGGATGCTTTTGCAAGACTATTTCACTCATAGACTCACATTTGGTTTAAGTCAAGTGAATGGCTGGAGTTCAGGCTGGATATCAGGAAAATTCTTCCCCCAGAGGGTGCTTGGGCACTGAACAGGCTCTGCAGAATAGTCACAGCTCCAAGACTGCCAGAGCCCCAGGAGCATTTGGACAAAGCTCTCAGGCATAGGGAAGGGTTGTTGGGGTGTCCTGGGCTGAGCCAGGAGCTGGACTCAATGATTTGGATGGGCCACCTCCAGCTCAGGATATTCTGTGATTCTCTAATTTAATAAATCTCAGGTGGGATAAATTCTGCCAATGTATCTTAACTAAGGCAAAGGATCAGAAGAGGTAAACTGAAATTCACTCCAACTTCTTTTCTAGATGCTTTACAGTTATTTACATATTGTCCTGAAAATATCATTAAATATCTGTGCTTTCCCTGCCTAAAGTCAGGAAGGCTTATGAGTGAAAGCTGATTTTTCAACTGTTATGCCAAATCAGAAATAATTTTGGACTCTAACTGGAGATACAAGTGTGAGAATTACAATAGTCCCATTCCCATTCTCATGCATAACAACACAGCTCCCCATTAACATCACTGGAAAGACAAATGAGCTTGGAAAAGGAGTGTTTTCTTCAGCCAAAATAAGATCATGTAAATCTGCTGCCCATAATAGCTGTAAGAAAAGCAACACCAGTGGAGATTTTTTTTACTTTAGATGTTCAAAATTACAACTGAAATAATACCTGCACAGCCATTTGAAAAAGTAAGACATTTTCCATTATTTTAAAGGTGTTTTTTCTATTTGCTCCTTGCTGCCTAAAAAGTGTAGCTATACTGCCATAGCTTTGAGAGGCTACACTCACTCCTTCAAGTTTAATTCCCACTATCAGACTTTCTAAACTTAGCCATATTAATTTCTGTTAATTAAATTGGAATATTTACTAAAACCTGAGCTAGCAGCTGTAAAACCTGTGTGCTGAGGAGGGGGAGGAGAGGCTTGTTGGCAGCTGGCATTTTATTATGAGGCATTCAAAAAGCCTGACAGGTAATGAACTTTTCTAAGACACTGTGAACTACTACATACCTTCAGAAGAAATTGTAACAGCTACTGAGGTTTGGGTTTGCTTGTACATTGTATTCTCTGCTTTCCAGAGAGATGGATGCAGCATTTGATATATCCTCTTTGTGCCATATGAATTCAGATGGTGGCTGACAGGGTAGTTTTAGAAGGAAGATTTATCTCAAAGTGTGTTTCCATGTTCACACACTCAGCATCATTTTTCATATCCACCTTTAACCATTATTCCTTCTTGGCAGTAGAAGTCGGGTTCTTAATTATATGAAATTTTTCATTGTAATGAAAGGAAACAAAGATCCTTGTGAACATACTCACATTTATAACTTATTTACAATGTGTTTTCAGAGTTCCAATAATTCATGGTGCTAACAGTGGAAGACTCCACACACTAGCTGTAGTATTAATCCTTGGAAAAATTATTAGCCAAACTAGGAATTATTAGCCGAACTAGGAATTTAGTCAGCTTTTCATGTTAGATGTGCTCTGCTGGGATTTCACTATATCAATGCTTACTTCATGTTCTGACAATTTTTCTAACTAGCCTAAGATATTATTGTATTAGATGATGATTTACTCATTCTATTAAGCCTTGACATTAAATGCATTTAATGCTAAATTAGTTCTTTCTTAAAAAGACTTTCCTCCTGATAGAGAAAAAAAAAATCCTGTTCCAATTCAGAGACAAAAGATCTGAAGGTGAATATATATATTAACTGTCCACCCTTTTCATGGAAAGAACACTTTACTTTTTTAATATGATGAAAAGCTGCTTTTGAGGAAAAAAAAATCACAAGAGAGTCTATGGATCTGTAAGTTTTCCTGCCAAAGAGCATAATGTTGCAGGAACGTCCAAGTGCCTCTTTTGGGTTTTGTTTCTAATGTAAAAAGGATCAGTTGTGCTGTTAGCAAGGCCATCAGAAGTTAGAAGTAAAATTCTTCACACCCTGGGCAAGCCCATCAGGTCCATATTTGCACTGGCCTCAAGACCTGTTCGAGTATCACAACACACAAAGGCCCTAACTTGCAGAAATTGGGGCAGAGCTCAGCTGTGGTATCGGTGACAGGCAGGATTCTGTGCACATTCTCTCAGACAAGGGCTTTAGCAAACATGGATTGAATGAAAACACAATTTCCAATCACACTACTCTTTACTTACATTAAAAACTCCTGACTGCCATTGAGAACTTGCCTAGGTCTGAATTCAGATTCATATATGTTGATTGCACTATTGCAGCCAGGTCCACTTGTGCTATGACTAAAAACATATTGAAAATGAATTTCTGTAATGAAATCAATAAAAATCACAGTTACTTGTAACCTGTTTTCCTAAGTGACAGAAATAAGTGGCTACTTCAATTGCATTAATTGCATCACTTTCATGAGCAAAGTATTACTGGCTTCTTGTTTCAGACTATTGGCATGTGCATTCACACTTCTTATTAAATAAAATATGGGTCAGTAATTTTTTTTAATCTTAAAAAACCAGAATGCTGTGAAGTGTCTGGCAAGGTATTCATCTTCCTATGAAATTAGGGTTTGGAAAGGAGGCTTTCATATCCTGCTGTATAACTTCTATTTTGAGTGATGGCTGCCCAACAGTGGATATCTGACCCTGCTCTTCATTGGTTGGTTATGTATAACATTGCTGCCAGACTGCTTGTATGGTGAGATTTCATTTGAACACTGAATTTCTGAAGACCTAAGGACTCACTTCCCCTTCAACATATTTTGGCATGAACACCTCAAAGCCAAGCACAAAAAACACAGATCCTTGTAGTTATTCTTTGCATCCTCAGATGGGACAGACACACCTGTAGCCATGACAAAGGAAGGGTATAAGATCTGATTTGTACAAAGTCAGGCATATCAGAGAACAGAATCACATTATCAGAATTTAAGGATAATTAGAGCAGCCCCTTGCTACTGGATAAATCAGTACAACTCCACTGACATTAATTTACAGCTGTCAGTGCCCTGTTTATTCTCTTTTGATCAATTATGACACAGAAACTTCTCACCTATAAATCTTGCCTCCAATCCTGGTTTACCCTCACAACCATGAGAATTTTATAATGCATGCTGGCCAGATCAACAGATACTTCCAGCAATTTATGATGAATGTTAATCTGCTCTACACACAGAAACAACAACTATTTAATCTAAATCAGTTTCTAATTCAATTTAGTTAAATTGGAGCAGCTTCCAAGCAAGAGCACATAGATTGGTCTAAGTATAGCTAATATTGTGTTAGCTTCATTCAGTTTAAAGAATGTCTGCACAACAGGATTGCAATGAGTTTATTAAATTGATTTAGAAGCCAATTTATTCCAACCAGTGCTATTTGTGTGTAGGCCAGGCTACAGAGACAAGTGCAAACTGCAAAATGCAACATTAATTGTCAGTATTACTGCTCCCAGAAAGTAAAGAAGTAATTAGCTTGAATAAAGTTTTCATTTGTCAATGAACAGCACACATGCAACAATAAACAGTGTTTTGTTTACATTATAGTTTTCCCCAGGCAGCTGTTATGCCACTGGTGATGAAATGTCATTGCTGCATTACAGTCTTAGTGTGAAAATGCTAAAAGGTTAAATATATTTAAACATCTTGGGAATATTGTGATTATTGCTAATTTTTACTTCTATTGCAACACAGATGGAAACGCCTTCACTTTCCATTTGCAACCTTTTTCCCCCCTTTCATTCATTTTAGAAAGAATTTAATGCTTACTTATGTCAATAGGCATGCTAACACATTAGCCCTTTATTTTCAATATAAAACCTACAGATCGGTAAATTCTGTGGTGATAAAAGATTGAGATGACTCCCTTTCCATCCTAATCATCCAGCTAAAGGCATCTGAGGAGTGGCTGAAGATGTGTGCAAACTGAATGACATCCAAAAGTTTCCAGTGCTAATTCCCAGGCAAAAGGCAGAACTCAAGTTTCCTGACATGGATTCAGTCCCCTTAGTAAGAGTAACCTGAGTTTGAAGAGAGGGGAAATGTTTTTTGATCTGGAGGATATCAGAAAATAGCCAGATTAGATTTCTTCTCTTTTGGTCACTGGGGTGTAATCATGATGTCATCTATGAGTTAGAAGACATCTCTGTGAAACACTGCTCCACTCTCCCCTGGCCTTCAAATCATTTCTTACCAGGAAATTGGAAGTGATGGCTGAAAAACCAGTTTTGTACCTCTTTCTCCATAATATACACTGAACTGAACAGTGATGATCAGAGGTCACTGGAATAGCCTGGACAGATGGGTTTTCCATGGGGAGATCAGAGCATGGCTCTGTGTCCTGGGGAGGGAGGGTAGGCAGGGCTTGTGAGCACACACAGTGTCTCTGGTTCAGAGAGAAGTGGCTCTTGTTCCTTGCTCAAGGTTCTCACCTCTCCTCTGGGAACATTTTTGACTGCCAAATTCAGAAAATTTCTCAACAAGCTTTAGGACAGTCTTAGAGATGAACAGCTCTTCCCATCAGTCACAGCATTTCCTCTTTCCTTTCCACCAGCCTCTCTTATTCCTCCTCTCAGGCACTGCATCTTTCCCTATATTCCTTCCTTCCAGTGCAGGACAGGTCCCAAACTGTTCCCTCTATCCCCTACATCTGCCTCCCACCTGCCACTGGGACTCTGCTGCAGCAGCAATTCAACCTGCAGTCTGCCTCTTTCCCCTGGTGCTTCCCCTGCCTCTTCACTTCATTCCTTCTAGAGCTGTCCAGCTTGAGAATTTATCCTCTAGGTTGAAGAATGATAAAATGCATGAAGGGAAGTAAAAGACAAAAAAATCTCAGCAAACAACTTTACAAGAATGTATTGGTGCAAAATTCCTCTCTTAAATTACATTATTATTAAAGACACACTGGAAGACACTATAAGAACAATTCTTTCTGAACACTTCAATAAATGAGCATGGCTTTCCTTTTCCCACTTCAGAGTGGTCTTTATTAACTTTTTAAACATTTTAATTGTTTCTAATGTTTCATCTAAGGGGAATCTTATAGCGGAGAAAAACTGTTGGGCTGGATTTTCCTTGAGTAATTCTCAATGGAAAGTCTCATTAGCAATCTGACCTCACATTTAAAGAACTGCAAAGGAAAAAAAGTAGAATTAATTAGTCACACTATTTTTCCTCCAGCGTATTTTAAATATTAGCAACTGGAGCATGAAGGAGAAGTGGGCTCATCCTGCATCATATTCTCTGAAAAATCCTTTTGTCAGGATTTCTTCTCCTGGGAAGCTGATAAGCCTCAGAGAAAAAGGAAAAGAACAGTATCTCATTTTCTTCTCCCTGTTTTGCTGCTTTGGAATGTGGTTTGGAGATTGTTTATCCAACATGTGAATTGTTTTGACTTAATGACCAATCACAGTCCAGCTGTGTCAGACTCTGAGGAGAGCATCTCAAGTTTTTCATTATTATCTTGTTAAGCCTTCTGTAAGTATCCATTCTCTATTCTTTAGTACAGTTTTAGTATGGCATTCTTTTATATAATATAGATCATAAAATAATAAATTAGCCTTCTAAGGACATGGAGTCACATTCATCTTTCCTTTCCACAACATGGAACCCCAAAACCACCACACTGCAGCCCTTCCACACAACAGCTGTCACAGTAATGACTCTGGGAATGCAGAAGGAGAGCAGCATCACACCCTTAAGCATAAGCCAGGCACAGCTCAAGGCTCTTGCTGTTGTATCCCGAGCACTCCTTCACCACTGAAGTCAATGGCAACACTTGAGGCATTTTGTGGGTACCATATTGAAAATTATTAGTGTTCAATGGTGTTGGGAAGATGAAAGTTTGACAAGAAAATGTCACAGATATGTATGCTTAGCAAAAAGAGTTTTGAATGTAGAATTTGAAGAAGGAGTAGTGATGGAAGTAATTTTTGATAGAGAAGGAAAGAATTGCTGAACCGGTCTTACTGCATAACCAAGAAGGCAAAGGGTAGGTTAGTTAGAAGAGGGTTTTAGGACTTGAAAAAATAAACCCACCTCAAACAAAAAAAAAAAGTTTTTACCAAGCAGAAAGATAGCACAAGCAAACAAGTCAGCAAATGTTGCAAGTAGAAAAAAGGTTTCAGAATTTTCCACTGCAAGAAAACTAAAAAACAACTTCTAGCTTAAGCTGCAATGTCTAATCTAATAACTTTCAGTGATTAGAAAATAGTAACATGAATATGGTAATTATAGTAGTTATGATAGGCTATAGATAAAAGTTAAGGTATAGATTGGTTCTAGAGAACTATTCAGTACACATGAATTTAGAGTTTTATGCTCCTTACATTTGACCATTCTGGTAACTACCTCTCAAACCATGGCTAACATTTTGATCTGAGTCTCACGACTCAGTTGTTCTGTCTGCTCACTCCTAGCTCACATGTATGGAAACACCTTCTATCCTTCAAAAATCATCAGTTTTGAGATCTCCAGCTGCCATTTCAGTCTCACTGCTATTACACAGAATAAAAATTTTAAAAATCCCAAACAAACAACAAACCAAACACAAAAGTTTGCAACAGCGATCCACATTGAACGAAATACTCTATGTGAAGATCATAAAAGGAAGATAAATCTAAAATCATCATTTCAGAATCTCTGATTCCAGTAATCTGCTATCAAGGAAATAAGACTGACAAAAAACAACTGCAATCAAATATTCTAATTATCTATTTTTCCTTCCTCTCTCTGGTAAACCTGCTTTATATTTTCTTTCTTGACACTAGCAGTTTATTCACAATTTTGAAGAAACAAATATTTGTTGTCTGAGATCATATCTGGCCAATTATCAAAAGGCAAAGAATAGTTACAGAATTAAGAAAAAAAACTATTCCCTCTGAGAAACAGGAAGACAAGACATTATATTTATCAGTGTAATTCCACTCCCTCAAAAAGAATTGCATAATTTACACCAAATCAGAATGTGGTTCATGATTTTAAATTAGGATCCTGGTTATTTACTAACTTATTGCACATCTCCAAAACTACAAAGACAGTCTATCCTTTTTTTTTTTTTTCTATTTACTGATAAGCACATTTCCTTAAAACAACTTCAACTGTAAAAATTGAAATCCTACAACCTGCTTAGGTCTAAAATTATTACTTCCTCTCAGGAATGTCTGAAAGGAGTCAGAATATTCACCTTCTTGCATAGGTCTCCTGGGAATAAATCAGTGTTTTTCCTGAATAGCATGCTTGCTGTGGAATTTGATAATCTTTGGCATTTTCAGCATTTCACACAAAGCATCATTTTTAAGGAATGTCTCATTATACCCAGCTTTGAAATGTTTGGAAAGGACCAAGAGCCAGTTGAAATTGCTTTACATTGTTTCATAGGTATTACCTGCTCTAGACAAGGAAGGCATACTCTAGATTACCACAGATATGATTAGCATATCATTTTTGTAGCCACTCAATTTTCAAGCTACCATTTTCTCAAGAGAAGCTGGATTATCATGTTGAAAAAATATCCAAGTTATGGCATTGTGGTAAAGCTCAAAAGTCCAATATGCAGAAGATTCACTTAGAGCTGTTAAATACAGGGCAGGGGGACAGTCTGATCCATCTTTTCATAGACGCAGGAATTAATTATTTACCTATTACACTTGTAAACCTTCTATCTTTCTATTTTATTCCTGCAGTTGTCACTAAGTTCCATTTAAATTGGAGCTGTCATTTTTCTAATGCCTACCTTTGCAAACATAATTAATTTACTTAGCAAACTATCTACTGGGGCTTTTCAAACATTTTTTCTCTCTAGGCTTATTAAACATTTGCCAGGAGCAACTTTACAGAAAGCACATCACATGGATGACAGCTATTTGAAGATCTCAGATTCACATTCTTTATTCCAGAACCCACCTAGGTGAGCAAAGGCAAGGGAAGCAGAAGTACAGACTTGATTTGGCACCTTTACTCATAGAGTGGGGTGGGATCCCCACACTGGACACTTCAGGGCACTCAGTGGAACACAGAGTTGACCACCTAGAACTGAAAATCTTACCTGCAGGAGAAAACAAATACTGCAGCTACGTTCAAAACCCAGAAGGCATAAAATGGTTCTGTTTGCCTTTAAACAGTTCTTTCTGTGCTTGCCTGTACATGACAGATGCTTTTTCAATTTAACCATCTTAGAGCAGACTTCATCAGACAAAGTAAGGATGGCATTCACCTACAGAGAGCTGCTAGTTTGAATGCAGTGCTGAGAGACCATCTATATGTCATGAAGAAATGTGAATGCAAGGGAGAACAATGTCAGCATTGTGCAAACAAGAACTTTTGTCTGTTCCAACTCCAGAAATACCCATTCAAATAGAAGGATGATAAGATTTAAAAAATAAGTTCAATTAAAAAAAAATTTAAAAAATTCTATAAGGTCTCTGGGCTTTAAACATGGCATAAGACCAAGTGCTTATTCATTGTAAAGAATGTCCTTTGCTGTCCCTTAGAAATCCAATAATTCTGGAAGAGCAAAAGCTGGAAAAAGATTCTTTGGATGCTAAATAGTGCTGAGGTCCTAAAATGCCACTGATTTCACTGGAAGGTAAAAGGCTTAGAGCTCCATGGGAACCAGGCTTTTTCCTTTTTAAACAAGAGATCACTTCCCAAGAAACAACAAATATTTCTGCTAAGGAGGTGAGGGTTTCAATGGGGTTGGCAAAGTAGGAAGCCAAAAGGAAGAAGAGAAGACACTGTGTGTATACCTGAGCTGCCAAATATGCCATCCCAGGGAATCCAACAGTGCCTGTTACTTTCTAAGCTCAGCTTGAGAAGACAAGATGTTCAATGGGAACTCTACCTGGCCTGGCAGAGCACAGGCTCCTGGAAGAGCACAGATTCCCTTGGCTAGTTGATACAAATATTTCTGCTGGAAAGAGTTGGGTTGGATATCATGTAGACAGACTGCTGAGGAACCCAAATCCTGCCATAGTACCAGGGAGCAAGCCTACAACAACAGCTGTTCTCAACAGCTTTGTTTTAAATTTATGAAGTCCTGACACAGAAACTAAAGATGAAGTCAACTCCCTTATTCTGTCAAGTGGATATTTTTCTCACTATTCAACACTTAACAGGGATGACAAGATTAAATAGTCACTCATCTTCTGTGCCATTATACCTCCTGCATGATTGCTTCAAATTAGGTCTAACAGTCAATGAAATAGTCAATATTTAATTTACTCATTGCAGGTGGTGATTTAGCTCCTGTTACAATATCATTTAGTAATTGAAATATTGGTATTTATCAGTTTTTATGACTCTTCAGAAGATAAGGGGTTCCTTCATTACGGAAAATATCCATGCAACTTTAAGTCATATGTCACACTCAGGGTGTGGATTTTGAACACCAGGGGCCACTTCCTTCTCCCTGGGTACTCACTATCAGTGATGATGCACAAGATAACTGTGAGTTACCAGAGAACCAGTAAGGTAATTGAGACACCTCTACTCTTCTAGGATCACCCACTGCCAGCTGGTGGTGCAGAGCATTTGGATTCAGGAGAACCTGAGATGCCAGTGACACTCCAGGGCAATGAGTGTTAATTCCCTCTCCTTTGACCTTGCTGGCTTACTTACATAAAAGGCATTACACAGGTGGGAGGGCACTGATAAACATTTTGGTGACATTAATTTCTGCCTTTTTTACCACACAAGAGTTCATCAACTGAAGACAGATAATTTTTGCCCTGTTTCTAGAGAAGAAAACAATCAGCAATGCTATTGTTCCCTTTTGATCATGCTACAATCTTTTGGTTTTTGTTATCACTATGAGGTGAACAAAAATATGCACTTCAACTCCCTGATGAGAGAGACTTTATATTGAAACCCCTGCCTCCTGAAAAATGGGGCTTCTCCATATACCAGCAGTTACTGAAATATAGGAGACCTCATTACTGTCCTGCCATGGACAGCTCAGCTTTCACCTAAAGGTCAGAAATTAGAAAGAAAAGGCACCACTAGGCTGAGAATTCAGCTATCTCTCATCCTCTCTCATGCTGAAATGGTGTCACTCTAGAACATAAAATAAAATGATGTGGACATTGGAATCTCCAGGGTAACAAGAGGGGAAGTTTAATTCTGACTCCAACATTTATAGATTTCCAAGAGTGACCGTGGATTGGAGGATGACGGTGCCACCTCTCCAATGACACTGGACAAACCAACCTCGTCAAATTTCTCTTCCTCCATAAAAAAATGCAAAACAATAAGTATTTTCAGAACAGCACATGAGAAAGTTTGTTACAAGAATGTAAACATCAGAAGGCTTAGAAAAACTCAAAAGAACAGGGCAAGATGGAACAAGATGGAACTGGGGGCCAGGTCTGCCTTAATCACCACACAGCTCAGAGGAATATTTGCTTGTATATAGACTGGCATTGAAGTGACTCCTCAGGAGGTGAGTGAGGAAATATTTGGAGGAGAAGGGGAGGCAAGTGAGCACCAGCTGAAAGTTGGAACAGAGCATCAGCAGGTGAACACAAAGACTTCAGCCCTTCTACCCATGAAAAGTTACAGAAGCCCATCTGTGGTTTGGGATCACAGTAGGGTTTTGGACCTTACTTTGTAGGAGTGTGCCTCTGGATGGCTTCTTCCACTCCTTATTTTGCTGGGAATTTCTGCCTGCAGAAAAATGCAGCAGAGTTGTTTCTCCTGTGCTCAGCACATCCCTCCCTCCTTGCTCCCCACTGAGCACAGCCACAGCTTCCAAACACAGATATGAGCACACAAAAAGTGTCTCCTCTACCCGCCTGCACTGCCAGAAACAGCTCAGCCCCAAGGCAACAGCACAACATGTGAAATTACACAGTGGATATAGAAAGTTTTATGAAATGCACTTTGGTTTCCCATAAGTAGTTTAGTGAAAAATCTGCTTTTGGATTAATTTGGGTAACAATCTGCTTTGTTAATCATGTGTTTGCATATGCTTGCTTGGAAATCCATGTGTTGTGTATGTCATTGCAGACACACAGTTATCATACTTTGCTATCTGTTAATGGGTAAAGATCTGGTTGAAAAACAGGCACACTTAAAAATATCTCTGAAATTTTGTCTCCATTTTTCATCACAATCCCTTCAATCCGTAGGTCCTGCCACAGGCATTTGAGGCAAACAAAAAACTTTTCTGATCTTCATTTAGAAATTTCTCTCTGCAAATTTTTGAACCAGACCAAAAGCATTTCTAATCTTTATTAGATTGACATAGTAGAATAACAGGCTTGATACTACAAAGATTTTAAGCTTCAAAACACCAGAGAATTCTAATAGTTTTTATGGTGCATTGAATTTCCAAGGTCTAAACACAAAATTGGGGGAGACAGTACTGCAGAATAAGAGATTTCATAGCCATATGCTTATCCTCACAAAGCTGAACAGTCAATTAATGAGTTGAGTAATTTCATATTTGTAGCCATTTGAAAATAAGGTTGTGCCCATAGTTGAAGAGCCTCCTTTCTGCTAAGAGATCAATTTTTATTTACCTGCGCTTTGAATGAGTCCCTATAAATCCTGGGTCTGTTGTTTACATTTATGTGTGTGTTAATGACCCCATGTGGAAACCCCAGCTCTAACAATGGAGAGCCAGATTGGATCTTTGCCCCAAGCACTGTGGATGCTCCTCAGCATCCCTGCTGGAAGAAAATCAAATCTCAGCCCCTCCTTTGCTGCTGATCTATGGCAGCAGTAAATCACACTGCACCAGCCCGGCTCCCGAGCACCTTGGGTGACCAGGAAATCTCCTCCATCCATCTGACCATAGCCATGAGAAGAGGCAGGAGGAGGTGCACCACACCTGCATGGTTGCAGAGAAGCCATGTGATGATTTAGCAAGGGTTTGCTCTACACTTCTCCTGTATGCATTTTCAACCCGACATGATGCTGCCCCACAGGTTGTCTGTATGTTGACATTCACTCTACCTCTGGCTGTTCTGTCACCTCAAACTGCTCCAAGATGCACCCATGCTTTGCAAATCCCTGGAAAATCCCTCAGCAAGCTCATGAACATTGCACAGAAGTGTAAGAGATTTGAAAATAGCTGGGCAAAAGTGTGCTTTGAGGATGGTGAGCTGTAATGTGTCAGCCAGCTCTTCCAAGCTTCCAGCAACAGATAACAAGAAAAATCCCAGTGTGAGGAGAGCACAGGTGTCCAAGCAGGAGCACTGTGCCTTTGGTTGGGAAAGCAGCAGCAGGAACCCCCTCCCCTGGTGAGGGTCAGTCCCACACAGGCTTTACTTCCTCTGCCTCCAGCTCCCTCCCCTGCTCTGCCCCACTCTGCCACCCACCCTCACCACCACAACAACATGGAGCTCATTGGAAGAGGGCAAAGAGCACAAGAAATGACTCCTGAGCATCTGCCAGGGCTCTTCAGCCTGCAAACCTACAGGCTGAGCATTCAGAAACCCCTCACTGAGGGTCTGAGGCAGATTTTTAGAAAGGTTTCACAAGTAGGCACGGAGCTGCTCAGAAAACCCAACTATTCAGCAGTGTGAGCTTGGAGTATTGAGTGCTTTAGAAAATCTGGCTGTAAATCCACAGCCTACTTCTTTTGTTTCATTAATTGGCTGTGGGGTTTAATATCTCACTTTCTCCCCTCAAGTGTAATACTGTAATGAAGGCAGCTGATGCAGGTTTGTGTTTCTGGGCACTGATATGCTACCTGTGGTGATTCACACTTAGAAATATTCTGACTTATCCCTGGCCTCCAATATAAATATGCCTCCAAAATTATTTCAAGTCCAAGTAGGCAAATGATTACTGGAATTTTAAATAAAGGCATTGCTAAGAGCTAGTACAGAGATGTTAAAGAAAGACCTCCTCTAGCTCAGGAAGGCCCAGAGCCGCAAATTGTGGGAGCTTGAGTGGAGCTCACTCCCTCCTCCAATGCCTTTTCCCTGTACCTGTTATGGGCCACTCCACTCTCAAATTCTTATTAATAGTTATGCATTTAAGAAGTCAGCACCAGTAGGAAATGAGGATTGAAAATTTTCATCCTTAATACAGTTTCAAGTTACCATGGCCAGAATAAAAACCACCAACTTGACAGGGACATGATGAACTCTGCCAAAGTTCCCACCTGACTGGCACCAGAAAGGATGCCTAACTTTGACTTTCCAATATTTCCTAGCATTCCCAGAGCCAGAACCACTGCAGACATTACAAAGAATACTCTGGAAATTACATCTTAAAAGGAGTTTATTTCTCCAAACATCACAGGCAAAAATATCAAGCTGGATGTAATAAACTGCTATGGCAATTTTAAAATAAAAAGCTTTCCTTCATGTCTTCTCACTAACTTACTTCCACTTCAGGGAAACCTTCAGAATAGACAACATAGATGATTCTAAATTCTTTCAGGGATTTTAGAAACTTTTCTTTGCCTTCAAAAGAATCTTACACTGCTTTCAAAGGAATCATCACATGGGCTGTGAAACACAAGCTGGTATGAAGATAGAGATCAAATTTTGAAAGGAGCTTGTCCTCTCTTTGATTTCATTGAGAGTTAAAAGCCAAAAAACCTCAGATTGCAGTCCTACAGTGGTACATAAAAAGCAACACTGCCAGCTCCAAACATTCAGAAATACAAGACCAAGCCCCTTCCCACACACAAGAACAGAAATGAGCTTGAAAACTTAAAGATGTGAGCACAATACTTACAGGATGGCTTCTGTAAAGGAACTGAGTTTTTGAGCTTCTCTCTACCACCAGATGAGCTAAAACCTTTTCTTTATTTAAAATGAAAATTTAATGTTTGCTGACAAAAGCTGAGCCTTCATCTGAAAAGTATTCACCACTGTAAGATCTGTGATAAAACCACGATGGCTACAGCAATAAAATCCTCAGAGTCCCAGCATTTTAAACAAGGGCTTTGGTCTGGGTAAGACACTTGGGCTAAATCACAAGCAGTAAAATATTTGTTTCATTCTAACCCCTGTTTGTCAACAGAGAATCACAGAATCATCGCAGTTGGAAAGGACACTTAAGACCATCCAGTCTCTGGATCCAGTCCCCAGTGATCAACCCATCACTGCCACTGTAACTCATAAATCACTAAACCACATCAACCAAAACATAGTGGGACAGCTTGGAGTATCTCCCCAAGGAACTCTTGGATTTGCAATCACAGGATATCTGAGTCCACATCAGGACAGAACACTTGCTGCACATATAGCCATGTCCAAAGTAAATGTGATTTTTCCACTAATTTCACTTCAATAACCAAGAGACCTTACAATGAAAAAAAAGTAAAATAAAAAAAACCCCAGAAGGTCTTGTAAACTATAGTAGGAGAAGCCATGTGGCAAATACGTGAAAATGAAAGGCAGTGTTTTGTGTGTGCACTGCCCAATATTCCAGCAGCTGATCTTGGGTCATGCTGTCCCTTTGCAGCAGAGCAGCTCTGCCACAGACAGGGGGGAGGATGTGGGGGGAGTCATGGGGGAACCACCCCCGTGACAAACACAAGCCAAAATTTCTCCAAATGAATTTGGGGTGAGCAATGAACCATGGCAGAATTTGTTCTGTTCCTAGTCCTGCCAAAACCTCAGATTAGAGATGCTTACTTCTGGAACTGACCCTGAAAGTCCAGAGAGAGGCAAAAGCTGATTCTATTTTCACCAACACCAACCTCTCGCTCATGCCCCTACATCTCATCAGAATCCCCAGTAATTCTGCAACTCATGCCAATAGGAGACAGGATAATAATTCCACAGGAGTGTCTCCAAAAGCAAACCAATAAATTCAGTAGAAAGAATGACTGAACTCAATATGATTAACCAACACATTAAATTCTAATGATCAAATAGCTTGGACCAATATTTACCAGCACCTGCTGTTGAGTTTATCAGAATACAGAACTCTTTGTGCATGGAGGAGATAGTCTGTTATCACACTGCAGCTTGTCTTTCACACCACATGCACCACTTACTACACAACTGAAGCACAGCTTCGCAATTTTAGTCAGCTGGTCTGCCACAAAAAATCAATTTAAAAACTGCATTATTGTAACTTGTGGATATGGATCCCTTGTCACTTCATAGAAGCACTATTTCTTCACATTTAAGGTACAATTTTAATAGCTGCTTTCCTTTTCTTCCCCCCATCCCCCAGCCTTCTCTCTCCTGTATTTTTGCAATCTGACTAAAGTTTTCCTATCTGCTTCTCAATACTTTTGTCATCCTTCTGGCATTCTAAGACAGGTTGTACATTTTTAAAACCTGTTCTGTCACTGGAGAGGCACATTCTTGCTTTATGTGAAGGGAAGAATGGCTCCAGGTACCATGGAAGGGGTTTAAAGACGTTTTGTTGCTTTCCCTGATTCTCCATTACTCAACAATATAGTATGAATGCTAAATAGAAACTTCAAAAGCTGGCTTTCTAAGGTCCTCAGTTCCAGACAGATAATTCCATACCACCAGAAGGTGAGACATGAGTGTCCTTGAGCACTGAGCATTCTCTGCAGTGAGGAGGTGTTTACACCGTGCTGGATCCCTTGATGGTTATATCACCTTGTTACTGCCTCTGCTCCCCTGTCACCCACTCATCTACCCAGTCCTTTTATGTAAGAGCTAAAGCTCAACCCCATGCTAAGGCCATTGTCAAAACTCTGCCAGCCTCTCCCTTCCAAACTCTCTCTTTTTCCAAATCTGAAAGTTCTATTTCAGCTGATTTAAAAACAGACTTCTCAGAGCTGAAAACATGGGAAGCTTTACTGATCCTCTGATATTTCCACCAAGTATTAACTTGTTTTATATTTTGAAAAATGCACTTCAGCACAGTTCTGGCTTGTACATACACTCAGCAAGGCAGAGTCTGTGCCTTTTTCAGTTTCCAGCCAGGACAGTGACCTGAAGGCTGCTTGAACTTGCACCACAGCCTGAAAGCCAGGGAGAAGCAGAGTGTCAGTGACACTTTATTATGATGTTTTTGTCATAATTCCTTAGCTTGATAGCCAATCAGCCAGTCTTGAGGCAGCATCTCAGAATCCTCTGACTTCATTCTGTGCTCTCAGAGACCCACAGTGCTGAGTGGAGAATAATAAATAGGCAAGATGCTCTGATAAGGGAAGTTCTAGCAGGCAGGTTGCACAGCAGGCAAGTTTGTGTGAGGGGCAAGACTTGATGCCAGATGGAACTTAGTCCCTATTATGATGCTGTTGACATTTTTACAGGATGCTTATGAAACTAAAAGTAATGGACTAACAGGTATTTCTTTGTAATATAAGATGACATTTGCAAAACAAATACTGTTAACTGAAAGCTGTGTGGTTATGGGGAATGCCTCGTTCATCCTAATACACTAAGATAAGAATCCTAATAAGAAATCAATTCTAAGTCAATAAAATCCATTCTTCCTACCATTTGCTTCTGTTTCACTCAGTTCAAGCACTGACAAATCAATTTCCAGTCACTGATATCCTGTCATAATTCTGCTGGACACTGGAACACAGCACTAAAGCCATGCAAAAACATGCCAATTCTGGTAGTTAGTGACACTTCAGTTCCAAAAGATCATGATATAAGAAAAAAGCCAAAGTCTTGACTCTAAACATTTGATCACTTTGAAATAATTTGAGTAATACCTACCTATGCTACTCATGCCCATTTTTGAGGACTTATACAGCTCAAGAAGGAATTCTGAGTTTGCTGACCCAAATTTTCTCCCCTAGTATTTGGCTTGCATGGGTAAAATTAGTGTTATGAACTGGAACATTCCTAATTTAATAAAATTGAAACCAGAACTATACATTCTGTTATGGTCCTAAGAAAACTGTGCTCAAGCAGTGAAGAGGTCACATATGGTGTGTGGCAAACTGCAAAAAAAGACAAAGCCAACTCCTAATTGTTAAAGGTCATGAAATCATGGTAGTATGTATTTATAATTGCTGATGCCACTAAAGAGCTCTTGAAGATCTGCACTGACATTTGACAGGTGACTTTGAAGTCTTGAAATTCCAGAAGCTATTCAGATATTAGTTATTCATAAGAACACAGCTGAACTTTTATTTGTCCAAGCACCACATCCAACACACCAACAGGTTTACCATTTGTAACATGGACAAGTCACAGCTTCCAGATTGCCATTGTGATTACCTGAGTGCCTTAACCAAAACTTCTGAGTGGAGCAGCATACCAGAAAACAATAACTACTGCGACACACTGTTCAAGGGAACCCCTTCCTTCTCATATCTTTGATCTCTCAGAAATATGAATTATTGATTTCAGCACTTGGTATCCTCCTTTAAAAATGCCAATGGACAGAATGATGCAGTCAAAGCCATATGTGACTTCTTGCTGAAGATTAAGAGAATGTCTTCTCCAAGAACCAGACAATGACCACAGTACACACCAGGCTGCAGAAAGAATCCAAGAATCCTGTCTCCCACCCCATACTCTACTGCTTAAACAGCATTTTCCATAAGCAATTGAGAACAGAAGATTTAAAGCATTCCAGCTGCAGCTCTACAAGCTTAAATCCTTAGATTAGAGTAGAAAGTAAAATCAGTTAACAGCAAAGCATTGCACAACTGAAACTCATAGCAAAGTCCTCATCTCTCAACCTCATGGTTGCAATTACTTGACATTTAAGAGGTTACTTTCATAGGGGATGACTAAAGGAAAATAATATTTTGTGGAACAAAATTTGTAAAGTCAAGGTTATTGATCTAAAACAGTCTCTAGCAAATCAAATGGGCTTCTAAGTGATCACCTGCTCTTGGAATACCACACCTCACAATGCCTGCAAGATTCCTTGCAGGTTACAAAAAATCCTGCAGCAGTTGACCATCATGATAAAATATCAAGATCTCTACATCTTCTCAAGTCCTTCTACCACCAGTCTGTTTGGAATAAGCTGCACAACAAGCAGTGGTAATTATTAGTGATACATGTACACAGTTGTCTTACTCCACACAATTTTCTTTCATTGAAAAAATACTCTCTCTCTTGAACTTCATTTGCTCATTTGCATTTAATTTTCATATTTAATTATCAACAGTAAGCGAGATTAACTATTTTCTTTAAAGACAAGAAAAAAAGACATTGTATTTTTAAAAAGAAATTATCAGCTCCAAAAGACACTTTTTGAGCATAAATATTGATTTTTGCTAAGTAAGAACTGCTTTGATCTCTTTGCTGCAGTTAATGGATACATGTCTGAGCAGGAAGGGGTGGGGGAGAGGGAGGAATCAAAACCAAAAGACAAACAGCCTGAAATTCCAACAGAGCTCTCAGAAAACCATTTATTCTTCCACATCCCATACTTCTTTCCACACTGGTCCTGAAAACAAAACCCCAATTTTCAAGGCAAAGAACACCTGGGGGTGGGGAGGACTTCAGAGGCAAACTATTAATCTTCTTCAAGTCCCCTTCCACAGCATTAAACCAATGTGTAATATTAAGTAAGCCATACAAAACCCCCTCCAAATCTATTCCCCTCACCAAAACACTACAAAACCCAACCTTTGTTACATTCCACTAATCTTTATGAATGTACACAAAAAGGCTGAGTCTTGATACAAAGTTTGCTGAGATTTCCCCCATGTAAAAATTGCAGGGCTGGAGGCTCAGTTATCAGTGAAAATGCAGTTTGGAAGTTAAGAACATGCAGGTTCAGGGTCCTGGAGCGAACATGCCCCAGTAATCAACTAAACAACTGCCAGGGCAGAGAGATTGCTCTGGCAGTGAACCCATTTAGCAGTTCTACCCTAGCCTGTCTCTCCACTGAGACACTTCAGAAAAGGAAATATCTGATTTAATAATCCTAATGCTCTGGGCAGTTAAGAGGATGCATAAAAATGTTGTTTTTTAAAAAAACAGATTCTTTCAATTTGGCTGTTAATTAATTAAAGGAGAGGAGAGTATTAGATGGGAAGGGAGCAAGCCTGTGGGGATGTGGTTGGGAAACTGACATCTCCCATGCACCAAGTCAGTGGATGGGCCATGACCACTGGGATGCTGCAGCACTGGCCTGATTTACTCTGGCTTCTGCTTCAAGTGGTCGTCAGAGCAAGTTCAGGCATGGTACATCATTATTATTTCATCAATTAAATGCACTATGCTCAGCTGGCAGCCAGTGAAGTCAGCTGTCACAGATGCATCCAAATCCAGGTCAGAGGGGGTCTTTGTTCTTTAAAAAAAAGCCACTGTGGAATGAGATGTTCCATACTAATCAAAACAGAAATGGTGGAAAACCCAAAACCTTAATATCTAGCAGAAGTTGACCAAGGGGAAAAAAAAGCTTGCTTTTGTCTCTCTTGTTTTTTACTAGAAACACTTTATCTTCTTGGATTCAAGGAAACTGCCATTAGGCAAAAATTCAATACTCAGCACCACTTCAGCAAAATGCCTTTGTTGCAAAAGGCTCTGAAAAAAACCCAAGCATTTGAGGAATTTTTTTTCTCCAGAAATCTCATTGTTCTGTTCTGAATGAAGGAGACAAAGGAACAATGCTGCCCAGTCTCTGGAATGGCCTCTAAACCTCCAAAGTCACTGCTCCCAGCAGCTTTTCTCTCCCTGGGTGCTGATGGAGGTGCAATGACCTTAGCAAACACAAATCACAGGGGTTTTCTGCTCTCAAACAGTCAGCCACAAAATTCCTTTACAAGCCATGACACCACAAATGAAGAGTGACTTGGACTTTGCTGTTGTTTTTAAAACATTCCCTTTCCTCCCTAATCTGTTTGTAAACAACCTTGATCTTACAGGTGTGTTGAGTGTTCAGTACTGCCAGCTGTTGAAATCACAGAGACTTTTTAAAGGAGGTTTGTGTATTTTATTTTTCAGTTTTGCTAGCTCATACCATGATACTCTCATTTGTTCCATGGCTTTATACAACATTGATTGTAGGGCTGAGTGACAGGTATGTTTTCTTTTCAGTGGTTATCAGCTGACAAATAACCATTAATCTTGGCTGTTTATCTAAGACAAAGATTTAGCCCCATTTTTTTTCCAGAAATTTATATTGGGAAGCAGTTCAAAAAAGAAAAGAATGCATCCCTTCTGGAATGACAGCCAATGACCTCAGATGCCACGCAGGAGGTGGAGAGCACAGCCAGCAATACTGACCTGAAAGCCCAACCCACAGACCTGACAGGGCTCCATTTTATCATGAGAAGCAGGGAGACAGAACAGAGCCTCTACTCAGCATTCCTGAGCAGTTTCCAGACTATTTTTTTCCCTAGTAGTAAGATAATTGATACTGAAAATGACAACAATCAATAACGGTTGCAAACCTACTTACAAGCCATTCTCCATTCATACTGACCTGCCAGGATTATTAATAAAAGCATAAGTGCTCTGGCTTAGCTCCCCTTTCAATCAATAGATTCCCAGCCATACCATGTTCTTCATCCTTTATGAAGAACATATCCTTTTGTATAAGAACATATCTTTTTGTCTAAGAGATGGAATTGACTACCCACAGAAAAGGCGTGCCCACAAAAACTTGTGATACAGTAGGAATCTCCCATGTTTAGAGGGAAAGTGGAGCATCCTATAACAACTTGGCTTTTCTATGTAAGCATCTCAAAGCACTTGCACACTGTGCTCAGGAAAAATTTGCTTTAAAACATGCTCTTTCCACTAAGCTTATCCAGCTAGAGCTTGTAGCACACACTGACTGCAAATTGCCCAGTGGAAAGACAGGATGATAAAAAGTCACACAGCACAATTGCCAGTCATGGCTTCCAGTGCCAAGCTGCTACTCCTTAAAAAAAGACTCCAGAATGCTCAAGTGTAGTGGGTTGACTGTTGGCCAAACACCAGTGCACTCACAAAAATCATCTACTCATCCTCTTCTGCTCTAATTGAGCAGAGAAGGTATAAAGATCAACTAAAAATTGAGCTCGTGGGGTGAGATAAGGATATTTTAAAGGCAACAACAGGCTCAATAACAACAGGCTTAAAAAGAAAATAAAGAAAATTTTATTAAAATAATTAACAGAAGAATGATAAGAACTAAAATAAACCTTACACCACCTTTCCTCCCGCCGGCCCCTCTTTCTTTTCCACCAACAATGTAAAGAGGCCAAACCTGGGATTTGAGTCAGTCACCAGGTCTAAAAATAAGTCTTTCTTCAGTTCACTTAGGGAGAGGAGTCTCTCCTGCCATGCCACAGGAACAGTTTCTCATGGCTTTAATTTCATGGCTAAACAGTCTGCCCAGCACCTGCTTGCATGTGGAAACTCTCCCATGCTCTGGAATTCTTCCCACAACTACCATTTTGGATTATGGGGTACAATTCTTAAGGATGAGCTGTTCTAACACAGAAGCAGAGTCCTCTTCTATCTCTGAAATCAGAAGTTCTCTCTCTGTTCAAGTAAAATCACAGCTTTTTTAGTATCTACATTCTCCAGTTCTCACGGGCTGTAGGTGAACACTGAATTCCCCTACAAGCTTTATGAATTAGAGAGAAACAGTCTGGTATGCTACAGCCTTCATGACAGCTTGCAGAAGAATTTCACCTCTGAGGCCCTGAGTATCTCCTCTTCCTCCTCCCTCTCCACTGATCTTGGTGTTTCCATGTTGTTCTCTGTTACTGTGATATTTTACGAAAAATCCCTTTGCCAGGATTTTTTCTCCTGGAAAGATGAGAAGCCTCAGCTTCTCCATGTTTTGCTCCTCCAGAATGTAGTCTGGAGATTGTTTATCCAAAAATGTGAATTGTTTTTAATTAATAGCCAATCACAGCCAGCTGTGTCAGACTCTCTGGTCCATCACAGGTTTTTATTATTCATTGTTTTCTAGCCTTCTGTCTGTACCATTTCTCTTTCTATAGTATAGTTTTAGTATATAATTTATTATAATATAATAATAAATCAACCTTCTAAAAACTTGAAGCCAAATTCTCATCTCCTCATCCTGAAAACCTCACAACACCACAGCTCTCCTCACATGTCTTCACCTTTTTCTTTTCTCTGATTTGGGAGAGAATTGGCGTCTGTATCTTCATCAGTTTTTAAGCTCTATTAATGGATAAGACGTTATAGAGTTCTGCAGTGCTGAAAAGGTAAATCTCACCTGAGCTCTGCATGGGGGAATTCCTCTTGCTGTTGCGGTCCCTGCTGGGCCCTGGGGTAGCTCCTGGTGCTGATCCCAGCCACGTATCTCAGCTCACTGGGCTCCAGCCTGGGCTGAGCCTCCAAGGCAGGAAAAAAGGAACATTCTACAGCTTTTCCTTCTAAAATACGATTCACAGAGGTGTGTCCAGCCTTTTGATTGGCTTAGCTATTGGTTTCTCTGGGAAACCAATATTGAGTTGATCGATTGAAGGCACTTGAGACAGTAATTCATGTTTGGACTCAGGTGTTGATTATTTCTTATCAGTAAAACAGTCTCACTACTACAAGTTCAGCAGGAAGACACAAAATGGCCAACAATCTCTTGTTACAAGGTCTTTTAAGACTAACCTATCCAATTAAGAACTGGCACCTGGATTATTTTCCCTTTTAACCCAATAACTGATCCCAAAGAGCTGCAATGGGGACTTTTCTGCCCAATCACAAAATGCCACCCAAATCCATGAAGAAGAAGGAAGAAGAACCATGAAGAAGAAACCCAGGATGACACCCTGTGTCCTCCATCTTGCTTCCATCCACGACACACTAAAAATCCCAAAACCTCAATTTCTCACCAAGTGATCACCTACACTGCTCTCTACAATATATTTCACACTTTTGTGGATTCCAGTCTATCTTGAAGTCCGGGAAACTTTCTCCATGAATGAGGGTCAAAGTCAGTGCTCCCCTGGGGGTCAGGACACCCCAGAGCAGACAGAGAAATATTCCAGTGCCCTGGGTTTCCACATTAGCAGTGCATCCATCCTTAGAGCCAACCTGCTGCTGGTCTTGCCAGGCACAAAGGAAGTGGCTAGTATTCCTCACAGAAAAATCCCTTCTGTGGCTGATGTTGTCCTTCTTCACCAAAAATGAATTATTGCAAAACCAGTATATCACGGCTTTACTGGAGTTTCAGTACTGGCATTTCACAACTGCAAATAACAGTTCACTTTTCTTATTGTAAATTTAAAATTAATTTTATTATTCACACAAAAATCTATTATTGCACTTGTCTAGAAGTCAGTTCCTTCTAAAAGTATGTAATTTTATTATTTCATATCATAATAACCCTGCATGCTGATTTTTAATATAAATTAAGGCGACTTAGACTGTAAGATCTTGGGACTGGACACATGCTGTTTTGATCTGTATTTCTGTAAAAAGCAGGAGAAAGAATCTTGAGCTGTGACTTACATCCATAGGAATTGTCACGATTCCTAGGAAGTTACAGGAAGGAAGCAGTGATTTTGTGTTCCCATTGCCAATGCTGTCACAGCAGTTGCAGGTGGTACAACCTCTCCTGTGCATTCTAGCATGGCGTGTGACAGAAAATCAGGTCACCTTTATTCCATCCTGAACTGATAGCACAAACACAAATATAAAAATAAAAAAGGACAAAAGCCCTCCTGTGTTTTGAAACAAACTAGGTCAATCAAAACTAGAGCTGCAAACAGGAAACTAGAAATCCCAACTGGATGGCTAAGGCTAGACATTGCTTGAGTACAGAGTTAAATGTGGCTAAATGTTGCAATTCCATATTAAGACAGGCTTGATACACTTCCAAAATTTAATATTTTGACTCTATTTCTGTATATGCACAATAGCTATTTCTGGGATAATTATAATCACCCTTTAATGCTTTACTGATTTTGAAATAAGCACAATATTAGAACATAAATGAACTTGAATTGGAAAATACTAACAGAATTCATCTGTATGAACACACTGAATTTTGTGACATTCAATAGACACCCTCAACCTTTAGCATTAGTTGAGTAGCCATACACATGCACTCAAGATGGTAAAGGATAAAACAAGTATCTTGTCAGTGCCTCATTTGATTTGTGTCTAGAAAAAGAAATATCTACTGGCTCAGAGGTTAACTGGCTCCATGTTTTTCAAATCTCACAACAAACTATGCAAATGATAGTCTCAAATCAGAATATTCTGTCTTTTGCCAAATTATTCAAACTCCTCACATATTTTTTTAACATAAATGAATTGCCTAGTGCCCATTATTTTTTTCAAAAGTAAAACAAAACTGAAACTCAATTTAAAAAAGAGCTTTTCAAACTTTTAAAAGAAGCACACATACAATATATGGAAATTGAAATATTTCATATTAAACACAGAACTGGAATGAAAATGCACATTAAATGTTCAACAAAATGGCTTCAAGGAAGCAACTTTTTCTCCTGGGTGAGGATACTCTGGTGACTACATTTAGTTAGGGATTCTGTGGGTTTCCTGGGCAAATAATGGGCTCCAGTCCCAGTTATTCCTCATGAAAAGAAGACAAAGTCATAGGATGGCATTAAAGGCACATTATCTGCCAATACAGCCTGCTCCAAATGTGATTATTACTTGTAGAACATCAGCTTTAACAAGAAATCCATTTGAAATCACTAGATTTGTTTCATTAGTGTTTGGTCTGGGCTAAGTCCTATGATTCCTGCATCCCTCTTGTTCTTAATTGCATCAGAAAGGCAGTTGTGGGAGAGGAGACCTGGGTGCTACAATCCCTGACAAATAGCTTGGGTCATCCATAGGGTTCCATTAATGCAAGGGAAGAGCTTTCCTGAAGATGGGCCTTATTCAAAAGTGCCTGTTACTTACCAGAGAAGTCTCTTGGCTATAAAAAGGCACTTTAAAAACAAAAAAATCAAGAGAATTCATTTATCAGTCTTCCATATACTTATATAAATATATATTTTTAGTATTTTTGTAGTTATTTACATATTTTCAGGCCTATTTTTTTTTTTTTACCAAGGAGCTCTCTCTACACATTTTTTTGCCCAGCACTGCAGTCAGTCTCTCCTGTCTTACCAGACAGGAATGGGGCATGAGTGCAAAGCTGGGGCTGCTAAAACCCAAAGCTCTGCAGATCATCCTCACACCATGCTCCTGGCACAACCTGAAGACAGTAACACAGCCATTACAATATTTCAGCCACTGAAACATATTTAGTTTCATCTCTTTCGAAAATCCAAAGGACCAGTAGACACCATCATGGGCTGAATGTTTCCCAAGTAAAGCACAGACCAAGGATTTGGACACAAAGGAAGACCTGAGAAGAGGAAGGAGCATCCAGGTGCTGACAGACTTGGCTGTAGCAGTAACTGCATAAAGAAAACCTTCATTAACAAGGCATTCAGAGTTCTGACAACCTAAGAACTCTGACTAGACCACGCCACTTTGGGAAGTGGAGGATTGTTGGCTCAGGATTACTGAGTGACACCCATGGGTGCAATGGCACTAACCTTGCCAGTAAAATTTGAGGAGCTGCCTCTGCTCACTTGACAGCAGAAATATCCTGGGTCTTACTGACACAAGCGAATTCCAAAAATAAAAGCCAGCCTGCATGGCTGCATTTTGGAAAAAGACACAGGGTTTGGGATGGTTGCTGTTACTCCTCTGCCAAATTTTCACTTTAGCCAAAACAAAAGGACAAAACACAAAATGCTGCCATGACATGATAGTGTGGCTCTTACTTGCTCCCCTTTGCAGCTGGTACCAGTCAAAGAAGCAGAACAGGAGCTGAGAGCTTCTTTGCTGTCAGAAAATAAAAGCACTGTCTATTGAGACAATTATCCTACATCAGGACTGCATTATTTTAATGAAATGACTCACATAGATAAAGGTCCCTAACAACTACACTCCTCCTCATGTCTCAGCGATACTTTAGAGCAGATGAAACTCTGAGAGAAGTTTAGAGGGTTTCACTCAGGATCCTCAAGCACTTTGTACACATTGCATCAAGCAAAGGGAGAGACGTATTCTGTGGGAAAGCTGCAGGAACGCAGGCGCCAGTGCTCCACTCCACACTGACACCAGGGTTACTGTCACTTTAACAAGCTTCTACTACAGTGCTATTATCATTCAAAGCTCCTTATCATGCCAAGTGCAAATATTATGACTAGCTGAACATCTAGAGTAATCACTGCTGTAACTGTGTACGTGTACTTGTGTTTAATATTGAGGGCTGTTGCTGTCACCAGGCTATGAAAACCAAGCTGGCATTAACATCAGCACTGAGGATTTGCATACAGCTGACAGGAGCAGAGCCTGGCACACTGCTGGGTGGGCACAAGGCAAGGGAATCTGACCACCATCTAGTGTCTGACCAACACCAGCCAGGACACAGGGCTCCTCTGCCACTGTCACAGCCATTGGAGCAAAGAGGGGCACAGCAAACAGGCACTGGGCAAAACACAGTGATGGCCTTTTGATTTTGGAAAGAGATGAAACTAAATATATTTCAGTGGCTGATATATTGTAAGAGCTGTGCTATTGTCTTCGGGTTCTGCAGCAGCATGGTGTGAGGATGATCTGCAGAACTTTGGGTTTTAGCAGCCCCAGCTTTTGCAAAGCCAGAAAGTGTCTTGTGGCTGCCCCACTCTACAGAATCCAAGCTGAGGCTCCAACATATCAGGTGGGAAGCAAAGAAACTTTGAGGATGGGTCCCTATGAGATGGCACTACAACTTCCAAGATCTGAGACAATACACAGCCAGCAGCTCAAAGGTGAAGTGCAGGTTTGTGTTTTCCTGGAAATACCTACCAATTGGGCTTTGGTAGATTTTCATAGCATGAAAACTTCCAAGCTGTAATTAGACACACAGACTGACCCTGGTTCACCCTTGTAAGGTTGCTCTGGACTCAAGGCAAGGGCTGCCGTGCTTGCGTTCATCTTCCAGAGTGGCCAAGGGTTCCCACTGATATGAGCAGGGGAAAGTGCTGGGCATTCCTGAAAAACTCTCCACTCATTTCTCAGCACCTCAATGTGTAAAATATTAACATCTTACTGCCTGGGAGACTGCAAAGTTCAGACAAGGTGGGAAAGGAGAAGAGGTACAGTAACTGCAGTGACCCCCAAATATTTGTGTAACAAAAGCAGTGTAAAACTGTCCTAAACATGCAGAGGTCTTGTTATTACTGTTCAAATGGTGAAGTACTGAAGAGGCTTGTGTCAAATTGATGGCAGAGTTAAATGCACCAACTTATATCAGAGGCAAACCCAGTGTCATTAACTAGGCTCTGCTCCCAAATGTGGATTGCTGCAGATCCAGTTTCTTACAGAACAAAGGAAGCAGAATGTTCTGTTAACTAATACTTAGTAGGATCACAAAAAAACTATTTAATGGGCACATGATCACTTGGGGAACACCTTCCATTACTGACAGCAGTGTGTTACTAGTGACATGGATTTTCAGGAACTTGCTCTTTAGGAGGAAAAGAGTACACAGTGAAAGAGCTGGACTGGAACAGGGAGGAAGGAGCATGTACACCCTGGGTATGTGTAACAGAACATGGGCTCTGCCACAAAAACACTTGTTTTTGCTGGATTGCTTCAATCTTGCTTTTCACTGGCACTTAATTCATCAATATGAATGGACAAAGTAAAGAGCCCTCATCAGCAGCACTAATTAATTTTTTTTTCAGAGATATTAAATCCTAAATCAGATATTTCAAATTGCTACTTGGATCACTTTTGCTGGCACCAAACAATCTGAATTATTCATAACAACGGTGCTAATCAAATTCTGAAAACCCTGGTGACCCCCTGCTCTTGCCTGATAACTGGGAAGCAGTACTAGAGAGGGCAGGAGGTTGCAAGATTAAAGTTAAAGAGGTTCAGGAGGAAATTGAAGCCAGTGATGCTTTATGTGGCTACATTGTGCTAAGAAAGTAAGCCAGCAGATAGGCTCTCCTACAAAAGGAGAGGGAATTTGCAGAAGTTTTGAGTGCACAACATTTAGAAAGGAATTGCTCAGGTGTAATATATAAAAACACAGTTATATTTTGCTAACATATTTTATATAGACAAATCTTTGGGGTATGTAGTTGGATATTCACAGTGCTAAAACACAACTGTGTTATTTCCAATGACTTTGGGCACATAACTCTGAGTACAGCAGTAACAATTGTTGGGAGTTTAGCTGACTAGAGACTGGAAAAGTACAAAACCGTGGCTAATTCCAAATCCTGCACCTGTAAGATAGCATGTCCTTAGGCCTAGGTGTAGTATGATAACAAATAGTGAAAGAGACATGAGAAAAGAGAGATGTAACCCCAAAGGAATGAGGAAGAGTTAATGGTATAGTTTAACCAATAGATTGCTTGGCTTACAGAATGTTCACAGGCTTTATTATTTGCTGTATAAGTGTTTGATACTTTCTTCAATAAAGTGGACCTGTGATGAACCAGCTGGTGTCCTGGTCCCCTTCTCTCGACAAACAAGCTCTAAAAAACAATTACCATTGCTACATTCCCTATCCAGGAAGAGTAGAAAATGTCTACTCCAAGAGGTAAGGTCAGGCATTTCTAGGGAGTTTTTCATTTGCAAATGAATAGATAAAGCTGCATTTCAGTTTCCTAATAGTGCTACACACAGGCACCATAGAATACCTGGCTGCACCTCTTTATGTCATTTTAGTCTGTCACATCACACAGGGTGACCTAGCAAAGGACGCTGGGTATCAAACAACACTAGAAAGTGCAAGAGAAAGAAAACTGTCTCTTTTAAATACAGGCAACATTCCATTCCATCTAGAAAGGCACTTTAAATCAGAGTTTCCTAACTATAATAGTAATTGAAATTCACCAGGGCAAGTATTATATAGTGAACACCACTAAGCATGTTTTATATAAAGATTAGATCTAACAAGACACTTGTCATATATTGCACAACCACCACGATTTTTTAAAACAGAGTTATTGAGGGTGGCCAGCTGTATAAGAGACAGTGTGACCTGTATTACTGTAGTTACAGAAACATTACCAGCTTCAAAAACCAGTGAAATTACTGTATCTATTATGGGTACAAATGGTGACTAACTGTGATAACTAAACTACAGCAGCAAAGGGAAAACTGTTCCTTTTTTAAGTGAGCTCTGCTGTATATTTGACAGCAGCTTTTGTCTACATGGGTTGAGAGTTTTGCTTTTGATTAGCTGTCACAGGCAACAGCTATCTGGGATAGTTATGCTC
The DNA here is from genome assembly GCF_047830755.1 of Zonotrichia albicollis. Classification (NCBI taxonomy): domain Eukaryota; kingdom Metazoa; phylum Chordata; class Aves; order Passeriformes; family Passerellidae; genus Zonotrichia; species Zonotrichia albicollis. The sequence goes on from NC_133822.1 coordinate 17,066,685, forward strand.
ATATCAATTTACTTCCTCTTGGCAAAAGAGTTGGAAGCATCAGTGGGAATGCAGAATAAAGTTTTTATATTTTAGAATTACATATTTTAAAATAACTCAGTTAGGATCTCTATTTTAAGGATGTTCTCTAAGTCAGTTTCAAAGACAAAAATTTGCAGGGATGCTAAAGCTCTGTTTTGCTCATGACAAAATTACATATATATATATATATATATATATATATATACAGAGAGATTACATACCAATAGACAGATATGTGTATATACACAGAAGTTAATATCAAACAAAAAAGTGCAAATTTAACCTCAGACTTTGGTTGTTAAGACACCATCCTGAGTGCTAGAGGTACTATCATTTGACCAAGTAACTAATACAAGATGTAGCTGTGAAGTTGGGTTCTGAGCTGATTTGGGTTCTCCAGGTTTCCTGATAGTTTCCTGCAACAAGTACAGCAGGTCATGACAGGCCCTAAATGCAACATTCTGATCAGTGCAAGAAGCCAAGTAATGGTTTCTAAAAACACAGGTTTTAATAGCTGGTATAAAGCTGTCCTACTTCAATTTTTAGGCATGTCTCTAATTTTTTTTCCATTAATGAAAATTCATGGTCTTAGTTTTCATAGCTTTCAAACAAGGAGTTGCCAGCATTGATTGCTATAAATGTACACTGTCAGCATGACGCCATTATCACCTTTTCTTAAATTAATATTAGGGAGTTTACTCCATCTCTAGCATATATCCCAAGACAATCAGTTTAATGGCCTATGCAGGTGACCTGCCAAAAATCAAGATAAATTGAGCATGACAGCCAGAAGGTTACCTTATGTATCCTCTAAAGCCTTTTTTAAAGTTACATTTAATTCTGAAAATCCATCTTTTTCCATATTCAAAGCTCTATGATTAATTTCACCTACTATTTTTCTCCTTCACTTAAATTTCCTGTTTCAGCTGACCAATGAATTTGCCACCTTCTATAATTCCAGTCAGTAAAGGAGGTTTTCTATGGACTGTTGTCATGACGTTGTAGTTTACATACAAATGCTCTGAGGAAGCCATGCATTCACAGATGGCTTTCCACTCATCGTGACAACCAGCTCACTTCATAATCTTATAAAAAGTATTAAGCTGTAAGTAAAAAGTATATTAAAAAAAGCTATAGAAAAGTATTGGGAACATGAAGACTCCATATACTATTTAAAGAGATATTGTGCAGTTCCTTTTTCTACAGCTGCCAAACCACATGGGCATAATTATTTCAGTGAAACATCTGCTGACTAGGTAGATACCACAAGCACAGTGCAACTGTTCAGAATAAGGTCCAGATCCATAAGCATATCTATAAGCTTTTGATTTCAAGGTGCTATTAGCTGCAAAAAGTCAGCATACCACTAAGAAGATCTCTTCCCACTCCTGCCACAAATGTTTATTGTGACTTTTGTCACACCACTTAAGCCCCATATTTTTCCTCACCCATGTGTGAACAGAAGAAAAGGGGACAAGCCTTATCTACAATAAGGGCTTGGGGAGTTTGGTATTAATTTGTGCTTATTAATTGCTTGGAGAGCTGAGGAAGAGAGGGAAATGCAGAAGCAAAGTCTTTTTATTAAAGGAAGCTGGATGACAAGAAGTGGGACACCTTCTGTAATCCTGAAGGAGGACTCCCAGCTGGGACAGGGTGTTCAGAGGGAGCAGCACCCATGGGAGGCAGAGCCATGGTGGAGCTGCCTTCAGGTTTGTAAGCACTCAGCCTCCTCTATTGCTGCCTTTTGCACAGTCCTCCACTCTCTCTTTCTTATGTATTCCTCAAATTCATTTCATTTTACATTCCTGCCCCAATCTCTGTGATGGTTCTCTTGACCTCTGCTCACTGCAGGCTCTGGGCTCTGTCCTGACTCGTGCTGAGCTCCCCTGGGAAATGCCACACAGCCAGAAAAGCCAGAAAGCACCAACTCAGGTTGCCCAGAGTTTTGCAGAAGGGCACAATCCCACCATCAGAGAAAAAAACCTCAGCAATTAAATATCTCCTAACATTTCTTCACCAGTTAGGTTAGCTGATCCTTCCCTACTTGCCATACAGTTTACCGTGATTTTGCACTGCAGCTAACTACAAGCCCTAAGAACTGCACAAGATACAAATAACAGAGTGATCCCCAGGACATCACAATCCAGGAAAACCCTTCAGATCTCAGTATTATCATAGCAGTGACTAAGGATTGGTGATCTGCCAAAAGAAACATCCAGAAACACAGCCTTATTGGCAAAGGACATAATCATCTCATCTCTAGAATGATAAGACAGACTCTACATTTTACCTTTTTATTTAAAGTTTGCCTCATAAGTTCATCCAGCTGGAAATATACACACATTTCTAGAAGAGTTGATGGCTATGAATTGTCCACTCATGTAGTATTAGCATCCAAGACCTTTCTTCCAGAGCTAGCTGTCTGGCAATCTTCAAATGTTTTCCATGGGCAATCCCAAATGTTTAACCTGTTTAATGTTTAACCATTTTCTGCCATACTAACAAGTAACTGTGTCACACATTTAAATGATTCCTTTTTCTTTGACCTATCATATCTGTCTGGTGATAGAACCACTATTTTAAAGCAACAAGCAAAACACATGCATAGCAACATAAGATGTATGTTTTGGAGAAAGATGGAGAATATTTGGCTTACACAAATTCTTATTTCTAGCTTATCTGTCCCCAGATAGCTCAAATACAGTGCATAGGTCTATAATGCACTTTATTCTGGATGACTGATAATGGGATTATTGCTCATACACCAAAACCAGGACATTCAAAATTGTATCCATTTATTCCTAAGGAACAGAATGATTGTCAGAGCCTTATGTGTTTATCAACATGAGGCTGAGCCAGTGAGGTTAGCTAGATATAGCTCCTGGACAATATGATTGTGTCAAATGATCCACAGTCAGATCCAGAGTTCTAGAGAGTGACTGTCTATAAAGGGACATCCAACCTGAGAAGGGATTCTCTTTGAAGTAGCACCTGCAATTTACAGGGATGTAGTGATTGAGCAGTGAATCTGAGATGGGTTATAGACCATGAACTGTAGCTCCAGAATGCTGGTTCTCCTTCCTGTTTGCTCCTCAGTCAGACACAGCAATTAGATTTCCATGTTTCCCCACCACAGGGAGTCAGTAGAAGAGGTTGTTTCTGCCCTGTGGGATACACTCCACCCAAAGGGTTTTATTCTCCCTAATCTGATCCTAAGGAGCCTCTTTGCTACAAATCCTGACACCAGTAGTCCCTGCTGTGTGTTACACAGACCAAGGGCTAAGCAGGCAGGGAAGCCAGATTCCTCTGTCCAGTGGAGGCATCTGATCCAAAGCCTTCTCCAATCACAGAAACAGCTCCTATTTCATGAAGGTTTGGATCAGACTTGAAGGACAGGGCTGATGGGCACTATCAAGGATGATGGGCTGGCTGTGACCATTTCCATGGAGAGCAAGAGGCCTTCTCTAGGACTGTCAAGCATCACTATGAGCACATCCATCACTATTTCCCAGTTCAAACTTCACTTTTAAGAGAATATTTGTATTGCCAAGCCACAAATTGCAGCAGCCACAGTGGAGACTTCATCAGCAAACAATGATAAGACAAAGATATCATGAAAAGGGAAGGCAAGAACCACCACAAGGGTAAAGCATGCTCCCCTTTCAGGAGTGCACCACAGAAACACATCTGTCAAACAGTGCTGAGACTGAAGTAATCAGTGCAACTAATTACCACTAATCGTAATATAGTTTCTGTCTTGCTGCTAATACATTTAGACTTGCTAATCAAATCAAACCATTCCAACTTGCTGTGCTGCTTCCAAATAAATATTTCATCAAGGATAAAAAATGAAGCTTTGTTCTTTTTTCTTTTGGTGGAGTTTTTTGTTTGTTTGTGGTTTTTGGAGTTTTTTTGTTGTTGTTGTGCCTGTTTGGAGAGGTCACTGGCCTTTCTTCCATTTATTTCACACTGCAACAAAACTAGTAGAAAATGCCATCAAGAAGACTATTTAGCACTCTGAATGTTTTCATTTAAGAGCCAGAGCATGCTCACATCCCTTCCAGAAGAAGTGTAGAAGGGCAGCACCTTTACAGGATGCCCATGCAGGTAAACTGATAAACTAGACATAGAAGCCCTGGATTCAGCTTCCAGCTCTATTCTGCTAAATACCTCTGAGCCTCAGGTGCCACTCTGTGGAAGTGGAACTATAATCTCTCTTTTTCTAAACTGAAAGCTCTTCAGACAGAAGTTCTCCCCTGCATTTCTGTGCTTGGGTTAACACCAAGAGACTCCTGAAAGGTTTCTGGAAGGTCCTTTAATAGAAAAGAATTGACAAGTGGTTTCCAAATCTGTAATTACATTTGCAAATATATTATTTTCCTTCACACAGAAAAAAAGAGAAAGTAATGAAACTTCTTCCTTTAAAAACTGAACCATTCTATACATTTTAAATAAGTTCCCTTCTACTGGAGACTTCCACATTTGTCAGATTTCTGGGTGTTCTGCAAAGGAGTTTCACACAGGTGAACAGGCAGTTCCAGATGCTGTTGGACTGAAGTGAACTTGACTATTCCACCACAGTCCTGCACAATAGAGGAAAATTTGCTATAGGCACACACTGAACACTGACATAAAGTTGCAGTTTATTCCCCAAACTACCAATAGAGACCTTAGAAATCCTTAAGATTCCTGAAAGATCAGACTGTAAGATCCTTCCTTGTTTTTGAGGACTTTCTCCCATCCCAAACACAACCACTTCCACTTTTGCAGCCAACCACATTCTCAGGAAAAACCAACAGCCAGTACTTTGTCTTGTGTCACAACAGAAATGAGTCCTCAAAATGCTGTGAATCAGTCCTGCTCCAAATCTTAGCCCTATTTTTACAAATTCAAATCCAGAAAAGACCACTGTTAATGTAACAATGGAACAGGATTTCAATATTTAGTGGTGCCTAAAATACAATAACCAAATTAACTTGCAGCTACCATTAGTTGCCAACTGAGCACAAACATCTAACATTCCAAATAAAAAAAGAAAGAAAACAACTAAATATTTTATACCAAAGAGGGCCTCAGATTTTAATTAATTTTTAGACTTTGAACTCTGCAAACAGCTACTTGTAATAGAGTTTTAAAAGGCCATTTAAAATTGTGGTGTTGATCTAGAAATCAATGTATTTTCACAAAAAGCAGCTCATTAGCAGTAAACATTCATAACTGCCAGGTTTTCCACATACAAGAAGAAGCATCTGGAGGCTACTGAAGCAAACAGCAATCACAGAGATTTAAAATTGAGACAAGATGGTCAAAATTAGCTCAATATAGTAATTGTAAAAAACTGACCTTCTTAAGAAGACTTTAGTAGCATCTTTTTAAGTCACCATCAAGACCCATTTTGATACACTGAAAGGATGACCTTTCAGTGTATGTTGCACCAAGATTACATCACAATTGCTTTCTTTTCACTTTTCCCCTCCCATTTTCTGCACCATCCAAACTCAGAGAAGGATAGAAAGACAGACAGATAGACTGACTGACAGAGAGATTCCTAAATAGATAAGTTTGATCTTACTGCTGTCCTTTACTGGCAGAAAGAAGAAATAAGAATTAAAATACTGCATGTTGCTGCTTTTCTTTACTACAGTGTTAAACACTCTGCCCAAGATTATTAATAGCAGCTTCACAAGCTCACTCATTCACTTTGCAGCACGCATCTGTACAAACCATGCCATCTTCTGGTGCTTCCTGGCAGCTAAAAAAGAAATTCCAGTGTCAGAACTGAAACTGTCACCTCTATCTCCATACAGGGAGTGCTCTCCTTATCATCCTGTATCTCAGTGGAGCACTGTACTCTGAGAAAATGTTTCATGGCTCTTCAGGTATTTCATGGCTCTTTCACCTACCACAATCCCAATGAAAAATGAAGTGCCAGAAATCATATGATTTACTGTGAAATAACAATTCTCTTCTACAAACTGAGCAATCTGTGCCTTGAAAGTCTCTTTATTCATCTTATTATAGAAACACTCCTATGACTGATACCATAAGAACTAGAACAGAAAATAATTTTGAAATCAGTTTCTTCTTAGAACAAAAGCATCTGTCCATCAAGAAGTTTATGACAGCTGGATCCAACTCCCCACATGATATAAAATACAGATTGGCTAATATGTTGAGCTGCTCTTTCAGTCCTTTACCTTGTTTTTCTGCAGAAATAGTTCCAAACATTAAGGCCCACAAACAAGTAGCTGCTATGTGTTTTCTTCCCCTGCCAAGGCTTCTCAACATCTTTGCAAGTCACAGATTCACCTTTTATTCACTGAATAATAAAAAAGGTTCACTTTTATTCACTGGATAATAAAAGACTGGTTGTTTGCTTCCACTTCCTCTATTGTCATTTTGAGAAAAACACAATGTCCAGCTTTCGTTTCTGCTGTGGTTGCAGTAAGAGGACCACTGCAGAATGTACCTTTACATATCTTGTACCTCACAAGTTTTAAAGAAATGTTTGTTACTCCACAAGATCCCCACTACACACTAATCCCTCAGCATCCACAGTTCTCCTTTAATTCTGTGATGTGTCTTCTATGCAGACTTTTTTCTGTGGAGAAGGAGTGCCATGCCATCGAAAAACATGCTGACAGCAGAAAATCAGGAAAGTGTGTCAGGCAAGAATTGTGTAAGACAGCTATACCTGCACTTGGTATATGAGGAATTGCTGGGTAAAAACCAGTAACTTATCATAGAATCACAGAATGGGTTTGGGTTGGAAACAACCTCAAAGATCATCTTGTCCCACCCTCTCCCATGGGCAGGGACACCTTCCACTATTCCAGGTTGCTCCAAGCCAAATCAAACCTGGCCCATAGCACTTCCAGGGATGGAGCAACCACAGCTTATGTTTATGAACCTCATTGAGTTTTTTGGGTCTTGTGTAATGGACAACACTACAAACATTAGGAATCTGAAAGGAGAGGCAATAATTCCTACTGAAAAAGGGAAATGGTGGCATTTTCATAAGAAATATAAGGAGTTCCAAAGTGCCCCTCTAATGTTCAGTTCAAGCAAAATATCAAAATCAATGGACATTAAGTTCTGCTAACACAGACAAATTAAGTGCATTAAGTGCAGACTGCAACCCAAAATACTATAATGCCATGGAAGAGGCTCCAGCCTTGAGGGACCCTTTTCCCAGCCAGAATGGGATATAAGTTTTACATCCAAAAAAAGAAAATAAAAGCTTTAGGAAGAATTCCAGAATTCCATAAGACCTGAAGTGGCCCAGATCTTAAGGACATAAAACATTTCCAGCCCTCAGAATAACATGAGAAAAGACAATAGGGGTTGGTTCTTCATCCTCATTATGCAGAATAGAGAGGAAAGCACTTGATGTACCCGTGCCCACAAGCAGGGAAACTGCCTTCCTCCCTCCCCTCCATTCAGAGCCTGGGACAGCATTATAAACACAGAAGGGCCAGAGATGAGCAGTGCTGTTTTAAGTGTCAGAGGAACCCACCAGCAAGGAACATATATTGAGTAAATCCACATTAAACACTGCTTCCAATTCAGGAGCTCATTTCTGAAGCAGATCACCCTGTAGATCTTGTACTTGGTTTTACAGTGCAAAGTAATTCAGGAGTGGACCAGGTGGATCCTGTTGGTGTTAAACTCAACAGCAGAGCACACTTGTGGAGCACACAGAAACAGCCATTCAGTCCTTGGGATCAGCCTAGGGATGAGCCCTTGGGATGGGTACAGTGTCCATATTAGAAACTGATCATCTCAGTCCTAAGGAAGTGACAGCATTAGATGCCACCATCTCAGCACTTTGTATTTTCCTCCTACCCCAGCTAAGGTGGGTCTACCTACCTAAACAAATAGAAAGACAGGTTCCCTCATGTATTTTGCTAGATCAGCTTTAAATTACACCTCCTGGAACACAAGTGATGGAAGCAAAGTGATGCATCCATCCTGGGAATTAAAAGTTATTTCAATATTGAGATTATTGATCTTGAAATTACCACTCTGAGATGGGACATCATCACTCTAAATAGAAGGTTATTCAAAATTTTAACATGGACAACTGAATACAGAAATGCTAGTAATGGCATTCCAGTAGAGGAAAATCAATCACACCTCCAGTTACAGCTGGTAATTAAAAATAGATGTAGTATATTAGCCTTGAGATATAAAACTGCACAGCATTCTGACAACTAGTGATTTGATATTACTGATTGACATTTTGACATTACTGATTTGAATCACATTAAAACTCAGCTTCCTGCACATTTCCTGGGTACACATTCAGCAAAAGCTTGTTCTGTGAAAGACTGTATCAACTCCAAGCAAATAAACAAAGAGCGAAAAGCGTGCACAGGAGTATCAATCCTCATCTTAATATCCCTTCTAGCATCAAACTTGCAGAAGAGAATTCCTGCATATCATCATTAGCTAATTAATCTTAAAATGTTCTCTCCCATTTCTCCTGGGAAACAAGGAAATGTGGGAAAAGGAGACTGCTCAGACCTCTTCCAGTTGCCAGCAGCTCCTCCACAGAAGCTCCACAGCCTCTGCTTTGCCAGGAATTGGGAAAGAAAATCATCTTCCCATCTCAAACTTTGACCTATACCTCTCTATTTCTCATCAAAATACTGAGACCTCCCTGCTGTTTTCACAAAGAACCTGCAAGTTCAATTTTAATCCCTTTGCTCTAGATATCACCTCAAATTTGTTTTCTCAAGCTCTTTTTGTGTTTTGATCTCTGTACACATTGTTCACCTCTTCCAGGAGGAGGGGATTTTTCTCTTTAAAATATGAAGGGTATTTGTGCCAACACCCTTGAGTTTGGCACAATCTGGCCCTTGAAACATAAATCCCTGTGTCTACTTTGTCTTCTAAGCCATTTCCACTAAATACATTTGGGATGCTCTTAGACAACAGTCAGTTCCCTCAGAACAACACTGGACAGCATGTAAAGCAACAAAATTATTTTTGTTTAAGGCTGATCCATTGCACATTCAGCACAGCAAATCAAATTCTCACAGAATTCCAGCATCCACTAATTCCAATTTCAAGATTTTTTTATGTTGAAAATAGTGTAATTACTTGGGAGGATCCTTAACCAGAGAAGGTAAAATTCCTTCAGTGGATAATAACTCAACAGACTACGGGAGTGCTGAGTTAGTCATGTCAAGAAACTGCATTTTAATAAATGCCAGATTCTCTACATGCCTAGTGTGCTGAGAACTGTGCATTTTGAAAACTTCATGTATTTATACGATAGGTTGGAACAGGCCAGCTGATGAATACATAACTATCTGATGATCAAAAGATCTTTTTCAAGAAACAGTGAATCATGAAGTAAATATGTAGCAATTTTCAGCATTATTATTCAGACTTTGTTCTGGAATAATATTTTTAAAGCTATTTTTTGACACCAAAATCTAAAGGTTTAGCCAGAGACTTTTGAGAAAGTCTATCAGCAAACCAGTGGCTGATGCTAACCTAAACTGAAGCCAGCTTAATGAGAGAGCAAGAACCTGAGAGATCCAGACAAATATTGTATGAGTTATTGGCCAATTTCAAAGTTTTGGGATGGCAAGAAAACTTAAGTCCACCTGGGCCAGATTTCTGAGAAGTATAAACAGGCACAGCTCAACTACACCCAAGGAAACTACAAAATCTTAACATGAAGATCTCAAATATTTTCCTTTTTTTTTTTTCATTTCAAACAGTGAAGCAGAATAGAAGACTATCAGAAATTTTAATTACAGACAAAGCTAATGCATACCACTTTGCCCAGCTAACACTGGTAGAACTAACAGGGGCCACACAGTAGGAAGATCTTTAGAAAATAAATTAGCCCAGCTTTCAGAACATTGGATCATCTTACAAAATCCATCATTATCACTTGACAGCACTCAGTTTAATAGAGGCAATTTCAGACAGCATCCAGGGACTGAACTGCAAAATAACCCAACAACTCAACTTTGAGAGAACCGTAGAAACACAGCACGGCTTAGGTTGGAAAGAACATCTTTCTTTTATTTTTCTATAAAATAGGATAGCAAGTTCATAACAGTGGGTGAAATGGACCACCTCAGGCAGCCCAAGCCAGGAAAATGCCATCTTACTTGCTCTGTATTTGTAACAGTTGGTGAAGTCACTCAAAGATGAGTTTTGGGGGAACTTTATTCTTCCACTGTGTATGGAAAACTGTCAGCTACTACTGCTTTCACTGTTTGCATTATCTTGTGGTCTGAACCCTGGAAAAGAATCTCATTAAGCCAAACCTAAATACACACAGGATAAGGACAGGCCCAGACCCAAAAAACTTCAGCATATTTAGGAGAATTACTTTATTAAGAAAGTGCAAGAGGGAAAAAAGATAATAGAATCAACTATGGCCAAAGTTTTTCAACCAAAAGGTCTGAAATCCAGATATAGTCTCATTTTTAAAAATTATCTATTAAAGATGTGAGAAATAGGAATTCATGCTGAAGGCCTCATAAACTCTCTGACTTAAAAACACACAAATGCAAACAGCCTCCCAGCCAAGGATACAGACAGAAGCTCAGAGTCTATTCTTAAACCAGGTCTTTCACCCTTGCTCCACCTACCTCAGGCTCAGTGCTGGCCTAGATCTCAGCCCAATTTCCACTAGTTTTATGAATTTACACCATTGCTGGGAGCTGCTGACTCCCCTCTTTAATCATCAGTACCAGGCCTCTGTGTGTGTGTTTGCACATACACATGGCAAGGAGAAGGGATGGCTCTCCAATGTCAAAAAAATCAGCAGAATGCTGCACTCCCAAACTGAGTTTGGCATACAGAAATCACAGGCTTCTCACAATCCTTAGTTATATTATTCATGCAGAATGCACTCAGCATTCTATTGTTCCTGCTCTCATTGTTTATAAATGAGTCTTTGCTTCATCTGGGGATGGAAGTTCCTTTAAGCTTCCTTTACTAAAAGTACTTCTGTAATGAGATTCTGTAATGAGGGCTAGCACTCAGAGGGTTAAAGAAGTTTCTGAAAATGTTTGTGAGAAAAAATGGTTTTTTTTCTTTCTTGAAGGAAAAATGAAACACTGGTCTTGCTGATTTATTTTAGCCAATCTGACACACAGGTTCTTATTCCTTCCTAAATGTTTCAGAAAATAATGAAGTTCATTTTGTTCTCTCTTACTGCAACATTTCTGAATGAAATTTCTTCTTATGTTAAGACTCTTGTTTTTATACATCACTTAAATATTCCCAGCTCTATCACATTAAAATATTAACCTAAGACATGGTCTTTAAATGCTGTGCCTGGCATAAATACTATTTCTCCTGACAGGACATGAATTGTTCCAGGTCTCTTTTTTTAGGGATCTACAGCTACAAAGAAAAAAGATACAAGCCTTTGTCCAGCAATATTGCAAATTTCATGATTTAGCTTATTTGACAGTTTGAACTACCATCATGTGCAAGATTCTAGTGCATTCCCCAGATCAGAGTTTTCTCAATCCAAATTAAGTTAATTAAGAGTGGGCTGAATTGTGAAAGAAAAAGTAAGTTAATCAGATGGCAACTGAATCACTTTTGGCTGAGGACATCCTTTTATTTTAAAACCAATATCATCATGGTTTAAGGGGAGTGGGACTATAACATCTTTTACCTCTTCATTCTTCACCTCTCTTACTGCTTTTAAAGTTCAAAGCACTCCTTCATGCTGCTGCTAAGGCTGAGATATTGCAGATCCAAAAGGGACAAGAGGCAGGCTGTCACTCGACATACTGAAACCTGAAAACTGGAGAGATCCATCCATCCATCCATCCATCCATCCATCCATCCATCCATCCATCCATCCATCCATCCATCCATATTTTGGAGTGAAAGGAAACTGGGTTTTTTGAACTAAGCACTCAAGAAATATGACAGTTTGCCAGTTAATGGAAATGCATTTATATTTCACTAATGTTAAGCAGAGAAACAATTCCATCTCTTTCAAAAGCCTTCTCCTGTCTACTTGCACATATCAATGGACTTTATGAAATGGATAGGTTTTGTCTTTTTAATATCAACCCCTAATATATTAGCTCTTAACTGAAGTTTAATGAAGCCATCCCCAAGAGCAGCATCTTTAAGCCAACAATCTCCATCCTCTGTGGGTTCTCCCAACACTCTGGACTGCCTTCATCTGCCCTCTCCCCTCCTACCTGCTTTGCTCCCTTTGGTAATATCTGGATTTTTATCATACCAGTGCAAACTCTGGGTAACTCCAGTGAACTCCAGGGAAATATATTTCTGGACTTACACCTGCCTAGCCAGTAGAAAATGTAAATTGAGCTGGATAGTATTTAGTTTGCTCATTAAAGGCATTTTTCCCCTTTAATTTATAAGAAACAAAATAATGAAATCTGGATTGTATTGCTGATACTCATCTTCAGTACACATTCCTCCAATGATCCTATTGAAAAAAGCTACCCACTTTTTCACTCAAAACATATGAGGAAAACTTAGTCTGGAATTAGTAGACAAGAGAACAAAAAGTATTTCTTTCAACAAAGATCAGCCCTGTAGGTCATTTGAAGGAGGGACAGTAGTGCAGAATTTCAATTGGTTTCTGAAACTGCAGCTTTTAAAAAATGTATTTGCAGTTTAAGTGCCAGGTTTTGTCAAAGAAGACAAAAAAAAAAAGATTGCAAATACTTCTGTCACTCCTATATTCCAATTAGTTTTGAAGGGGTGAAAGATGAGAAATTAAAACAATTCCATCTTACATGGGGAGTAAATAACCTCCAAATCTGGAAACTCGTTGGTGTGTGCAACCAAGGACGAGTGCTGAATGCAACACATCCATGGAAAAAAGTGCTCTGGAAAAAGCTGGGGTTGTTTTCCATTTAAATCCATGCCTATTCAAAACAGTCATATCTGAATTTCTAAGAGCACGCAAAATCAGTATGCATTTACCATAATAAATGCCTTTTTCATCAACCAACAAAACAGAACAGATACAAATGAACCAATCAGGGATTTCCAGTGAGCTATCAGTGTTAGAAAAGCTACTCTGCAGATTCCAGTTGAGTCACCACAGAGGAGAAAAAAAAAGGGGGGAAAGGGGGGAAATAAATTACTGTGTGCAACTCCATCTGCAAACTGCTTCTCCCGCACTGGTATGTAATAAAACGTGTTGCTAAGATACAAGCTGCTAAAGAAGTTCATTAAAGGACACTTTAAACAAAGCTGCCAGACTCTTTTCCCTTTAAAGACTGCTTATTTGGTTCTGTCCCTTGTGTTTATAATTAGATCCTCTATATGAGAGATTGTGTTCCATTCAAGCCCACTCAGCAAAGAATGTTAATAAAATAATGTAAATAAGGCACTGGTTTAGGTTGTACATATTTATGGGCTGCAGAGCTGTTAATAGAAATGCATCTGGACTCCACCTGTATTTTTAAATGCAAAATAAATGCTTTTCCAAGTAGTTTCTCCCTAAGCAGGAGAGCAGAAACATTAGCTTCTGCACCCAGCACTCTGACCTAACTTTCAGAAAATACTTTCAAGCAAAGAAAACTGGCTTCTTGCCCTAAAGTTTGGAGTTTATGAGGTGCCTCTCATATAGGCTTTTATATGCAAGCCTTTGTTATCTACACTGACATAAAGGACAAAACTGTTCATGTCTTTCCCCTGGCAATCTTTTTTTTCCATCTGTATACAAATTCCTAGATGTGTGTTAATGATTTAGAGAATTTCCTTGATCTAATATATTCACAAGTAAATCTGTTTTGTAATATTTTATTGCCAGGAAAGATATGCTATCAAATAGGCTTTTATCTGACCTTATGTAAAATACTTTTAGTCCTCCTAGTAACACTTGGATGATAGGAGTACTCAGGCTTTTGTTTTGGTTGAGAATGGGCAAGATGTACTTTGCTTTCAGTCATTGTGGTGAAACGATGCTAAAGAAATAATTTCAGCATTTATCTGTTTGGCACTTAATAACACACAAGATGCATAAATCCCAGATGAGAGTTAGTATCAGTGATTATATAGGAAATGTTACTTGTCACTTTATAACCTGCATCTCACACTAAATTCTGTGCTGCAGTCCCCAGTACGTATATATATTTTTAATTACATTTTCAGGCTCATTTACATGCGCATATTGGCTTTCTGCCTGAATGATATCAAAGAGAAAGACCTTATGCTCACACCCAACCACACACACCCACACACACACAGACACAGAAGCAAATTTATACACAGAGACACTCTGTACATTTCTGAGAATGGAAGCTTCTCTCTTCGTCATTCTTAGAAAAGCTTTGACTCACCAATAAATCTTTAGGCAATCTTAGCTGATTTCAAGCACTTTAGAAAAACAGATCATTATAGAAAATGTAGGTTAATCTCTGCTGCATGTCAAAAGTATCAATGATTCTCACTTGACTCAATTATTTGAAATGTAATATACAATTTCACTTTCTGTAACCTTATAAGATTTGTCATCAATAGCTGAGTTGCACAGAAAGGCAATTCCACTCCTTCTCCCCAGATAATACAGAAGCTACATCACAAAGTACCAACAGGATCAAGCTAAATTAATGTGGAAACAAAAATAACTTATATGCAATATAGACTTCTGTTTCAAGGCCAGTTATATGCTTCTCTCAATTAAACACAAGCAATCAGACCAACCTTCAGGTGAACACACTGCTCTGGCCAGAGCCTCAATACCCAGGCTCTTAAAACAGGATTACAGCTCTGAAAATAAGATTGCCTCTCAAAAGCCTAAATTAACACCACCCATCATATCTACAGAGCTCTCAAGTACTTATTGTTTTGATTTTACTGCAGCTGCACTTATGGTCAATACTCTGGTTTACTTTAATTCAGTCAAAGGATTGGTTTATAATTTAAACTTGGACATACATTTAAGTTCTCCATGGGTTAAAAAGGAAGACACATGCTCCTATTTCCTAGTTCTCTGTCTATTAAGCAGAAGGGTCTGCCTGTACATGTGCAAAAAGCCCTGTGGTACATATTAGATTTCAATAGAGCCTTACTATTGGCAGTTGCAGGTTGGAGCAGGAACTAAGCCACATCAGCAATTTCATATGACACTCTGGAAATTGCTACTGCATAACAATAAGCAGCTGATTCAAAAAAGAGAGCAGTGGGGGAGAAAACATTTTTCATGAAGTACATTTTAACTCAAGAACAATTCCAAATAAAAAAGTAGTACCACCTTTAAGTCTAAAATAAAATAAAATAAAAATTATATAAAATATATGTATATACAGACATATAAGAGAAATGTGTGATGAGGATTGGATAGACCAAATATAAGTCTATTACACTGAAATAACTGTCCACTTTAATGGCAGAATGACAAATTTGCATTTTAATTAGTCCAATTCTGGTTCTTTTTGGCTCCTCTTTGTTCTTATATTAAACTTGCAGCCTATTTTCATACTTCCCTTACCTCCAACTCCTCCGCTGTACCAGTTTCCATCCTTGGCACTATGGCCACACATACACCATTTACCATGGTCATGTCTTATTGATTTGCAAATTTCTATCCTTTATTGCCTAAAAATGTTGTTGGTGCTTCAGATTTTGTTTTGGGGGTGGAGGGGAGGAGGAAGCATCATTTTATAATCAAGTACAAAAATACTGCATATAATATCCTTGATGAAAAAGAGAAAGGCATAGAAGGAAAAGTTAAAATTAACTTTGTATGAACATTTATATGCCTTCATGCTTTCAACTTGAAAATCAAATCTGCAATGAGATGAAAAGGGATTTTCTCTATTTGAGCATAGCAGAAGTGTTTAGACTGGTGCAGTATCCCATTGGAAATGTTATTTAAAACCACCATTCTAGCATCATGTCATGGAAAGAAGAGATTCCCCTTTTCTTCCACAGATCCAAGCAGTCTGTGCACCAGATTCTGAGACAAGAGGAACTGGTTCAAGCATCTGCCATGACACTGCTCTGGATGAGCCACACAGAGCATGAGCAGTGGAGATTTGGTTCCATCAAACCAGAGCTCCTGATAGAGACGCCTGTAGAAGCACCACTTCACAGCTACCCAAGTGTCTGCTCAAAAATTAAAACAAATTCTAACTCCAAGAGGCAGAGTTCCTACAAAGAACTAAATTGCTTTGAAAGAGTTTCCCTGTAAAGTATTGTGCACATCTGAACAAATACCTGTTTGCTGCAAGCATAAATTAGATATTTTAGTGTGTAACAGGTAGCAAGTGTCTTTAGTGTAAAACCAGAAATGAAATAAAAAGGTATTGTTGGCATAATTCCTTTTTCTAAATAGACAAAGGCATTGTAGGGAAAAAATTGCTAAATCACAGGGATAATCATCATAGCCAGCTCCTCTAATGAGGCATCATGGGATTACTGGAGTTATTATAAGAGTCATCTTATTGAAGAAATTCAAAGTTAATTGAAATCAATTGTACTGTTCTGACAGCAGGTGTTTTAAGTGGGTAAAATATCAAAGTGAACTCTTTAAAATGGTTAGAATGAATGTAACACTCTTTTCAACAGTTAGCCCTGCCAAGTGATACACTGTACAAGTAGAGAAAAGTGTGCAGTCAAAGAAAAATGCTGGAATGAAATAGCATTTCCCATGCCAGTGCAGCTTCCAAACAAAATGGGGTTCTAACCCCTCCAGTAGAAATTATTGTTACAGATGTGTGAATTCCATGAATCTTTTTAAGGGCAACCTGATGGCAGGCTGAAAGCCATATTTTCATTCCTCCATGAAAATGTCCTTTATTGCCCTTTTTCTCCAATATGACATGGGAATCTCAGTATGCTGTTACTGAAAGCACAAACAGAATGCCAGGATTGTCATTATGCAAACTATATTCCTAAGTTTCTCCTCCAAGAAGTTGAAGGTAAATCCTTCCCTAGTTTTTCCTCCTCTTTCTATAGATGGCAAAACAAGCAATATATTTCCAACTGATTTTGGAAAACAAGAAAAAGAACTGGAGCTTTCTGGGAGCTGGAGCTCTCTGAATTACAATCCAGAATCTTTACTCTGATCCAGTAAGTTCATTTTATTCTGCAATTGTCCAGGATTCCCAACAAAGTCAGCAGGACCTCATTATAGAGAATGGCAAAGTCAAGCTCATATTTAATACTGTTGGGAATTTAGCTGCTAGAAAATGGAAAAGTACAAAACCATGGCTAATTCCAAGTCCGGCATCTGCAAGATAACCGTGTCCTTGGGCCTAGCTGTGGTAGGATAACAAACAGTGAAAGAGGCATGAGAAAAGAGACATGTAACCCCCCTAAGGAATGAGGAAGAGTTGATGGTATAGTTTAACCAATAGATTGCTTAGCTTACAGAATATTCATAAGCTTATTACTTGCTGTATAAGCGTCTGATGCTCTCTTCAATAAACGGAATTTGCTTATCACTCATATTGAGTGTCCGAGTCTCCCCTCACCGACAAATGGCTCAGCCCCGACAAAGGCCCACATTTTTTCTCTGTGACATAATACCTGTTGTCTGTGTGTTTACAGACTCAGTGCAGTGATGGGAAAGTTTAATGCTCCACCTGGGAGCCCATCACCTGCCTGCCCTGACACCCAGAGCCAGACATGGATGCAATTCTTGCCACAGCAACAGGGAGGGCTGTGCTTGCCTTAGGTCAGAGTTTGACATCTGGAAATGCCTTTCAGATTTTACCTGAGTTTGCACTGAAGCTTATAACCCTTATTTTACCTTAATAATCTTGAAAGAACCCAGCCATAAGAAATACTGAGCTCTGGCAATATCAATAATTTACTCTTTACCTCATGTAAACAATGCTGCCATTTGCAGCATGAACTTCAACAAACCCAAAATCCATTTCCTCCTCTTCCCCAAAACAGAGACAGTATCAGCACAATGAGACATCTGGAGCTAAACCATCTCCAACAACTTGCACAAGAACTGTACTTCAATTTAAGAAGTCTAACACTTTCCACAAGCAGGTTTTGCTGGTGGTCACCACAGGCAAAGTACAGTCAGTGATTTCATTTCAGGTACACTACCCAAAAAACCCCAAATAACCAGCAATAACACAGGCTGGGAAAGTCTCCCTGAAACTGATGCTGATTTTCTGCATAGATAGTAAATTATGGTAAAAAAATGAGGCAGCACACAAGTGAATGGCATAATGTCTTTCAGCAAGGCATATTTTTATTACTGTGCTACAGGACAGGGTGTCTGAATTCAGAGTTCATCATGGTCAAAAATATAGTGACCCACACAAGTTCATTGTTAAAGACTGGCTTGCCACCTAACACTTATGTCAGTAAGGAGGAACAAGGAAAAAGGAACTTCCAATGAAGGTTAAAGATTTGCTTATTTTTTATCCTAATCTATTAATTAATAAGAGACAACTTTCTAGAATTAAAAGACCCTTAACAACTCTTGAAGGACATAAAGAGCAAGCAACCCTTGCAGCAGAGCAACTCTGGTGTGCTATTCAGGCCAATGCTGGCTCTTATGATGGCTCTTTTATTTCCATATAAATGCTTGTTGCTTGACAATTTAGATAAAAATGTAACTGCTGCTCTGCATGCGCTGGAGGCTGAAGGTGTAAAACCACTGGACTAACTAATGGAGTCTTCACACATCATATCTTGTTAAAGAAGAGGTAACCCATCCTCAAATGTGACAATTAATCAAAACCACAGCATCTGAGGGATGTACTTGTGACAGAAGTCTAAGCTATCTTTCTGAGTTGGATGCCAAATTAGGAACTGATTGAAACTATTGCCTTCCAGTAATGAAAATGATGGCTATAAGTACTTATTTGCACATACTGAAAAATATTAAAACTATTCTAAATAAAGGAAACATCAATGACTAACCAGGGATCCTTGATTGGGATGCAATTTTAAATCCAGCTGCACATACAAGTCCACTTTGTAAATTTCCCTCAAAAGTTGAGTTTGTCATTCAGTTCTTTCTTGTCTTCATTTGTAAGTTTCAAGAACAGTACACATTGCCACAAATGCCACTGTAGCCATCTACAATGGAAAGTGATGAATGGGAGCACTGGGAGATAACATTCACTCCTGCTATGTTCCTAACAGGTGTAGATGGGGGGCTTTTTGTTTGTTTGTTTAATTGTTTCATCATTAACATGTGCAGTTAAATTGAAAGGCAATTTTAGGGTCTTTTGTATTCAGTGTACACAAAATCAAAGGTATACATTATTGAATTATGAATTAGTTGTGCCTAAACAAATCTTTGGGGGGATAAAGGAGGAAGGAGTGTAAATACATATGTAAAAATAACCTCCCTACTTGAACTGCCTATTTAAATTTACACTGGTGTTTCCATGAAAGTGAGGGCATGAAACCATCAAAGAGCCCCACCCTGAGCCCATCTGTGGTCTCAGGGGTCCCACTGCTCCTTCTCTACACCCTCAAGGACATAGAGCTCATTTACAAGCCACTCCTAAGGAGCAGCTAATAATTATAGCAAATCTGCAAAGTTACTCGATGGGTTTGTGACCTGGTCACGAGCTAAGACCTCCAAACTCATTTCACTTGTGACCTGAGAAGGATTTCAGTGCAGACCTCTGGAGGGGGCAGCCTGGAGCATGAGGACACCACAGCACCAGCCAGGCTCTTAATTATGAGCTCTTGTTGCATAGGATGTTGAAAACAGCAAAAGAAATCCAGAGTTTTGCCTAAAAATAGGACGTTTCCTGCTAGGCCAAATTTGCTGTTTAAAGAATTTAGGTATTTTATGTTTAATTATTTCATGGTCTATATATTTATTTACAAGATGATGAGAATGGCAAGTCATAAATATACAAGATATTTTTACTAGTTAGTTTGGATTATACATAAATATGCTGTGCAAGCGTAGCAAAAACCATTTTCCCCAAGCTGAATCAGAATGTTCAAACTGAATTTTCAAATGTGTCTCTCTACCTTATCTAAATTCCAACATGACATATAATAAATAGCTTCTCATTTACCACGATCATAAAAATTTAAACAGCCTTGAAACAGTTGCTGCAATATAGGGGGAAATGATCAAATCTATGTTCCAAACACCCACTTAGAACAGTAAAACTATTTTGATATTTAAGAAGCAGTACATAAAGATGCAGGAAAGGGTTTTACCTTATTAAAAAAAAAAAAAAACCAAAAACAACAAAAAATAAGGTTCTACCAAATATAGGAGTATTAGAGTCAACAATTTGCTGTTTTACACTGCACAACAAGGACTAACAGCCCTTACACACCATGTAGTGTCAGATTTGCTTTTAGAAAGAAACTATCTGGTTTGATTCTATACAGTGATTAAACATCTTTGTGCTCTGCTGAGTAGGGCATTCTCTCCCCTCCCCCCTCCAAAAACGGCATCAAAGCAATCAAAATGGTAATTTCAGCATGAATGGGGCCCCATCCCCCACCGGCAAACTCCGCAGACTTTTCTCCATGTTAGGAGCAACCAACACCCCTTCCTCACAAAATGGAAGCTTCCACTACCAAACTGAGAGTGCTGACCAATTCTCATTACAATAAACCTGGGAGAAAAAGGGGTGGCGTGCAGCCGTGGCCCGCAGGCACGCCGCACGCAGGCACTTGGCAACTTTAAGCACAACTCCGGCAAAGCAAAACAAATCACAATTAAAAAAAAAAAAAAAAGGGAAGGAAAGAAAAGAAAACCAAACAAATAAAAACAAACAAAAAAGAGGGACGGGGGAGCAGCACACGTGCCGCCTCTCGCCGGGAGGGTGTGAGGGAGGCGGGGGGGAGGCAGGGGCGGCTGAGGGCGGCTGTGGGCGCTGTCCCCGGGCGCGGTGCTGAAGGCGGAGGCCGCGCTCGGCCCGGCACGGAGCGGGGAGCCCAGCAGCCCAAAGGCCACCCGGAAAGTTGGACAGGGGGGAGGCTCGGGCCGGTAGCTCTGCCGCTGCTTTCCCAAGTGCCTTTCCCGCCGGGAAGTGCCGGGAGAAGGGCCGGAAAGCCGCGAGGGCAGCGGCGCTGTCCGCGGTGCTGAGCCCCCCGGAGCCCCCGCCGCTGAACTTTCCTTGCGGGCCCCGCTCGGCCCAGGGGTCACCGGCACAAAAACAAAACTTTGGCAAGGGCGGGAAGGGGAGGAGGCAGGGGGGAAGGTTCCTGGGTTGTTTTGTTCCTCTCCTCCGTTTTTGGTGGATTTTTTCCTCCCCCCTCTCCCTGGCTGCTGAAGCGGGTTAATCTGGTTTTATTCGTATTTTTTTTGGAAGGGGTAGGAAAAAAGTGAAAGTGCCTAAGTGAACTCGAATCAAAAGGCAACACGTCAGATCAGACCAAGGGAAGAGAAAGGCAAGTGGGGAGGGGAAATAAAAAAAAATAAATAAAAAAAAAAAGAAAAGAGAAGAAAAGAAAAGAAATAAAGTGATCAATAAAAATCAGTTTTGTAATTAAACCCAGAAATGGCTCCAAACGGGGCTCCCGCCTCCTCCTTCCCAACTCTTGCTCTGCACATTACACAGAAGTGCACAAAGTAGCCCAAGACAGGAGAATTTTCCATATTCCTAAAACATGTCGACCAACTCAAAATGGACGCCTCTTTTTTTTTTTCTTACGTTTTAACTACTGCTTATCTTTTTACTGCTAGTACTGAAATAATTCTTTCCCCCAGCAAGACATCAGAGAATCCGACCTCATTATCAAAACATGCATTTTCTGACTGTATGCAAAAGAAAATGGATGTTATATCCCCTGCCGCCAGTATTTTTCAGCTAACGCAGACACTTTTCGGATGTTTAGATAGTACATCATAAAAACAAGAAGAAAAACCAAGCACAACTGAATCGATCTGTTCCTTACTTGTTTCTCATTAAGAGCTGCTATTCTTGATTGCCTTTCATGGATTTGTTTCTTAAGATCCCCGTTCTGCAAAAACGGCAACAAGACGCATATTAAAGGCAAAGTGCAAACTAACCCCGTGATGAATAAACTTGCGAGCTAGAAATTGTTCAAAGGCAAAAACCATTCCACCGAAGCCGTACAGAAGCATGCACACACAAAACACCCTCCTTAGCAAGAAAGCTCAGTGCAGACTACAAAATGAGATCTCTTACTGATAAAGTTTCTCATCCTGCTGTCCCAGCACAACTGCGCTTATTACGGCAGGGATAAAATACTGAAGAAGAGAGAAAAAAAAAAAAAAAGGATCTGCATTTACCTGTGGATCTTGCTTCATCTGTGCAACTAGTTTCTATTAAAAAAAAAAAAATCGCCCCGCAAAAAAGGAGGAATTAGAAACTGTTTCAAGTTTAATGGATTTTTTTAAATGTATGTATGTGTGTGGACGGGGGAGGGAGGGGGGTAAGGAACAAAGAGGCAAGTAAACACTGCGAGTCAGTTTCAAGCAAAGCTCATAAATATTCAAGTCTCGTCCTAATCTCTCCAACACACACACACACACACGCACACACGCACTCTCTCTCACACTCACGCACACTCACACGACTGCAGCGTCGACTCCGCGTCTCCACGGCACCCACACACACAAAAAACTCAGCCAAAGAAGCCGCCAAAGTACTTTGTGGGAGTGCTCGCCATTGCGGCGGGGAGCCGGGGGTCCCTCCCCGCCGCGCCCCCCGCGCCCCCTCCCCGGGCCGCTGCGGCACCGAGGCTCGCTCCGAACATGCAACCGCGCTCGGTGCTGCGAGCCCGAGCCAGGCACGGCCCGGCACGGCACGGCACGGCTCGGCACGGCTCGGCCGGTGCCTCAGCATTGCATTCTGTTACCTGCTGACATGGGATTTCCACTTTTAACGCCTCCCGCAAGCTGTGTAGCTCCATCCCTGCAACTTGCCAGGCACTTTCCTGCCACTTTCAGATCCGAGTGAAGTTTGTTTTTTTGTTTTTGTTTGGTTTGGTTTTTGGTTTGGTTTTGTTTGGCCTTTTCTTTTTCCCTGCCTTTCTTTTTCTTTCTTTCTTTTTTTTTTTTTTGGCTTTTTTGTTTTTGTTTTTTTCTCTCTCGCTTTTTGCAACAGACCCGCCCGCCAGCCACCCCTCCCTCAGCGGGAAAATGGAAGAAAATAATTTTTTTAAGTAACCACAAAAAAAAAAAAAAAAAAAAAAGAAAAAAAAGAAAAGAAAGACGGAAAAAAATAAAGTAAAATAAAAAATGAAAAGGAGTGGCGGCACCAAGAACAACAATACGTGAGGGAAAGAGGCAGGACAGCGGGCAGACACAAGTACTCGGCGTGCACGGCAAGTTGTTCGCCTCTTTGCTGGGGACACGGACTCATCACTCACTTTCCGCCGATCTGGGGGGGCCCCTCCCCGGCCGCCCCCGCCCGCGGCTCCCCCCGCGCTGGCCCCGTTGGCCCCCGCCCCGCCCCGCGCTGGCCCCGCCGCCCCCCGGGGGCCCCTTCGGGCCGCTCCGGCGGGGCCGGGCCCGCAGCCACGGCTGGCCAGGGACTATATTTCCTGGCAGAGCGCGCGCGCGCGCGCCGGGATCTGCCGCGCGGGGGGGGCAGAAAGTTGTGAAACGGCCTCGGCGCGCGCGCGCGGGTGCCCGGATGGAGCTGGGGGGGGGGGGGGGGCGGTGTGCGGGGGTCTCGCGGCCCCGCGCGTGCGCGGAACGGCTTCTGCGGCCACCGGGGCCGCCACAACAAAGTGGGGAGGGAGGGGCGGGGAGAGATAACGGGGTAGGGTCGGTAGATAAGGATAAGAGATAGGGACAGGGACAGGGACAGGGACAGGGACAGGGACAGGGATAGGGATAGGGACAGGGATAGGGATAGGGATAGGGACAAGAATAGGGGCAGGGGATACAGAGATGGATATGGATAGGGACAGAGATAGGGATACGGACAGGGACAAATACAGGGATCAGGATGGGGACAGGTACAGGAATAGGGACAGGGGTAGGGACAGGCAGGCACTGGTACAGGGATAATGATAGGAACAGAGGAAGGGACAAATACAGGGATTGGGATGGGGATAGGGACAGAAATAAGCACACAGGGATAATGATAGGACGAAGGAAAAGGGAAAGGAACAGGGGAAAAGAAAAGGACAGAGGAAAAGACGGGAGCACGGACAGCAGATTGGGCTTCCTTTCCTTTCCCTTTCCAACCCACCCCCAGCATGTCCACTGGGGCCTGCCCTGGGGTGAGGGAGCTCAAGGGGGAAGGGATGGGAGTGTGGGACATTTGGATGTTGGATCTGAGGGATGGCAACACAGATCCTTTCACTCTATTTAGTCAATAAATAACAGCAGTGATACTTTAAACTGGTTGACTCGAGAAGCGTTGACTCAAGTGGATGCTCCAGCTCAGCCAAGTCATGGTTGCTGACTTGACTTGCTGCATCAGTGAGGGATCCGAGCACCACCAGGTCACCCTGCAGCACAGATGTGCT
Organism: Zonotrichia albicollis; assembly: GCF_047830755.1. Taxonomy (NCBI): domain Eukaryota; kingdom Metazoa; phylum Chordata; class Aves; order Passeriformes; family Passerellidae; genus Zonotrichia; species Zonotrichia albicollis. Next base: position 17,091,087 of record NC_133822.1, read on the forward strand.
CCAGATGTGGACACAAACACATCACCTTGATGTCACATGAATACGTGACGAGGCTCCAGGTCCTACAGACAGACCCCACCTGATGCAGCATCAAGCCAGCTGCCAACTTTTTAAAAATAGATTCAAAACCAGCAGCATCAATGTACATTCAGCCAGTGTTTTACCATGCAGCTGCAATATTTCCCATGCAGTAATGGGAGCTGTGCAGTTAGATTTACTGTTGTCTTGATGCATGGCCAGAGTAGGATTGGAAGCCAAAAACAATGCTCAGAATAATTTTATTGATGACAGTCAAAATTTAGGGCACCTTTTAGCAAGAACCTTTTAGCCAATGGAGTGCTTGGGACTACAATTTGGGTGTATACATACTCCACTCCTGCACTGATTGAACACTGATATTTTAATTAATCTGCACTGAAACACAAAGCTGAAACTCAGCCTAAATCATTAGTCAGTATTTAAAACACCACTGTGCTGTTGTACTTGGATGCCAATTTTAATAATTAATCTCAAAACTCTTTAAAGGCACCAATATATAGCAAAACCAACTTACATCAACTATACTCTAATTAAAACTGATTTGAGATATAATGTGTTGTGAATTCAAAACAATGTACCAAATTCCCAATAAACTTCTCAAACATATTCTGTTCAAGCATAGCACAACTTCTTACACAAAAATAATTTGAAGATTCATGGTGAAATATCCTTAGCCTGCCAAAATTAGGAGTAAAGTCTAAACAGAAATTTTCTATTAATGTTACAATGAAATAAATTATTTTGGAAGAGTCTTGTTTTAAAATCTAAATTCTACTCACATTTGTAAAGACAATTCAGTCAATCCTGCAGATATTGATAAGTATGAAAATCTTTCAATATTGAAGCAATGTTACTTCTCATATGTTCTGTACAAAGGTATTTTTTTAGTGTTATACACAACAAAAACAGGGCTTTGCCAAGTAATTTTGTAAATGATGAAGGTTACCTTTGTAACCTCTGGTTACAGCAGAGCAAAGCTTCTGTGAGTTCAGCCATCAACTAAAGCTGATTTAACTAGTAAAGTATGATTTCTTTACGTGTTAGTGGTTAATTCACTGACATTATGCTGGTTGATTTATTTTAATGCATAGAGCAAAGAGCCTTTTTCTTACAATTATAAAATAGTCACTTGCTGACCACAACAAAACTGGTGATTCCTGCAAGCCTGACTTCCTGCAAAGATGTCTATGGGTTCATGAAGTAGAAATTTGATTTTAACTGCAAGGGATGAGGATTATCATGTCATCCTCCCCACAGCACTGTGATGTCAACAGGAAAAGTTTAGAAATTTTTTAACCTGTCTACCATTCAAATATCAGTTTATACATCTGCAGTGCTACTGTGATGGGTCACAAATTGTAATATAAATTTTCAGTTATAAATTACAAATTATAACCCATAATGAAGTACACTGCTTTTCATTTATTGATGCTGCAAATAGTGTTTTCTAGTGAAGTTGTGTGAAATACATTAATCTGACAAATACATTTATGCGATAACATTATGCAATCACCTAGGAAAATGTTAACAGCTTTGTGCAATTTACTTGAGGATTATGATGGCAAAAATCATCCTGCTTGCAAGAGCTCAGGGGACTTCCCTTCCATCTATTCCTCTGAATAAAGAGCAGCTACAGCTTGGCTGGGAAATGATTTCACAGTGAATCGGGGGGTGAGAAGGATGGCTGGCAGTTTTGCAGGTGGAAGTTTATGGTCAGTGCTAAACACAAAAAGATAATTTTGAATGAAATGTCTTATCTAATGTGATTAAACACATTTTTCATCATCTTCTGAGAAGATTATTCTTGTTCTTAGAACTTGTGGGACTCCAGAGGTCCTCCAGAAGAAACTGCATCCATTTTTTCTCCTGGAGTGGTGGAGAGACACCATTCAGAGCCTCTAAAGGGACTTTTACAAATAAAACTACTCTGCAGCACTGGAGAAAAGATGTGTGCTTAATGGCAAAATATAAACACAGCTTTTTTGTTGCCAGAAGGTATTTTACTTTCTGTATAACATTGTTTGGATGAAAACAAAGAGCCAATTGTCACATTCATATTTTCTGGAAAAATCCCTTGCCCAGGATTCTCCTCCTGGGAAGCTGAGAAGCCTCAGAGAAAAACGAAAACAATAATTATCTGATTTGTTTCTCCTGTGTTTTGCTGCTTTGGAGTGTGTTTGGAGATTGTTTATCCAATAGGTGATTGTTTCATTGGTTTCATGTAAATTGTTTTCACTCATTGGCCAACCAGGGTCAAGCCCTCTCGAGGCTCTGGAAAGAGTCACGAGTTTTCATTATTTTTTATCCTTCTGTAAGTATCCTTTCTGTATTCTTTAGTATAGTTTAGTTTAATATTCTTTAATATAATATAGTATCATAAAATAATAAATTAGCCTTCTAAGAACATGGAGTCAGATTCATCATTCCTTCCTGCCACGGGGCACCTCACAAATACAATAGCCAATTTACAAGCACTCATAAAAAGTTTAATGTGTATCACTTTTACAGTCCTTGGTAATAAAGTTACTTATGTGCTCATACATTTCTAAATCAGAACCTTTATCTGCTAAAAGTTATTGCAGAAATGCATTGACAGATTGACCTGTCTGATGAGATTACCTAAAAAGGCACAGTACAACATCAACAGAAGAGCAATAAATAACACTTGTAACAATATTCCCTGCATACAGAGACCTAGGACCAATTGTTGTATCAAGAACACAAGACACGCAAAACTTTTTCTTCCCATGCATCTAATTACAGATATCCAGGAATCAGATACAGGAATCCAACATCTAGGAGTCAAATCTCACATTTCAAGTGCCCACAAGAGCTGATGATGCTCCTTCCTTATGAGATATTAAAACTGATTCAGAACAAGACTTGCAAATTCACAGAGGAGAGCAAGGCATTAAATTATTTTTGGTAATACTGTCTTTCATTACAGTCAACTTGGAAATTCACATTCCCACATACCATTGTGCAATATTCTCACTTTCCTACAGAAAATGCTACAAAGACATGGAGGAATTAAGTACTGAAAGGCAACGAATGAATTAATGACATTGCAAATTCCATGTCCTGTATTTTCTGGATACCTCCATCCTGCAATATATTTCTTTCCCCTTTTAGGATCATCTCTCCACCTTGACTGAGAAGATGCTTTAGATAACAGGAATTATTTTATGGAAGTAATGTTTTCCTCTTCTCAAAAGATTTATCTGGAGACTAGAGACAGTGGTGGTTAGTCATCTTGGTGAAACTGAGAGATGTAGCCAGCTCTTGTCTTTGGTGGAAAAACCTTTGGGAGAGGGAAAATGAGTCAGGAAATTAATTAATTCCCCATGATTATCAGAGAGAAGGGATATGAAGAACAATGAAATGATGAAGGCTAAGGTATGCAGGAGGCTGAAACATTTGTCTGAAGATCTGATTCTCTGGATTATTTTCTGAGTCTTTGACATCTTCACTGTCTCATTAGCACGAGTGTCCATATTCCCACAATTCCTTCACCAGAATTGTGAATCAGTTATTCTTCACAGGTTTATAAGTAAAGGAGTAAAATCAGGGTCCCAGAAGCAGAATTTATTCTCCTTGGATCATTTCTACATTGTGCACTTGAAAGCTGACACTACCCCAGCTATTAATGACACAATGCTAGGCAAAAAACCAAGAACAGACTGCATTGCAATTCTTTTGGAAATTCAACATGGGAAAAGAGAGCTTATCCCTTCAACCATGAAAAAAATCTCTGCTGAATTTTGGCAATTTCCTCTTAACTGGAATTCTTTAAAATATTATTCCTTAAGTGCAACTATCTTCCAAATTTAAACCAACTTAAAAGAAGTTAAAGTACTGATAGACTTTAAAGAAGTGTCAAGGTTTTTCTGACCATGTTTATCTTCTTGCTTTACTTCTTCCACATCCACCAAAATGATTCACACATACTGATTTCACAGAAATATTCTTAGTACCAGTCAGGACAAACACAAGATCCTTCCTGACTTGAAGACTCTAGAGAGGTGTAAACACAATATCCTGGCCTTCTTTATGGAAAAGGATTACACTGAAAACTGTAGAAGCTGCAGTACCAATCTAACAGGAGCTAGGACGCTGTTCTAGGATATTGCCATAATGTAAAAGCAGGTACAGATTTTAAAGTGCAATCAAAACACTCACTTCAGCCTGTCTCAAAAACTTACTTCTGCAAAACTGGCATTTATAACAGAACATCTTGAGGCTTTTCTGCAGTCTTCATCCTATCATTATTAAAGGCAAATTTCCTTGTCTGTGTTCTAGCAAGGCATTCAGGATTTGACTCACCAGACTTTTCTGTCATTCTACTTTCACTTACATTAGCTGCAGCCCAGTTCTGGAGCACAGATTTCCTCAACACTGAAGGGTTGAGAGTTTTGGGACTAAATTTGTAAAGATATTTATCCCTCTGACTGGACCTCAAACAACTTTAGAGATCTGGTTGGTCCTCCAAAGCATCAATTTCTTTGATTTCAGGAGGTGTTAGCTGCCTATACAGGACTTACATTCTGGCTTTTCTCTGGAGGTAGGAGCTCTTCTTCTTGTGCTCTCAAATCCATTGTTTGCAATTAAATGGTTTTCCTTTCCACTGTCAGCTCTGAGCATTTCTCTAATTATAACCATCTCCTTGTTCTCTCATTGTGTTACAAGAACTTTCCTGCTCTGCCTTTCATCCTGTCCTTTCATCTCTCTATTTCCCCTGACTTTTCCCAGCTATCTCATTTTAGCCTTCTGTCTGAATCACAGAATCAGAGCCCCCCAAACAGACTCTGAATCTCAAGATGAACAAAATCCTATTCTATGCATTAACAACTCTTACTGGCTTCAGTGGAGAATGCCTGATTCCATCTGCTGAAAATATCTGGCCCTTTAAATGAAAAATGCTACCAGCATTTTTGTGCATTTGACAAACTTCCAGTGGGTTATGTGCCAGTGTAAACTGTCAGCTGGGCTTTTGCTTTCATTTTAGACCTTGAAAAATGCCTCCCTGTGTTGTCATACCCACAGGTAAAAGAACTTCTGAAAAATGCAGACATGCCAATGTAAGGGGAAAAACTCTGTTCATATCAAACTTTTTTGTCACATTTGCAAGCCAAGCAGCACTGCCCTCATGCTGGTTTTTTGAAAAACAGCTGCATCAGTAAGTATAATGTAGAACTTCAGGTAAAAAAGCAACACATTCCACTCTAGTCAAGAGTAAATGTGAAGGATTGACTGAAGTTCTTTTACTCATCCCTCCATACCCAAACACTAGGTACACACACTTTATTTGGGGGCAAAAAAGTAAAATCACCTCCATTTCCTACACAGTTTATTTTTATTCTAAATACAAAACTTAGTTTTTGTGTGCTGCTGCTCACATATCACCTACTCCACAGCGTCTGGTAAAGTGAATAAACTGCTTTTTGGAAGCATGATGCATTACAGGGAGATTTTTGTGTTCATTTTCCCTGGCAAGAGTTAAAACAAAAGAGTTTTCTTCTGAGTCAATTATTTTAGTTTTTAAAGAAAATTTTGAATCGCTAAACACACTTTTAAATCCAAGTAAATGACATACAAAGTGTAGTCCTATTTAAAATCCAAAGTCTAGTATAGTCCCCATATGATAAAGCAGCCTGTATGGGAAGGGAGCTAAACTCTACTTAGTCTTGGATATTTGGGAAAAGCTGCTCAAGAAAATGTTTCTTTCTGGAAAAGGCTCCTGCTGGAGTTCTTTCCTACTGAGACAGAACTCCAGCAAGTTACTCCAAAAGCAGGAGCTGTGCCTGGGTTGAAGCAAGTCCTGAGAGTGTAACCCAGCCCTGAATCCCATTCATGATGTCACTGCAGGGCAGTCACCACCCGTGAGATCTAAATCAATGCACTGTGATTTCCTAAAGCTCTCATGCTGGGCTAACATCACTAATTTTGAAGTGAGGAGTAAAATTCTAATGAGATATAATAATGCTGAGCACTTCTGAAAATCCCTCTGAGGACCTTGATGCTCAAGGAATATTGTTAAATTAGATCAGTAAATTCTGGATGTTTCTCTTCTCAAATTGGAAAGGGTGCTAACATTTGATTTTTTTTTTTTCTGGAGAATCGAGTCAATTTGAGATGTACTAAGTTACACACATGAAAACAAAGAGTAGACAAATTCACTGTCCTTCCTTCCTTCCTTCCTTCCTTCCTTCCTTCCTTCCTTCCTTCCTTCCTTCCTTTTTTTAATTTAGGATAGAAGCATAAGAACAGAGGTATATAGGTAATACAGCATAACATTGTGTCAAAGTGTAAAAGGTTCAGAAAATAAAAGCATAACCTCCAAGAGAACCCCTCACTTGGACTTGCAATGCTTCAACCCTTCCAGGATGTGTGCACTCATACTTGAGCCCCACTGAGAGCTTGAAACTGCTCATCTCCTTTGAGAAAAGAACCCTATCTCAATGCCTTCACCTCTTTTTCAGGAAGGAGGTAATGAGCCAACTCTTTCCACAGAATGCTTTCATCTCCCTGTGGCACCTGGGAAAACATGGGCAGAGTGATGGATAAACCTGGCAGAAAGTCACAGTAAATAGAAAAAATTATCTCATGCTAGGCCTAAGGTTTCCCAAGCTGCCAAGGAGATTTAGAAGCCTCTTTCATACAAGAGTTATGAATTTGAATCTCTCTAACAGTTTGGAAAATACTTTCTTTAAGCTTTTTAGTGGGGAAAGGTAGGAAAGAATAAGCAGCTCTCAGCCCAAGCCTGATTCATAATTCAACCACACTGTTATGGAAGAGGTATCTGTGCCCCTAATGTCTTCACTCCAACCTGTCATGGAAGAAATCTGTGTTTGTCCTACTGCTCCAAAAACCAGGCCTGGCTCTGGCAGAGGCCACAAACTTTCTGTTCTCTGTCACATCTCCCTATGGTCAAGTGAAGAAGTCATGGTTTTGCATGGGAGACACTTATGTGTCCATGCAAAGTAATGCAAATCTTTTAGCCAATGAATGCTGTACACACCTCTGTGAAAAACACAGGTTAAAGATGAAAGAAACTTATCTCACAGCAGGAATTGAGTGCACTGGTGATTAGCCAGCACCAAACCCACACAGCTCTTTGGTGCGTTGGCTGGGAAATCTAGAAGTTGGTGAAATTTCTAATTGGTAAACTAAAACCATTAAACACAATTGGTATTTCTACCTGGTTTTGAACAGAAACCACCACAGAAACCAATCACCTTGGCTTCATGACAATTGACTCAGCTGCCTGATGCCACATTCTGCTCTTACACAAAGTTCATGCACATCTGTTCCCAAGGTTTTGATCTCCCATGCAGGATTTAACCCAAACCCATTCTGCTCCAAAGGAAAATATCAAATTAATTTCTGTGGCAGAAAGCAACAGGGCTTTGTAGTGCAATGAACAGAGAGTGACCCAGCAGGGAGCAAGAGGAACATTACAATGAAGTCTTCACCTCTCTTTGGCTCTAGGCAAAAGTTCCCAGCAGTACTGAGACATATTTTCACAGGACAGTTAAATTTCTGCTGAATGGGATGAGAAGATGAAGCAGCCCATTTCACTGTATTCAGCAGGCTCCTGCACATAGATGTCCTGCTTAACATTTCTGCTGAACAAAGCCCTAGGGTAGAAAATATATTGAACTCCCATAATGGAGTCCCAGTAATGGGTTTTTGAAACTATATCAATTGGTATAATTTGCAGAGCACAGATATTTAAAATGGTTTTAATTACTGAAGCCTACTAGATACTGTATTTCTTTTCTCTCTTCATCCCCATCCTCTTTTTCAATTTTGTTGTTGCTGCTGTTGTCCTTCACTTCCAGCCTCACTGTCTTGCACAGCTGATCCAGTCCCCAGAATCCTTTTATCACTCTGCTTTGAAGAGGAGAATTGAATTTCTTTTGTACATTGAGGTGAATTTGTTCATAACACTCGTTCGACAAATCTTGCTCCAAGGATCACTCTGGGAATATATTCAGATCAATACCATTCCTGTTGATATCACTGGAAAGCAACATTGCAGAGTGAGGCTGTGGGAATATCATCTTCAGAATGGGGATCTGAGAAAGTCAAATGAGAATGTTGAGCAACAGGATATTGTTCATGCAACCCATGCACTCATTCTCTGGAGCAGGGCAGGGTACACTAATTATTTCCTGCTATTGCAGCAGCACACACACAGGCTCCCCAGTATGACAACTGTGCTAGGAGCTGTACAAGCTGAGGTTAAAAAAATGAAATTGAAATGAAATGAAATGAAATGAAATGAAATGAAATGAAATGAAATTAAATACTTAGGATAGAAAGTTTCCATGTTCAATGCAATTATCGGTTGTCTTACTTAAACATGCAATCATGGGGAACAGCTCCAAAGAATATTAGAAAGTACATTCTGCATTCTCAGAGCTTTCTTCTCTTCTTTAAATAAACATAATGAGTTTCCTTAAATAGTCCTCTCTGCCCTAAGCATAAGTGCAATGAAAGATGTGCAAAGACAAAACACAACAGGCCATCAGAAAACAATGTATTAAACCCTTGCATGAGTGAGGCTTTCTCTCCTGACCACCAATATTCTAGTAAGGCATTAAAGTGTTCTCACTCTGCTTGTGAGAATGGAAGAGAACTCTATTCTAAAAGATGGCAAAACAAAAGGCTTCTGAGTGCTTTCCAAAAGCTGCCAGGGCTGTCAAAATAAAGGAGGAAGATGGGCACTGGGCATATAACACTGTGCTCATACCCCAGGTGAACACAGAAAGTTTTCAGGTGCAGAGGTGTCTCCCAAAGCAGATCCTGTGCCCCAGCCATGGCCACACTGCCTGAGTCAGAACAAGCAGATTGAGTGACACACAGCCCAGAAATGTTTGCTAATCTCCAAGCCGCAGCTCATACAAGTTAGTCAAAAAGGTCACTGATGTCCTGATGCTTCCTGTTTTCCACACTAAATTCTCAGCCTAAATGCTTTCCCTGCTTTTTTTCTGGGCTAAACATCAGCCTCCCTGTCCTTGCCCCAGTTAAATACTAGGTGAGTTGTGTAAGGATGCCAAGCAGTTCATCCTGCTATGTTCTGTGATGCCTGTTTTACTCCCTTTATGTCTCTGTAGAAACCTTTTTTGCACATTGGCCCATTATTGCAGGACTAGCATTTGACTTGCTTTTCAAATGCCCTTTGCTTGGGACTTAAATCCCCTTCTAGTCCTTTTATCTATGTGGAAAAACTTGGACACATATCCCAGGCATAGAACAAAACAAGAATCCAAGGGCAAACAAGAGGAAGCCCAAATTTGCTTTGAGAACAGCCCATGATTTTTTAATTCAGTCTCATGACTAGGCAGGAACAGGCTGACTCATGAGGTTTGAGTGCCCTGGCTCAGCAATCCTGAGTTGCTGTTGGAACATCTCTGTCCTCTGCTCCTCACGCTTCTTCATCTCACCCTTGGCAGATTTGCATTGCTGAGAAATACATGATTACAAAATTTAAAGCAAAAAAAAATTTGAAATAACTGGGACCTAAATAACATGACTTGGAAAGGTGTCTCCTGTTCTGCCTGGCTTCTATTCCTACAGGTTTTCCTTCTAATTCCCAGTTGCAAATATATACTGTAAAAACATATCACAAAAATAAATGTGATCTTACTAAAAGGGCTGGTCCAGCAACTTTCCCTCTGCCAAATCAGCCAGAGAAGTTGATGCAATTTACAATTTAAAATAAAACCCAATCCTATATATTGACATTATATTTCTCTCTTATCACACAGACAATTGTGTATATTGACACGATATTGATGCCTCAGGTTTTAGCTTTTTTATTTTTCAGATTCTGTACTGCTTTAGTGTGTGGGTCTCGGCTTCATATCAGGGGATGGTGAGCTTTCTTCACAGAGCAGGGAGACAAGCAATTCCTCCTCTAGCTGGGGACCAAGGACAAATTATCAAATCTCAGGCCCAAGAGCAGAAACAATGGCAGAATGAAGAGAGAAAAACAAACCTCATAATCTAAAGCTATAATTGGGCAATTAACTCCAATGTGCTAATGGACCAGAAGTTATAAAAGTGAGAGACCCCGTGACCAGTCGTGCATTTTGTGACCATTTTGGTTCATCTTGGGTGCAGCCCTGGCTGGGCTCTTGTACTGCCCAAGGATCCATTGAGGCCTTTTAATAAATCCCTGCTTTATTCTTTAACTCTGTCCAGCCTCTGTTCTAGGCCAGCCTTCACAAGGCATCACTATCACACAGACAATTGTTACACAGTGGATATGCAGTATGTATAAAGCTATTTATGTCTACATGCACACAGAAATACCTAGACACTCACATATATACCCAAACCCACATGTTTGAGTGCAAGCTCTGCTCCTCTGCTTGATTTAGTCACTCAAATGTGGTTTCCAAACACATGCACACAGGGCAGCACTCAGTGTGTGAGCAGAACCATCTCTCTGAGGAGCAGAGCTTGGCATGCTGCTCCCAGAGTTCATTATAATCATCACTTCCAAGCTCTTCTTGAAAAGAAACTCTGTTGCTGGGATTCTTTAGAAACCTGAGACTGATAACTCTTAATTTAAACAAGTATTGCTTTGCTGAAATCAAAAGAATAACTAAGAGAACAGTGTTTATAGGGAGACCACTTACAACCAGCAATTCTAATTCTAAAAGCCCTGATAAGGTTTCAGCTTCCACTGTTAGCATAATCATTTCACACCAACGACATCAATTTAACAAACTTCTTTATCCCTAGCATAAAAACATAGGGACTAAAAATAAATCTGTTACAGAATATGCATTTTGTTTATACATATTTACACAGACCTCAGATCTGCATATATGCAGTACCAGAAGGATAAAGCCATCTGATGCAGAAGATCAGCAAAGCAATCTGTAGCCTCTACAGCGGCCAGAAAAAAAATATTTGTATGGTGGCAAACAACATTATGCAAGGCATGCATGTGCTTTAGTTGGTGATGGAGAAAAGATTGCCTAAATTTGTGTATCCAGAGAGATTGGTCCTGCACCCAACAAAAAATCCCACCTCTATTAAGGTTTCAAAGCTCAGCGCTACATCCTTCCTCCTTCAGGATTTAACTGACTTCCTGCAACCTTGCACCTCTTGTCTTCTCAAAGCACATGATGTGTCAGCAAAGTGAGTATGGTTTTTCCATCTCCCTGAGGAGGGATGTGATGGGGGAGGAAAAAGGGTAGGAAAGCCTTTCTCCCATGCTTGCCCAGCTCAGCCTGCTGGGAGATGCAGTCAAGCCACAACTGCCATGGAGCAAAGGAGGAAATGAGGATCCCACAGAAGAGCTCCCTCCTGCAAATCCCCTTGGCCTCATTGTTCTTGGGCATTGGCCAACTTGGTGGAAAAGCCACGTGCTGAGGGATGAACTGGGACAGGGAGCAGACATGTCACCCCTCTCTGTGCACTAGGCCTTGGGCAATGGGAATTGTGGCTCCTGGACCTTGGAAAACTTCTGCCCCGCTTTGTGTTTGCATAGGAGGTCGTGAAACGGGAGCAGGAAAAATCATTCCTTGGATTTGGTATTCAACTCAACATTTTTCTCAACATCTAACACATTCATTTTAACATTTCTACATTAAAAATAAGGGGTGTTCTTTCTCCAGTGGTGTTGACATTTTTAACCTACACCTCGATGCACAGTTACCCCCCACACCTCTACTGCCACTCCTTAGCTCTTTATTTCTGTATTTATACTCTAACTGCGGGGGGGGGAAGTGAAATAGGTCTTCCTTTCAGCTGTGAGAATAGAAAATGCAAATTCTTGGAAATCCTCTAGGCTTTTTTGTTCTTTTTTTTTTGGAAGTAAATCAGGTGCTCAGCCTCGTGTTTCTAATAGGAGAGGGGAAGGGCTCTGGACCACACAAAGTCTTTTGCAAATGTTCGCCAGTTTTCCTGGTGATTCTTTCCAAGTTATAGCAGCCCAAGGCAATAGCCTGGATCTCCTTATTTTGCTTTCTCCTTTGGCTGGATAATTACTTTAAGTTCCAGCTTCCTCTCACAACCACTAACCTCGGATCCACAGCTCCACATGACAACTCTCCTTCCCTTCAGTACACCAGCTGTTACTTCTCATTTCACTTGTGAAACTCTTGAAACTCTTGAGCTCTTTTTCTCTTTACATGTTCAACCTGTTTCTTTCCCCGCGTGCTTCTGACTTTCCTCAAGAACTCCTATTTTATCACATTAAGGCCGCTGGGCTTGTGTATTTTAGCAGGGTGAGAGTGGGAGGAAGAGGAGGGAGGACAGCCAGAGGGGGATGCTAGGGAAGGATTCGGAGGAAGGGGAGGGATGCTCCAGCTTCTCTAGTTGCCCTGTTGCGAGACGGGGGAGCAGGATGGGGCTTCATCCTACACTCAAGGCCGGTAAATTGCACCCAAGTTCAGCCCCTTTACGCACCAGCAGCTCAGGAATTATGTGGTTCAAAGAAAGAGGAGAAAAGCAAGCTCCACCTCCTCGCAGGTCCGCAGGAATCTCGTACAGCGCTCGCCTCCCCATCTCCGCCAAAGCCAGAGCATCCTGCGCGGTGGTGCCTGGGTTTGAGGGAGCTGCTGGGGCTTTTGTTGTTTGCTTGTTTGGCTTTGGTTTTGGGTTTGGTTTTTTAATTTTTTAAAAATTTTTGTCGCCGGCAGAGGCGACATGAAAGGACAGATCAGCAGGCACTCCTCACCACCGCATAAGCAGCCTCATCCGGCTGGTTTGATGACTGGCTGGGGAAAACCAGCTTTGGCTGCAGAGAGAATCTGTTCGGAGGGCAGAGAGAAAGAAAAGGGAAGTGTTGGGAAAGGTGAAAGTTTGACAAGAAAATCTCACAGATATGTATGCCTGGCAGAAAGATTTTTGAATGTGAAGAAAGATTTTTGAATGGGGATTTTTGAATGTGGAGGAATAGAGTTCGAAGCAAGTTTTGATATTGAAGAAAAGAATTGCTGAGCCAGTCTTACTGGCTAACCAAGGAAACAAAGGGTGTGTTAGTTAGAAGGGGTTTTATGGCTTAGAGCAAAAGATAAACCCACCTCAACAAGAGACGTTTTTACCAAGCAGAAAGATAGCACAGGCAAACAAGCCTGCCAATGTGGCAAGTAGAAAAAAGGTTTCAGATTTTTCCACTGCAAGAAAACTGAATGACAACTTCTAGCTTAAACTGTAATGTACTAACCTTTAGTGATTGGAGAATAGTAACATGAATACGGCAATTATAGTAGTGATGATAGGCTATAGATAAAACTTAAGCTATAGATTGGTTCTACTGTATTAAGATGCTCAGCAAAGAAAAGTATAAAATGCTTTTTAAAGCAGATTTTTTTCCTCTCCCACATTTCCATGCCTTTGAAATGCTTATATTAACACTAGCCATGGAAAGGTGGTCATCTGGGCAGCCACCAAGTACAGTAAAAAATTACCTGTTTCAGTGAGGATGATATTTCCCATTAACATTAAAAGAATTTTGATCTCTTTTTTGTTAATTCCTGTTATCCAAATGTGTAAAGTTGCACATTTCCACATGCCAAGGTGCCACTGAGTATAATGTGTATTAGCAACCCACAGTGCCTCATTATACCTTATTCTAATTCTGTAGCACCTCCAAGATACAGCTGTACTTTCATGATAAAATTGAAAACTCTGAACAGTGTTCAGTGCAATCATCTACAGCGTTCCAAATGGTGACAGCAAGTGCAACTTCTCAGCTGAAATAAAAAACAGATAGCTGATATTAAAAACTGATATGAAGCTGATGTGATAGCTGATATGAAAAAAAAAGACTTCTCATGATTATAACTTAGAGTTAAGAGAAAATGAACAATATTGAATCCACTTGTCGAATGGGTTCAATAAAGAGTATCTCATATTTTTTAAAGGGGCAAATCCCCATATTTTTTTTAAAAAATCATCCAACTCCTACTTCTCTCTCTCTCTTTTAAGGATATCAGTATTTTTCAGTCATAAAAGAGCCTTTGTAATGTATTCATTTTGTGAGTCCTTTTGTTACCTCCATATAATTCTCCCAGACAATTATTACCACAGCCATTGTTACACCATCCAGTTAAAGTAGTTCTTCTGTGCCTCTGTCTCTTTCTCCTGCTATGAAATGAAATGTTTGAATGAAGAGCTACATTCCTCAAGAAAGGAATGTAATGGAAAAAGGAAAGTAATGGAACCAAAAGGAAGGTAATGGAAAGTACATATTAATTAACAATGCTAAATTGTGGGCTGGTATTTGTATCACATTGACAGACTAGGAAAGGAGAAAAAGAAAAGAGTTTATTTTCTCTGGCACAGGCTATCTTATTAGCATAAAATAAAAATAGAAAAAAAAATTCAAACCAGGAACATATGACCCCTTTCTCTGAACTTAGATCAAAATTACTAGGTGATTGCACAAAACTGGTGAGTTTTTTCTTCTTTTTTTTTTCTTTTTTTTTTTAATCTATTCAGCATTAAGCAACTAGCCATTACATTGTACAGAATGTTATTTATATCAGGTCATACAAATAGGTATAAAAGTTATGATTCAGGTTATATAGGTATCAGGTTACATAGATCTATAAAAAATTATTTAGGTTATATTGACATCAGGTTACATAGAGATATATATAGATATACCAGGACATACTGATACCTTATAACTCAAGCTATATAATCACCTTGTACCTTTGATCTAAGTTCAAAGATTGTGACATTTCTGACAAACTGTTAATGATGGGTTAATCACAGCAGCTGCCCAGTGCACATCCAATCTCTCAGGCTACAGGCTGGGTGTTAAATGAGATAAGGGAGAAGAGGCAAACCTTAGCAAATGAAAACACTTTTGAACCCAAAGTTGCCACGTTTAGGACTTTTTTAAACGTGTTTCAGTTTCAGGTGCCCGGAGCTGTTGCTAGCCATCTCAGCCAGCAGGCTTTTTGGACACTGACAATTTTGCTACCAAAGTTGTGTTAGTTTGGGACACACTTTCAGATGTTTCTTTTTATTCAAGTTTAGCTTTCCTCCCTGAGTTCTAAGCAAGCTAGGTTAAGACATAAGTCTATCAAATAAAAGTTTTTAAAAGTCTCAATGGCTTCTGCACCTAGCCCTTTCTTTTCAAAATTTTAGGAAACACTCATGTGCCAAAACCCTGTTTTTTCAATCATTCTTTACAAAGATGCTGTGTCAACTTTGTCTTCCATTGCCATGCAGCAGCACTTTTTGCAGAGGCAGGTCTGTCATTCCAGGGCTGCTGTAGGAGGCATTCACCCTCCAAGCTCCAGAAGAAATCCAAGTTGTTAACCCCTTTCAGAAGGCACCAGGGTGAGAATGACCACAGGGTGGTAAAAGCATTGCTATCTATTTGCAAAGGTAACAATTGCAGTTTCTGCCATCGGATTTCATGCATGAGCATCAGTTCAGGGCTGTGCCATCTAACACCTGGCAGCTCCATGGCTGCACAAGGATGCACACACGAGGGGAGCAGGAAAGTCAGAGGAGGAACTGAGATGCTGTGCTGCCCTGCTAAAGAAAAAGAAGTTGAACTTGATGGGGATGTTTTCTACTGCCCAACTGGCATCACATCCCTGCTGGCACAACAGGCACAAGGACAGGGCAATCCTGCTATAACACAGGGCACAAAGCCATCCTAGGAGACAGCACTTCCAGAGACTCCTTCAGCAAAGGCATCCCTCAGCACCCCACACTGAGCAACAGAGGTGGAAAATGTCCTGTCTGCTCCTGAACACCTGCAGGATTGGGACAACCCAGCCAGTGACTCACATCCAGCCTTCCTACTTTTAAAAAAACATAAACAACTAATCACACTTTTCCAAAATTGGCATTTTTTAAAAATATCCAAGGCAGATGCTTTGTCTGTTCTGCAGCAGTGTCACCCAGCTTATGTAAGTTGGTGGAAATGGCAAAATCAGAAATTTCCAAAAAAAGGGCCCTTTGGGGCCAATGTCATTCAGACATTTCGTTGTTTCCTCACAGTTTATATGGATTTGTTACATTTTCTGATTTAATTTGGGAGAATTGAAAGAAGAGGTGTGAGCCATCTTACAGTGCCATGCTCAAGTCAGTTTTGAAAGGGCCAAAGTGACCATCTGTGAAATCTGGAAGGACCAGGAGAAGCAGATTCACCTCACAATTAAGTGTCCCTTTCTCTGTGAGAAATAATAATACCTCTTTTGGACATGGGACAGGGAATTTCAAAGCAGTAGCCAGAAGTTTGTTACATCTCTTTTTTCTTTATTTTTTATATTGAATTTTCTCTGAATGCTGCCCATATATTGCTAACAGCAAGATGGTTCCTCAAAACAAGGAGTGTTGACATGCAGAGTAACGGCAGCAATGCAAATAATTTTGTCTTGTCCTATATAAACTCTTCCACTACAAATAAATGTTTATATGTTTGCATGCTTGATTCCTTCACCTCAAACTTCTTCTCACAGCCAAAACCAAATTTTCCTTAGGGATCAAAACTTATTCTGTCTTTCAATTCACACCAAAAATGCAGCTGACCCAGTTACCATTGAGATGCTCAGTCAGAAATCAGCTGGGGAAAGCAGGATGAATGACATTCTGGATCAAATGCATAATTAAGGCATACTAAATACAGCTGGCCATAATTTTTCAAAGGAAGAGGATTTTATACAGCTTTTCGTACATCAACATCTTTCAGTATTTTCTATGTTGTCAAAATTTTTAGGTCTTTTACTGTCTCACACATTTTGAATATAGTTATTTCTACCAAAGCAGCTTGGAACTTTTAAGGAAAAAAAAACAATCAAAGCAAGTTTTCAACAAGAAATTTGTTTTCAAGTACAATTTTTTTTTGTGGACTGTAACTTCTATCCCTGGAATTACAACTTCATCAAAAATGGAAGCATTGAATTTTTCTCTGAAAACTTTCACCTAAACTTATTTGCTTTTTTCCTCCTTATTTTTTAATCCCCAAAAATGTCTTTAAAGTAACAATTCTTTTTCTGATTAGATAAATAATCTCTGCTTAACTGACATCTGCTTGCAAGGAGATTATTTAATATTTTGAGGTGATTATCAGTACTTTCATTTCCCCAAAACTCTACATTTAACTCTACTCTTCTGGTTGGAACACAGAAGTTTTCCTTGCCCTCCTTTATGTGTGGAGGATATTTGGTCACATTTTGCCATTTGATTGCAACATTAACAGAGTAGACTATTTTTATTAATTTTTCATTCAAGAAACAGAAGTTCACATTGACTGAAATGCTGATTACCATTAAGTTGTTTTAGAAATTCCAAATAGAACTTCCTTTAATCAGTGCAGACTGGTCTTAGAGTTTTGTTGGAAGCAAAGTTAATCATGAAGTCACATAGAAATGTTTTCTATTGTTTTAACTAAAGTATCTCCTTTGAGATACTTTTGTCCATCTTGACATTACCATTGTTTGATTTCTTTGACTCCAAACTATTGTTTTTTATAGCTTGCTTGCACTTTGAGAAGGAGACAAGTTATTTGCAGAGATCTAGAAACAGGATGGCATTTAGATCTAAACCTCATTAATAAATTTAGTCCAGTAGGATTGAAGATATTAAATATTGAATTATCTTTATGTGTTTTATGATCGTCCACCGCAGCTTTATTTTACTATGAGTTTAGAGAAATTGTTTAAACTTTACAACTTACTTTCTTACTATTGAATATGATAAACTACAAATTTTACTGCAGAGAATTTAGGTTCTTACACTATCAATCTTACTGCAGCCCATATTGAGAATTAGTAACATCAGAAAGAAGCAAAAGTGAGACTTACAGTGTCAGATAAATTAGGGCAAAATTGCAGGAGATTGATATTCAAACTAAACTTTTTCAGAAGACATGGAAAATCCTGCTCATTTCTGGTTTCCCCTCTCCTGGGTGCAGAATAAACAAACTTCAGTAGCTGAAACAAGAGAGAATCTGTTCAGATGCTTCTCTGGTGAGCAGAGAGCAGCAGAGTCCTATGGCCATTAAAGCATTTCTCTAATGCTACAAGATGTATTGAGAAGGAATTTGGGAAACAGAGCATTTGGAAGCAGAACAAGGGGACAGCCAGGCTAAAGAAATGAAGTTATCAAAACATGACAGTACAGTAACAAGAGGGACATACACTAAGCTGATGAAAAGCACCACAGAAACAGGAATGAAAGCTGCTTGTCAAATTTAACTACTCAGTGGGCAAGTGTTTATTTGGGCAGAGATTCTCCAAACAGCAGGCATGTGCTGAGAGAGCATTTGAACTTCATTGTATGGCTGCAATCCCCAGAGCTGGTCTGGCTCTCTGAACTGCACAGGGAGTGCAGGATTGCCAATATGAACTCTGAATTTTCTGCCTTTTGTGAGTTACATTATTTTATCACTGTCAGTTTGCCATATTTTTTTCCACATATACACAGAGATTATGATTCTGCTCACAGAGCTACAACAAGTAAAGAGAAACTTGGCTGCCCTGGCAGTATTCCTTGATACACTTTGTGCATCTTCTGATTGCATTCCCATCTCTCCCACAGCAGTCCCCTGTGCACAAGGAGAGAAAAATAAAGACAGCAGAAAAACCACTGCCAGAGCACCAAGCCTTGACCAGCCCCTTAACTGCCTGTGACACATGAGAAATAAGGAGAGGTGGGGGGTAATCTAACAGTGACTGTTTCTGGCCAGTCAATTAATAAATGTAATGTTTTTATTAATTTTTAAATTTCAGGTTTTTACTCTACAGCAAGTATTCTGTGTCCTCTAGCAGCTGCGGCAAAGCTGGAATAAGGTGCTTTGGCTAATTTGATGCAAACAAAGTGATATCTGTTTAGGAGCCTGCCCGTGCTTGTTGTGGAGGCCGGTGGGCCTACACAAAATGGGTCCATTATGGTTCCTTGGAGGGACAGACCCTAAGTTGGGAAAATATCCCCTGTTCAAGGCAACTGAGCAAAGCCTCTTCCAGGATGCTTTGTTGTGGATGCAAATATACATCACTTCTACGTCCTGGTTGGCCTGTAGGCCTCTCTCCGCCCCTTTTTCCTTATATGTACATCCCCTAGAATGTTCTCCCTTCCCTGCTCACCCATTGGCCCCATTTGCCACAGTGTCCCACCCCCTTTATCCTATTGGCTGCCACTGCTTGTCTCTCCCTGAGCCCCCAGCCCATTTGCCCTGACGCTTTGCTCCACCCCCCTGTCCCCATATTTAAACCTGGACGCTTCTCTGTCCTTTTGTTTTTGTTCATGGTTGCCTTTGCATATGGCTGGAGTAAATCTCCTCCTCAGAACACCACGCCAAGATCCTTTCCATTTCTTTGTCAGTGATTCTACAAGAGCTCCCTCAAGTGTGTGCTTGAGTAACTGTGTGTGTGCCTGTGCCACTGAACAGCTTTGTTGTTGGAGACCTTTCTGGAAGGTTCCAGCACCGCTGCCTCTCACTCCATCACCAGCACCTCTCCACAGCTCTGCACCTCAGTGCTTCAGGTGACCAAGTCAGGCACAAACCCAGTTTTAGCTCCTGCAGCACTGATTACACCAAAACCCTGTGTAGCATAATCTGTGCAAGGCCATATCTAGTTTGATATCTTGTTACAGGGGCCCATGATAAGCTCCACTGCCCACAACACTCAGGATAAACCTCCAGTCTTGGCACTCACAATGTCAGTGAAAGAAACCAGGATCAAATGGATCATCCTGTTGGATTTGTTGCAGTCTCTAATAAGGCAGCCCTCCAACCCCACTGAACAGGACTTTTTGGCTCAGTTGTATCACATAGAGAGTGAACTTGTAAAGAAAAGACAAAAATCCCAGAAAGGTTTTCCCTGGATGCAAGAGCTGCATCTTTCTGCTCCCTGCAAAACTGCTTTCCCTGAAGCCATCTAGTGGAACACAACCAGAATGTTCCCAATCAGGGAAAAATGAAGAGAGGGTTATTGCAGGCATTCAGAAGATCTCAGTACAAATAGAAATCAAACAGACAGCTGAAAGTCTTCCTAAAGCATCATTTTCAGCTACACAGTAGCAATTTTATTAGGCAAACTCCTCTCAGATAACATCCCAAATGTAAAAGGCTGGTGTGTCCTATCAGCTTGGCTCTACTTTGGCATAACTCTGTTCTGCATTAATGAGTGTGTTTCTGATTTTATAAAGGTAAATTATGGGAATGGGGCATATCATGTGTATATTGAGGTGCTTTCCTAAGCAACCTTTTTTTCAGACCCAGAGGCTGTATATTTGAGATAGGTGTAAACAACTAACAGAAAAATTAACAAATCCTGGGTTTGTTCCTACCATTAGCACAGCCAGAGGTGGCCCCAAAGGACTGAAATTTCCCTGCAGCTGTGAGTAGGTGTGTACTAATCCATTCAGGAAAATCCCTGCTCTCTTAGGAGGGAAAAGGAAATGCACAAAGTACTATAACAAATTAATAAGGAAACCATGAGGAACAAATTGGATATTTCTTAAGCTGACTGCAATAACTATGTGAGGGGACAAAACAGGGTCAAGTCTCACTATACTAGGCAAATATCTCTTTTTTCCCCACATACTAATAAAACAAGAATGCAGAGCTGCACTACCTATCCCTTTCCCCAGTTCCTTCTTCAATTCAGTACTTCCATTTTAATTGCCAGCTGGGTTCACCAGCAACAAGTTACTCTGAAGGACTGTGAGATAGTTTATTGAAGGGCAGCTGTGGCAACTGAATGTTAATTCTGCTCCTACTTCCACTCACTTTTCAGTCCAGAGCAATTTACAGCCATGTTCCTCACGCATGGAGAGGAGAGCTTTTCCACCTCTCAAAAAAGAAATGGCAGGATAAAAAAACACTAGAAGTTGGAATTCTTTTACTAATGAGGCTGGTCTCATAATGTAAATTTTGACATTAACAGTATTGTCCTGCTGAAATACTTCTCCACAAGATAAACACTAACAAGTAATCACCTCTTTGTGGCTTTGTCCAATTTACAAGTGCTGTGGACTCTGATGGTTTCACACCTAGGTCTGGGTTATGCCAAAGTAGTAAATAACAAGAAAATATGGTTGAATATTTGAAAAGCCTTTTGAGGATAAAAGGCACCCATAAACTGCAAAATGAATGTTATTGAATCTATGCAGAGCTGAACTGGAAAGGTGGAAATACCAGTCTTACTAGTGCTTTCAGATCATTGAAATTCAACATTGAGTTAAAAATTCCTCATTTTAACACGATTCCTCATGTTGAAAACTATATTTCTGAATGATGCTAACAGAACAAGAGGATATACAGGAAATGTATATCAAGGTTTTAGACTGGGAAGCAGGAGGTTCATACTGCTTTATTCTGAGTTCCCTTTTACTTCACAAAAAGCTGGGATAACTGGACAGACTTAGATTGTCTGAAGAGCAAGTTACTATCTAAGCAAACCTAGGACTGTAGAATTTGTCCTTAAGTGGGGGACTTTTATTTATACTTGGAGCTCTTTATCCCATCCAAGATTGTCCCATAATAGAACCAATTACAGATTCTCAGTTATTTGAGGTTTTTTATTGCTAGAAACACAAAGGTCTTGGGTGTTATTTTTCTGAATTCCCAAGGTTTACTTGCACAATTCTCATTAATATTGATGTGAGTAAAATATCTTAAAAATCCCAATGCACACAAAAAAATAATAGACTCCTAAGTGAATGTCTATTATCAAATGACAAAGAGCTGTAGTCTTTGCAAAAGCCAGCAAAGGGTATTATTCTGTTTAATGTGTAATAAGTGTCCTATTATCCATTTAGTCCAATTACATTGAATGAGTCTGGTTTTTTCAAAGCCTTTCACTTTGTCACAGTGAGTATGGGAGGCTGACAATAAAGATGAGCCACTCTGAGCTCTTGGATTGTTACACTGATCTCTCCTTGCCTCAGTAAGAGCTGGATCCACTCATTAGCAGAAAGGAAACAGGCATGACAACAGCCCCCAGTAGAGCCCTCAAGGTACCAATCTGACAATGATCCCATTGTAAACCTCTTGCCATCAAAATGTTTTTATTCTCACCCATTACTCAATCTGCAGGGACTCAGAAAACAAGGATGAAATGGCTCCCTTCTGAACTCCTCTGAGGAATATAACACAGTGCTGAAAATTTAAGCCAAGAGCTACATGTTTTTTATATGCTGCTTAATTCTCAGAAATTGGTCTTGCTTTTTTCCACAATAGTGCCTTTTTCTTTAAGAGACATCACTTGTCTTTTTAGGACAAGCCCTCTGTGGTGCCACAGAACGGGACACAAATACACAGTGCTTTCCAGCAGAGAACAAATTCACACTGCTTTCCATCCAGAGGCTTCTCAAGCATCAGGGACACCATCATGAGTCAGTTAATCTTTTCCTACCAATAGGGTCAGTATTTGAAAAGAAGGAATGCAAAACAAAAAATATTTCATCATATCTTAGTATAAGCTAAAAGGTGGAGTGGAGGGGCAGAGTTCTGTTCCATCACACCTAATTTTTCCTATATCATGTGCTACCATTTCACACAGCATGCAGAAGACCAGAACAATAGAACCATTATTACAGACATTCTGCACTGGAAGGGACTCACAAGGATCATCAAGTCCAACTTCGACCAGTAGGAGAAATCTTACATTTTTTCCATGCAGTAAATCATCCAGTTTCTTTAACAATTGAAACCCACATGTATGCAGTGGAGTGTCATTGGTCTTTAGAAGCTCCCATAATATATTGGGTAATAGATATTAAAAATTTGCTGTCCTTTTTTTTTTTTTTAATTATGTATACCATAACACTAACTTCTGAGACATTACAACATGTCTGGTAAACCACAAGAAACTAAAAAAATTAAACACACATACATAAAGATATGGCCTACATATGTATATAAACACCTACATACCTGATATGAGTGTTTGAATTTATTGCAGGGATTGTATTAAAAGGTGCTGTCCCTACCTTACATACAGTTACTCTGACACCATCGTGTCTTCTCCCAGATACTACTGCCCTACCTTATTTGAGAAGTCACCATTTATTTTAATAGAAACAAATATTCAATAAACTAACTTTAACTTCTGTGGAGGGACTCCCAAATGTGCAGGTTTCTTTTGCTCATTATTGCCAAGTGTTGTCCATGTGTTCTCATGCATGGAATGTGTACTCATCTCCCTGCTCCCAGCACAAAACCCACCCCACAGCCTGCACACAGAGTCCTGCTTGATTTCTCTCATGAGAAGTGTTCGCCCATTCTCTTCTGCCCTCTCCATTGCCTTTAAAACCCTCTTCAATAGCCAATGATTTAAACCAACTCTTGTCTTTGTGCGCATGATAATAATATAAAAGCTAGAGACTCCAAAAAAGTTGAAACTTTTGAAATAAATGAGTTTATCGATGAGGACTAAAACAATACACAAAAGTATGACGAGATCAAAACAAACAAAATGCTTTCCCCAAAAGCAAAACCCAAAAAACCATCAGCAGAATTCAAACACAATTCCCAGTCTGGATAGCTATAACACCTCAAAAACAGCAGGAAATCTGGACACAAACAATGTGTCAGGCCAGTTTTATGAGTTAAAAAGGTACTGCTGCTTAGGAGACTGAACTCACTGAATATTGAAATAAATGCAAATATAACCACTGCCATCAATGGGAATTGTATTGGTCTGAAAATTAATGGCTGTCTCACTGCTGTGTATTTAAAAGTTTATCCTTCCTAATATGCATTGGCCATGTCAAAATATTGATTTTCAGAATAAATATTCTTACCCAGATTCATACTCCTTGTATTTTTAATCAGTGCCTACTAAAAAGAAATTACATTTTTCTGTAACACATTCTTCACAATACTTTTAGCTGATTAAAGGAAAGAAATAAGGCTTAAATAACTATATCAATAAATCAGAAGACTGAAGTCCCATGGTCATACAAGCCTGGACAAAGATTATCAAGCAGTAACTGACACTAGCTAGATTGAATTTATATTTATATGTGTTTGTATTAAAACTTTGAATTTCCTTTTCTATCTTTCATCTGTATGAGTAGTGTTTATTATCAGCAAGTTGTGAACAAATACCTGAAGTATTTCAGGAACATATATTGAAATCAGGATTAATTTTGTTCCTTTGAAATCCCATTTTCTTCCACTCTTCCATGAAAGTTTCAATAGTCCACTAGGAGAGCAAAAGTAATGCAACACAGACTGGGTTTCTTAATACACATCAGAGAAGGCAATCAAACATGCCAACTTTCCAGTGGCCTTTAATTTGACATGAATTTGAAAAAAGGACTCGGACAATTCTGGGTAACAAACAGGCAGAAGTACCACAACATATTTTTGAACAAAATTCTAACATGCTAAAAGTAAATTACCTGCCAGAAGTATTTTTCAAAACTCTAGTTCATCTGGGGTTAGATGCAGAGAAAATTGCTCTGATCAAACTGTAGCACATTTCCCAGCATGGCTTCAGTACATTATTTACTGAAGGAAACAGAGATACAGAAATTAAATTCCAGATCTCAAACTAGACTGAAATTAAAGACAAACAAACAAATAGGAACTGAGGAAACCTTACAGAATATAGGTGTAAACTGTTTAGAAACAGATGTAATGATTTAACACCCCTGGTACTCCCCACCAGTTTTCCAGGAGGCTTTAGAGAAAAAGCAGAAATAAAGGCTTACTCAAACATAGTTTTTAAACAAATGCATTGCCTGACCCAATTTGCTGTTCCCTTAAAGACCATCTAAACAGCTGAAAAAGGCAAATTCAGCCAGGTTGATAGCCCATTGTTTTCTTTCCTGGAGGCTACACACTGAGTAATTATTAGAACATTCCTTATTGTCAGCATTTGAAAGGAATAAATGATTAGATAACAAGCGTTTACCTGAGTACCATTTATTGATCAATTGGCTTCCAAGTCATCTTTGGCAGAAAGGCCACTTCCAGTCTTTCAGTATGCAGCTGAACACAAGTTATTTTGGCAAATAACTGCATACAAGCCTCTCCTGGCTATGCCTGAGGAACCTGTAGGTTTCACAGCACTTTGAATTTGATTTCGAAGCTTGTATTGTTATGGTCAGAATTGTATCAAAGGTTTGACAGAATTTAGAGCTTTAACATTCCAACTGATAGTGGCTATGATCCACACAAAGCCTGGAGTCCCAGTCTTGTGAAAATTATATGTGTGACATGAATGCACAGGTTGAGATACTATATAAACTTTATGGAAAATTCTGGCTGAAGACAATAAATGTGAATTTCACCCAGAAGAGAAGTTCTGGCTGAATAGAATTACAAGAATTTAAGCCATATGAGAATTTCTGGATGAATAGAGGAACATGAAGGTCCTCTGGAAGGACATCTGTCCTTCTGCATCATTCTCCAGCAGACTCCAGCATGCAATCCACTCTTGGTGCTTCCCCTTATTCTGGAACTGCAAATGCCAAAAGAAATGGGCTTGTAACTTTCCACCATTCCAGTGCCAGGATGAAAAAGGTCTCTTTCATCTCTTTCATGCATTGCTGTCTGGCTTCTTGAAGGACAAGGTTTGCATTTCAGAAATCAAGCCACCTACTTCATGCTGTGGTACAGGAGTTGCCATGGGAGGTGCTTATTATAGCAAATCCTTCCACCCAAGTGCCAACAGCATAAAATTGATTTACTCTAAATATCTTACCAACTTTTTGAAAGAAATAAACTGAACCTCTCTCAAGGTAACATGAATATCACAGTATTACACAGTATTACTCAAAAGTGTAAGCAATAGGGGGAAAAAATTGAATTAGAGTAATAGGATATTTGAATCATTCTTTAAATCTGTTCCTAGAGCAGTTGTGTGAAAAGCTGCAGAAAATGGCTGTTCTTCAACCAATGAATTTGCTTTTCTTCCATTAATTAATGAAATTTAAAGTTTATTTGGGAAATTCCTTTTGTATTATTTCACAGGCAGTTACAGCACAGTTACACTGAGGATATGAAGAGAGAGACTGGGCTTTCTAAAATAAATGTACTTGGTTTTCAGACAAAGGAAAATAACTTTGCTAAGAGGCAACATAATATAATCCATAAATCTCTTCACTTTATGGGCAAAGACTCAGCTGTGAGCTAGGCTGCAGATACTTTCTATCAAAGGAATACCCAGAAAATTGGCAATCATACACTGAAAATCTTGTCTTTAAACCTTTCAGGATAGGAAAAATAGAAAGAAAACAGCATTTCATACATCTCATGTCATGATTATATCATCACCTAATCTCTATATAGGTACATAAATAGCCATTTTACGCTTTTTTTCCTGGCAGAAAAAAAAATCAGATGATGAAATGGCCAGGACCCAGCTCAATACCTTGTGCACTGGAACATGCTCCTTAAACTAGCCAAAAGCCAGCAGAAATGGCCACTCTACATACACAGCAAGTGATGAAGACATGAGCCTGTCCACTTACAGTTTTGGCCTCTAAGATGAGGGCTGAAAAGTTGTAATCAGTGTTTTTTGTTCTCTGCTTCAGATCCAAGGCCTGAGTCCATTTTCCTTAATGCACTAAGTATGTTACTCCATAAGGAAAAAAAATTCTTCCAGTCATGTAGCTCAGTGGTGTTCCAGTTTGACTCATCAAATCCTTACTCTGGAAATTCTGCTTGTAATTTGACTAGTGAAATTTGCATTAGTAGGAAACATGCTCCATACACAAAACTCCCTGTTGCTTTCAGACCTGTTTGTGGACTGATGAGGCAACCCCACCAGTGACACTGAAAATTTCACAATTGCCAAAAAAAAGGTAACATTTTCCAGCAGTTTATTGTGGAATAGATATTTCCTTAAGGGGAAAACCAGTCATAAACAGCATTCTGTAAGAACCCTCTCACCTTGAGACAGGATGTTTATCACAATGCAATGGAAGCTCTAAGTAGTCCTTTCTCACTGGCACTTGACTACATGTAAGAGAGTAAGGACCAGGTTAGTCAATAATTTTGACCTTTGCATAGGCTGCAAAGGACATAAAATTAGTTTTTAATTATTGGTTATGGTGGTGCTGCATTTTATAGGTGTCCTGGTTTAGGAATGCCACTCCCCAGGTTAGTACACCCCCTCCTCGAGACTCTCCTGAACCATGCACCCCTTGCTTGCCCCATCCTTCCCCTCCCTATTCCCACTCTGGGGACGGCATTGACAATTGCAGGCACAAAAAAGTAAAAATTACATGTTGAGATAAGAACAATTTACTGGAAGCAGAAATGAGATAAGAAAATTAACTGCAACAGCAACAATATAAATAACAAAAGATATAAGGCAAAAAACCGATTCTCACGAAGAAACCATGACAAAATACCAACTGGCTTTTTCCCTCCACATCACTCTGGGTGGGTCATTGAAAGATCTTTGCACTTCCCTTGGATGGTGCTGCTTTCAAGGTGTAAATACATTTATTTCATGGAAACAGCAGATTTGATAACTAGATGATTAGTACTCACTTCTGTTCTAACTCTTCTCTACTCCTCCCAACATTGTCTTCATCCTGAGAGGTTTTTGCCACTTCAGCAGATCTGAGACTGCAGTCTTGGCCAGGTCTGGAGAAGGATCTAGCTGAAAATAACTCTCAGGGAGAAAGCAGTAACTACTGAAATAACATCAAGCCTGAACAGTCAAGTAATATATGTAATAATCTCTACCCTGTGACAGACTACAAGCAATGTTAACACAGTTGAATTTGCCAGTCTGGGAGCAAACTGATCCAAAAGAATGGCAACAGTTACAATCTGAAGTCAGACTAAAATAATCTCTCTAAAGAAATTCCACAGAGAATAATGCACAATGATTCTACTGTGAGATCTGAAGAAGCAGAAATTCTGTCACTTGGCACCACAGGGCAGAGACCTTAGGGTAAGAAAGACAGGCATGCAGCTCTTCTACTGCATCAAAACATCATTCTCTTGTGTTCTGCTCTCTTCTGGCTACAAAGATTAAATAAATTGGTTTAAGAAAGCTACTGGGCACTCCAGAACAAGCTCTGGCAGGTTTCTGATCCAAAGAACTCAGAGATTGTGGGAATCGGCAGGCTCTGCACTTTAACATGCAATGCTCAACCCCAAGGATGTGTGGAGACAGCAGTGTTAAGCAAAATTAACATTTTTTATGTTAATTAACATTTTTTTTGTTAAAGGTTTTGCATTAAAAATATTCAGTGTATATTTCAGCTATGGTTAATACAGACAACTGCCCCAGCACTAATAATCCCTTCACTTAGTATTAAACTCTCCTTTTATCTTCACAAGTACACCAAAAACCCAAAGCATTTGCAATCCCAGGTGTACTGCAGTATTTTTAGCAAGATTATTTAGGTTGCCATGCACTTTGTACAGGCATGACTGACCCAGCTGTCAGAGGCTGGCTGGGGAAATGAGGATTTCCATGGAAAGGCACAACTGGCACATCAGCCAGGACCAGCCACTAACATACAGATCACCACTCTCATGAAGAAAAAAGCACCATCAAGAGTCCTTCAAAATAAGAATATTACAGGACTGAAATAGTCATGTTAATAATGGACAACACAGCTAAGAAGAGGCTTTTTATTAAAGCCTATTATTTGGCTAAGTGAAAATAATAGCTTAACTGCTGCTAAGTCTTTTTCTTAGCTGTAAAGCATAGTATTTCAAGTATTTCTAGATGTGAAATCAGGGATTTATTATCTTGGATTATGAAAAATAAAGTAAGAGATGAGAGGAAATCACAATGTTTCCTGACAATTTTTATACTTGAATCACAAGGACTTAGCAAGTATCTTGTAGAATAGCCATGAATACCATTTCCCTGAAATATTTGATTATGACAAAAGCAAGCAGCAGTTTCAAGTAATTCAGACATCAAATGTAGCACCAAATATGTTGATCTCCTTAGAGTCCTCACTTTAACATTTATTTCAAAGTTATTTTCTAAAAATGTTTGTTCTCTTTTTCTAAGGAATTCTGGAGTTTATAATTTGTCTCATTTCTGATACTTATGTACATTGTGTTGAATCTCCAGTCAGTTTGGCTGCCAGAGGAACATCTCTCATGTCTAGGGAAAGGCAATGGAATCATATTCTATCTAGGGAGGCACAGCAGTGGCCTCACCTGTGTGGATAGAGAGAGAAAGAAACAGGTGCCAGATTTTGCAGCAGACCTTGTCCTAATGTCCTAGATTGCAAGGTAATATGTGCATTCTATTTGCCATCTCTTTGAGGTGGGGCAGGTATCTTCTGTTAATTGGGCAGTTTTCTTTATCTCTTCCACAAACCAATCCTCCCTCCAGGACATATCTGCTGTTAATTGAGTGTGATAAAAAATTCCATCATCCCACTGGGAGATGCTCTGCCCAGGGGGAGGAGCCAAGCATTCCTACCTGGATACAATCTGAAATTTTGGGACACCAGGACAGCCTTTTCCCACTGGATTCCTAGAGGAAGACCAGCCCCATCTACCCCATCACAGAACCTTCAGAAGAAATCTCCACCTTTCTACTGGATCCCTGCTCCAACAGAACCACACCTGGCACTGCAGGAGGATTGCAGCCACCATTTAATGGGACTGCTATCAACACCCTGACCCACAGGGTGTCAGGGCCTATTCTGACACTGTCAGTGTTGTTTTTTGGTTTTTTTTGTTGATGTTTGTACTATTACATTTGTGTTTTTAGTTTTCCTGGTAAAGAACTGTTATTCCTAATCCCATATCTTTGCCTGAGAGTCTTTTAATTTCAAAATTATAATAATGCACTCATTCAAGGAGGAGGTTGTGCAAGATCCCTGTTTGTGTACCAAATCAATAACCATGTAACTTACTGCAGAAAATAAAATACCATCAAGTGCTTACAGTAAGAAAAAGTGGGGCAGTGCAAGGTTGTGTTGTTCCTGGACTACATTGTTGGTGACAAAAAGTAGGTATTATATAATGCTGGTGCAGCTACAGCCAGTATATGAAAAAGGGAAATGCTTAGATGCATTCAAAATTAAAATACATTCGGGACTGCAGCAGCACTGAGTATTGTTATCATTCATGCTTTCTATTTCCAATACAATGTCTGCATATTTCTTGTAGACAAGGCCTGGGGGAAGAGAGAATTCAAATGAGATTCACTGCAGTTTGGCTGTCTGAGTCAGTCTGATTAGACTTTCATATATTCTGGAAGATTTACAAATGGATTGTGTGCCTTTATTTTGAAAACATCCTTGTCTACATGACAACCAGCTAATCCAAAGATGCTGCCCTTTCAAGGACACTTGTCCCGAGCATAGGAAGGTGTAAAAAATACTGACATCACAGTTCAAAATCTTCTGGCTTCTTTAAAGCTGGAAATGTAAGACAGCCTGGAGGTTTTTAAGAACTGCAGCTAAAAAATATTAAACATCTATTCTGTTTGCTTTGAAAATGGATTCAGTTATGAACCAAACATTCACCTTTGCAATTTTTTCTGTATCCCCCTCACAACACTATCTGTATTCCTACAATTTAATTCAAAGCAT
Source organism: Zonotrichia albicollis (assembly GCF_047830755.1). NCBI lineage: Eukaryota > Metazoa > Chordata > Aves > Passeriformes > Passerellidae > Zonotrichia > Zonotrichia albicollis. The sequence goes on from NC_133822.1 coordinate 17,121,603, forward strand.
TTCTGTGGTGTTCACATGTCACATAACTTTACATCCCCTTCATATCAACAGCCACTGACAAGATCTGGGACCTTTACATCTGTCCCCAAGTGCCACAAGGAAGGCAACAAAGATCTTCAACAACCAAGTTCCCTGCTGCCCTCTCACATCTTGGGAGCCTGGTATCAGTGCCACGAGCTGCTCTCCAGCTGAGGCAATTCTAAAGTCTCCATTCCTTAATTCATGAATTTCCATAATCCACTTCCTTAATCCATTTCTCTCCACAAATTAGAATTAAAGACATCTTCTGAAATAATGCACACAAACATTACATGTGTTGTGGACAGAATCCAGCTCCATAATTAATTTACACATACCCTCTCTTACTTGTCCAGCTGAAATCTGTGGATTCATAATTCACGTTCTTATATTACTGATGAGGGTGGTCTAAACAAAAATAGCTTCAATTTAGAGTTCTATCCCAGGCTTTTTGATGCCACCCCCCAGAATTGTTTCTGCAGCCAGATCAGGAAACTCACCTGAGCAGTAACCATCCTGGCAAAGAAATAAACAAGTTAGTATTAATCCAAACCAGTTCTGCAATGTCAGCTGCAAAAAACATCTCCCAGCACAGAGGAAACAACAGCTTGAACTGGGAATAGGCAGTAGGACTACCATTTCTCTTCTGGCAACAGTTGAAGTGTTTATAAAACTCAGCTTTTTTTATTCATCAAGGCTTACAATGCTAGCTTGCACACAGACGAATGCCTTCTTGAAGAAGCCCACAGAAAAGAACCCAATCATAGCAAAATCAGATAAATTATCTTTTCTCATTAATTTATGATCAACATTTTGTATTTCTTTTGTTTTGGCTGTTTGGGGATTTTTTAAATAGAGGTTTTTAACTGCTTCCCAGTGATCTATGTGATGCAAAATGAGGCTAAACCATGACTTGGCTGAAGGGACTGAAGGGAAAACTGTGTTACAGAGGATACAGCTGGCAATAGTAACTTGTGCTAGAAACTTCCTTTCTGAACTCCTCCTTGCCTCCTCAGCCTGAAAGAAGCATGGAGAGAAAAATACCCTAGCTGTGAAGAGATAAACAGTGAAATTCCACTATTGAGTCATTGAACAAACCTCACAAAGAAATACCTACACTTGTTTTAGGTTTAAAATGTTCTAAGTTTCCACCAATTTAGAAACACTTCTTTAATGCTCCTTTCAACTTTTCCCCATCCCATCTTAACTACATCTCCTTAAAATCACACCTCTCAGCTAGGTTTGACAACAATCCACAATGCCTAAACAAAACTGTTAAGGGTATTTTGCAGACTTTTTGGAGATTCAGTTCAACTCAGAGTGATACCAGGAAGATCTGTCAGTTTTATCAGTGATTTCTTTTAAAGAAGGATTGTGTGAAACTGCAAGATCCTCAAGTGTAAATGAAGAGCACTTAGAACAATGAGTACTGCAGGGGTGAAGAACAGTCATCAATATAAGGTAAGATTTGCCCCTAAATGTGTATAAAGTTGCTCTCCAGGAAGTGCAACAATTTAAACACAAATTTTTTAATTTACTTTATGATTAAAGAGACACATTTTCTCTTGCTCTCTCAGGGAAAAAATAAAAAAACCCGAGTGTTTTTCAAAAAATGGGACTTCCAGTTCCACGGGTGAAAGTTTTTTCCACTATTTATCATGTAGGGGGAAATACTACAGAGATCATATGGATATCCCAAACACACACAGGGATTTAACAAACACACACCACATATCTTCAGTACCATGGCACTCTCAGAGTGTTGTAAAAGTTTAATATCTTCCTAGCTTGAAGTACATTAAAGTCCTCTTCCTTTATTAATTTGTTGCTCTGCTCTTCTGCCCTATTCACTGATCTCATAGTATATCATATTATAAAAAACCTACAAAACAGGACTGTATCTCAATAATGATGCTAGAGGAGCAAGCTTCCCAAGCATGGATAAAAACATTTTAAAACATTTTCTGTCCTTTTGAAAATTATTAGAAAGTATTTCCATAACAAGCTTATGGATAAAATTAATTTAATTTAAAACGCCCCGACAAACAACATATAAAATCTTCTCCATTTGGTAAATGAGATTTCTTCCTCTGAGTTTCCTTCCTAAAAAATGACAAAGCCAAAAAGACATTATGCATTGAAACTAAATCCAGGAAAGTTGTATATAGTGTGATGCATTTCCATGTACAGGAATTCCTGCCTTTATATAGGTACATCATAAAACAAGTTAATAGCACAAACTTACCTTTTCCAAATGTGACATGTTCTGCCTGGACCTCCCCATCAGTGAATATTCACACAGCCCCACAATCCAAAGTGCTTTGGAGGAAATCTACTCAGTTTGTTGAGGAAGTTCAACATCTTCCATCTTCCTTTGATCTTCATTAACACCAGCCTGTGCCAGGAACACCACAGAAGTCATACAGGCTCTGTGATTCACCAGGAATCTTGCTCAGGAAAGCCAAGTTGGTGGCAAAGAACAATTGTGCAGAAGATGAGAGAGCTGACAAAGAAAACAGGCTGTTAGACTGTTAAAGGTTTAGAGTTCTTGGAAATAATGGAGAGGAGACAAGATCTGCCAAACCTGTTTATTTTCTTAGCAGCGGTCAGACCTGGAGATTGCTGTAGCCAAAGGAAGTTAGGAAGGAGTGGCTAAGGAAAAGCTAGGTTAGGAACAGAACTAGCTATGATACATAAAATGCCATTATGATGGATATTCATGGGGAACTGGACTGACAAAAGGAATCCTTGCCCTTCTTCCACCTCAGAGTTTTCTGATTATGTCCAAACATGCAGCCATGTTTAATAAAAGCCATAATAATAGTTCAACAGCTTTTACTCAACTGATTGCAAAGTATTTGATGCTTCTGGAAGTCTGGACCATGAGAGCAAAGATATTTTTGTGAATTGAGAAGCCTACCCTTGATTTACTAAGCATGTCTTCACCTTGATGACTATATAAAGTTTGGTTAATGTAATTTCAAAAAAACCCTTTATGAGTTCTGTGGTTAGTAACTAGGACACAATAAAAATCACAGAAACAAATGAAGATTCATAATTAAATGTTCATCTGCCTTGGCCAGCAGGTTAAATCACCAGCTATCCAGAGCACTTCATGCACAGTGGCCTGAGTTTTTTGGCTCAGAAGTGGCAGCAAATGCTGCCTAGAAAATGGAGGTTTCTGTCCATTTCCCCCACCTTCCTTCAGTCAACAGCAGATAGAATTTCAGTTTTCTCAAAAGACTATGGGCTTAGAATAACAACTCTTACATTTCCAAAAGAGATGATAGAAAACAACAAAAACAATAAAAAAAATCCACACAAACATTCTGGCCATCTGGCCACTGAAAAGCAGCAATGAAGCTCTGCTTCACAGAGGCTCTTGTAATGTGCTCACCGTTGTACTGTGGCAGAATCAGGTGCTGTGTTTCTACCAAATACCAGCTGTAAATTACAACATAACCTGATATGCTTGAAGAAATAGTTTTCTAAAAAATGCTAATAAGCCCGATGGCTTCCTAGAAGTTTATGGAGATACAGGCAAAACGATGGCATCTGTTTCTGCAATGAGGAAAAGCTTACGTGCAAAAAACAGTTCAAGTAATTAGTGGTTTTTAAATTTGCTGGAAAGAGCTGAAAACTTGGTACAAACAAATCTTGTGCTTGAAGTCTGGGAGAGCAGAATTTATATTATAGTCAGAGAATGAGAAAAACTGACAGTCCTGACCTATTTTGGAACTAGAGACTGAGTGGAATGGTACTGTAAGCACTTTTGGACTGCTGAGACACGTTACCATGACAAAACATTCCACTCCTTCAGAACAAGATTCACCTTAAAACTGTATTTGTATGTGTATTGGGTGTATTTATAAATATTAATTAGTATTTGGTGTATTTGTAAATATGAATTAGGGCTAATGACCCCACTTTGTAGTGAGTAATTACTATTACAATGATGATAGAGTTCTAATAACATACACAAGAATCTTGAAAATGGCATCAAAGAAATCTTTTTTCACAGACATTTTTCCAACTGAGCTAGCAGAAACCAAACTGAACAGATCTATCCCTGACTTGGAATTTTAACTTGGAAAACTGTGGCTTCTTGGGACAAATCTGTGATCTCTATTTAGTGATTATATGTTAGTTGAGGAATGTTTTATTGAAATTTTACCCCTTCCTCAATCTAGGGAAGATTGCAGAAAAATGCTACATTTTCCTTTCCTTTTCCCAATTTTCTGAAAGAATTAAAATACCCCCCCTGATTACATTAGACAGCCACATTTGGTCATTGTTGTGCTGGAGATGAGCACAACACATCAGAAAAGGTTTATGGCAAGCACAATCCTATTAAAAACAACAAAAATGACAGTTGTGCTTGTTCCTTCCATGAGTATTAAAAAAATGGGAGTTCGGATACATTTTCCAAAGTCCTCCTCGCTGGAGAGATCAGCTCTGTTCAAAGCATCTTGATTTTAGGAGAATTGGAAAAAATAAATTGAAAATACAGGAAAGAGGTTTCAGGCCTAACTTTACAAAAATTAATAGATTAACAACTGGAGTCAACACATAGACCACTAGGAGAAATTTTTCCTTTTTTTAACCATATTAATAAAAAAGTTTATTTTTAATGAAAACTTTAATCCTTTTGTAAGAATTGCATTTACTGCATTTACTGTTATTTCCATCAACTATCAAATTTCTAAGTCAGTTAATATTTCAAAGTGCAGCTTGTGTAAAAGATTGCCCACATGACTTCTGACTTTGCAATTGTGATTTTTGATGTTTAGGATATATTTGGTTTTGTTATTTAAGAAAAAGCTCCATTTCATTTCAACTCATGTTCTTTCCCACTGAGGATCAAGAGACAACATGGTATTTTGAGGGGCTAATTAAGAGATTGGTGGTGACATTTTAGCAAATCCAATTCCCTGCTGGGAAATAGTAATTCTCGTTTTTATTAAATTTTTGGGCAAGACCCAAAAAGCCAAGGAAACAAAGCCTTTTAAATATAGTTATTTTGAGGTTTTAAACAGTTGATAGGTAAATACTGCAAACCAGAAACAATGACAAAAGGAAAACTTCTAACAAAACTCTAACCCTGGATTGACACTGAGTTTGTCACCTGGTGCCTGCCAACAGAAATAGGTGCTGACCCCATATTACCATGCAGAGCTGAATATTTCAAATCATCAGGTTATTTTGCTTAGTGTGGATCAGGAATCCTTATCCGACAGAACAGCCACATTTCCAGTTAAAACACTTGGTAGGAATTCATAAGAAACCTTCCCAGTAACTGCACAAACATAAAAAATATCAATGGGGAAATGCCTGGAATCCTATTAAGTGACCCTTATTGAAAGAACTCCTTATTGAAAGAACATTTTACAAATAGCCTTTCCCTTCAGCACTGTAAATGGCCTACTTAAATAAGAGTTGACAGATAAAGCAATTTAAAAAGCTACACTTCGGAATAACAAAATGTGCAAACAACGGAGAAAATGTTTAATTAATTAAAAATGTATTTTAAAAAAGAAGACCTTTTTATTTTCCTGCTTCTTACATTTCAGCACCGTATCTGTATTTGACTTTCTTTGGTTCTTTTCAGCAAACCAGAGTGAAGATGCCTCACCCTGGTGAAAGCAGACAACCTGTCACAGCTTTGTACCTCCAGCGGCTGTGGTGATGCCATGGTGGGCAGTGACCTTTTCAGCTCAAATCGAGTGTGTCTGGGCAGGACAGCGCTGCTTTCCTCCTTCAGCTGCTCTCTGCTGCTCTCTGACCCCCACTGGGACAAAATCAGCATCTTTATTTGCAACATTCAGGCCAGACAGAGTTGGATAGAGCCCCCTTGTGAAAAACGCCAAATCACTTGGTTTTAGAATTTTAAAAGTTTAATAGTAATAAAGTGGTTATAAAAATAGTAAGAATTGTAAAAATTGTAAGAATTTGGACAATTAGGATTTAGGACAATACAATACAATAAAAAGAAAGAGTTACAGATGTCCGGTACCTTTTTCTGGGCAAAATAAGCCCAAAAAGCACACACGCTAACAGAGGATTAACGCTTAAATAAGCGTTGTTGCTTATTCATACATCTCATACATGATGCATAAATTCCATTCAAACACAGGATTCTGTCTGGTCAGTGTCAGCTTCTTCCTCTGAATCCTGACAGCGTCTTCAGGGCTGAGCGAGGCAGGACGAAGTTCATTTCTTCTGGTGAGTGAGCGATAAATTCTTTTTCTGTGAAAGATTTAGGTGTCCTGTGGCTGCTATCTTAGTGGGAGTATCTTATTCCTCTCTTAAAAAAAAAAATCTTACATAGCATAGTTTCTATTTTAACATTATCTTATACTAAAACTATATTTAACACACTACTTAAGAAAATTAATATAGCATAACTTTCTAAAATAACACATATAATATTCATTTTAATATTTGCGAAAAACCAATCATAAAATATGGATTTTCCACACCCTGTCCCCGAAATTCAAACAAGTTGACTATCACCTGGCTGCGAAGATGTTTCCTTTGATCATCGGAACAAGCCAGCATTTAGCAGAGGGTTCTGTGCTTTCCTACAGGCCTAGCACACTGCTTATAATTAATATTCTGATTAGGATTTTAATTAAATATTAATGAGGAAAACTAAGCAGCGGCAGTGAAGAGGAAGCAGGATAGCCCGTGACAATGCAGGGCACGGCCGCCCCCTCAGCCGCCCTGAGGCGCCTCCCGTGCTGAAAATGAAGAATTATATAATTCAGAACCAGCGAACATTAACTTGATTAAAATGTATAAACAGGTGAGAAAGTTTTTTATTAGCTTCTGTGTGGAGGCCTGAAATTTTGTGGGGCAAGGCAAGTGACTGACTGACATTAAAAGACAACGTCAGGGATTTGTTTTTCCCGACGACTTCGGGAGAACTCCGTCAGACCGCCGCTCGCGCCGGAAGTCACGTGACCCGCGGCTTGCATTGGGCCCGCCTTTCCCTCGCAGCGGCCTTTGGGGCGCCCCCCGCGGCCGCCGGCGGTACTGCAGTCCCGGCCCCGCCCCGCCCCCTGCCCCCGCCGGGCGCACGCGCGGTGCGGGCGGGCGCGGGACGGCGGCGGCGGCGGGCGCGGCGTTCCCGCTCTGGGCCCCACGGAGCCCCGTCTCCCGGCGGACACCGAGGGGGAGGCCGGGCCGGGCGGCATCGGGGGATTGTGAAGGCACAGCGGGGCGCGCTCAGCCTGCGAGAAGACCAGGAGACCGACCCTGCGTGCCGCCCGCCGCAGCGTCGGCCCCGCAGCGCAGCGCGGCAGGAGAGAAGCGCCCGCCCGAGCGAGTGAGTGCCGCGGGTGGGGGGCGCGAGGGGCGGCCGGGCACGAGCGGGACCCGAGCAGGGGAGCGCGGGCTGGGCATGGAGGCAGCGGGGCGGCGGCAGCGGGGTTCGGGGGGGTCGCACCGTTCGCAGGGTTCGCAACGCGCGGATCGGTCTGTGCGGTGCGCAGGCAACGCGCGACGTCCCCGGGACGGGGCGAGCGCAGCCGGGAGTCCAAGCGGAACGGCAGCGCCGCGGCCACGGGGGCGCGGGGTGGCCCCGCCGGCATCCGGCTTCCGCTTCCTCCCGCCGGGAGCCGCGGCGACCGCGCTGCGACACCGCCGGGCCCGGCACCGGCCCCGCTGCCGCCAGCACCGCCGGGCTCCGGCCCTCGGTACCCGGGCGATGCCGCCCACAGCAAACAGCCTGGGCTGCGCTAAATAGGGCAGCGGAGCTCCCTGTAGGTCAGCAAAGCATCTGCGTTGTGTTGTTTTTAAACAAGAAGAGTTTGTTAATCGAACAAGAGTGAGGATGCGTATCAGGGAAAGGTTCTTCCCCCAGAGGGTGTCGGGCACTGCCCAGGCTCCCCAGGGAATGGTCACGGCCCCAAGGCTGCCAGAGCTGCGGGAGTGTTTGGACACCGCTCTCAGGGATGCACAGGGGGCGATTGCCGGGGTGTCTGTGCAGGGATTGCCGGGGTGTCTGTGCCGGGACTGTTGGGGTGTCTGTGCAGGGATTGCCGGGGTGTCTGTGCCGGGACTGTTGGGGTGTCTGTGCAGGGATTGCCGGGGTGTCTGTGCAGGGATTGCCGGGGTGTCTGTGCAGGGATTGTTGGGGTGTCTGTGTAGGGATTGTTGGGGTGTCTGTGCAGGGCAAGGGTTTGGAATTGATGATCCTTGGGGACCCTTCTAACTGAGGATATTCTGTGATTCTTTGATAAGTTTCTCAAAATCATTCTCTCTCAGCCTGTTGAGAATGTGTGCTCCAAAAACTCAGTGAAGTTTAAGAACACCAACTAGATGTAGGCTTGTGTTCGTTCATAGGATAGAATACACTTCAGGTTCGCTGTTAGATTCATGTTAGATCCTCTACAATGCTTTTAAAGAGAATCTCTGTAAACAGAGTGCAGAGAACCTGGAGCTTAGGTCAACAAGGTTTCCCCTCTTTTGGGGGGGGACAGGCTCTGTAGTTAATGTGCTATTTTAGTAAATCAAATATCTAATGTAATAATGAAACTAATACAATTAAATAATACTATACTATAGTATATACTATATTATATACTATAGTATATGCTATTAAATAATACTATGGTATATTATATAAATAATACTATATATATTATGTAATATATAGCATTGTATATATTATATAATATATATTAAATACACATATATTATATATATTATTTTATACATTATTATGTGTACATATGTATATTATATATACATAATGAGTATATATATGCAGAATATATATGCAGAACACTTTTATTTATTATAAATTAAAATTTAAATTGTATTACATAATATAATACATTCTATATTAAAATTAATTAATTTTATTTAAATTATGTAATAAAATAATAATAATTTATATAAAGGTGACTTTAAAATATCTTCTTATTTAGCTTTTCAATGGGTTAGATTGAAATGATCTCCCAGGGATTATCAAGCAAGGATGTCTACTTCCAGGACAGAGTGGATTAGGGCATTTAAATATGTATACACAGGCCAATCTTTGTCCCTCTATTTCCAGAAGCTCTACTAACTTGACCTAGTAATTTGTGATGTGTGTCAGACGAAATTCAGGACTTGGATGTGTGATCTCCAATGTGCTGCTGGATGTACTGTTCTAAAATGTTTCAACATATAAACAAAATATCTTGTTATAATGTATTGTTACAATGTCTGGCTCTGAAATTCAGCTATTTGAGGATTTTTAAATCTTTTTTCTGGGCAGGTCTTAATCACACACCCAGGGGGGATTTTGGAAGAGTTTTAGTTGTTGTGCTTGCTTGAGATTTAAATTGCAACAAAACTACATATTTCCTTTGGAAAGTTTTCATATTTAGTGTCAGAAGATATAACCATAGTTGGTAAAATACCTCTTTTTCACATTAAGTTCCAGTAGTGTGATTGCTTGCCAAGTTTTTTAGATTGATTCCAGCTACCATGTTTTCTTTCTTTGGTTTTGTACACAGCTCATAAGTTGTACTTTAGTAAAATGGGACTCAGAACAGTTACAGACATTCCTTGTGCAAAGCTGATTTTGCTCTACATCACAGAGATAACCAGAAAAATGATGATTGTTTTTGCTACAACATTTAGTTTTCAATTGTCATTCCAATCTTGACCTGCTTCTACATGAACTGCAAGTTCCTGATTTTTTGTTCTAAGAATACAAATTGAAGATCACTGCCACTTAGAATTTAATTTCTGTGCAATTCTTTCTAGGATTTTTTGTTTCTTCCACACAGGTGGGGAAAAATGGCCAAGAGAATTGCAGAAAAGGAGCTGACTGACCGAAACTGGGACCAGGAGGATGAAGCTGAAGAGGTGAAATACACATTAATTCCCCAAACTGCCTCAAACTGTGGATTACTGACAGATTCCCTTCAATACAGAGATGTTAGAGCTGTGTTTTATAAAAGCAAAGCAAAACTTACATTATTTGTTGTAATAAAATGGAGATAGCACAGAGAGAAATGTCATGCAGAACCAGAAAGTGTTTTCCAAGTATCAGCTCACAATCAGTGGGCTGGATTTTAACTTCTTCCCTTGGTAGCAGTGTTAGAGGTGTGTTCAGAACCTGATCTCAGCCATCCCTTCATGTTGAATATTCCACTAATGATTCCATAACTTCCTCTTCAAGGTGGGAACATTCTCTGTGGCAAGTGAGGAGGTCCTGAAGAACAGAGCTATTAAAAAAGCAAAGCGCCGCAACGTGGGGTCAGAGGTAATGTGGTCACTGGACAGGGGTGCTGGAGTTTTACTCACTTACAAAACACAACATCACACTCAGGCTTTTACTTCTTGGGTTTGTAGTGATGCTGCATGAAGTCATCATTTCAGTTCACCAGGTCATATATGCACAACTTTGGCTTTACTGTTCCATGCTAAGAATAAGGCTAAGGCAAAAAAAAAGGGTAATACTAGTTTGAGCAGGGTGTTCTTGCATATTTTTAAAGTAAAAATAGAGTGTTTCAGACACAATGTTGTTTGCAAATGGGTAAAACAGCATTTTAACTGCTTTACTTCCATTTTTTGTAGAGAAGGAATTATGGAAATGCAGTTATTAGTTATCCATACTGGAGGGCTGGGGGATGTCTCAGAAGCTTTATTAGTAAACACCCAAATACTAAACTGCTCTAAGAATGAGAAACATGTCTTTTGTTAAGAATGCTGCTGCTTTTTTTCCTCCCTCCCTGTCAAGAGCTTTTAGTGCCATCTACTCTTTGCACTAACAAATTAAAAATTGAAAGGAAGTTGGCCTTTGTTACAGGTTTAGTTCTTGTGAAAGCATTATCCCAGTCCAGCCACGTTGTCCTTTCAGAAGTCCTTGACAATGCTTTGTTGTATATATTTTTCCCAGACATGCTTGAAGAGGGCATGCATCATGGTAGAAGTAGGCCTGGAGCTTTATGTGTTACACAGATTGCTTTAGGACTGGATGGGACCAGGCAAATGTTAAGATCTAGAGAGCCTTCTCCTATGCTTTTGATTTTCCTTCTTCAGCCCAAGCACTATAAATGAAGAAGCTGTCTTAGCCCACTGATGCCTTGAGTGGTTTTAGCCACAAATGTGTAGAGAATACAGTTAAATAAAGGATTGTACTGGAATGAGGTGATGCAAAACGTAAACTACAACTTGAGCAGGAGGTTCAGGGGCAAATGGGATAGGAAAAATAGAACAGAATGAGAAAGGGGAGCAGATGGGTTGTAGAAGTAGTTAGGAGGCTGGAGCAGCTGTTAGGGCTGGTAGAAGGGCTGGTGACAACTAAGGACCATGCAGCCCCTCCCTCTGCCTTCTAGTGGGATGAGGAGGAGCATCAGAAAAAAGGATAAAAGCCTGGGTTGAGATAAGAACAGTGTAATGATTGAAATACAGTGATCATGATGATAAGGAAACCAAAAAAAGAGAAAGAAATAAACCCCAAGAAAAAGCAGGGATGCACAGAAGGTTGCTCACTACCCACTGACCTCACTCATCCCATGGCCAAGCAGCAATTAGCTGCTCCCAGCCACCCCCTCCCAGTTCCTGTGCTGGCCATGACACTGAAAGTTCACTTTGTGTAGTAAAAGTTCATTACCTCCAAAGGCCTAAAATTTGCAGTCCTTTATTTGCATGTTAATTGTACTTTGTCTTTAGAAACACTTAAGAAACTATACTGTAAAATAATATGGTTGCAAAGACAGTGATGAGAACTGGGTAATGAAGAGGTTGCAGAGATGGATATTTTGTGGTCAGGTACAGTCTGTCTGTGCATCTTCCATCAGTTACATTGGAATATTTTGGGTAAATCACGAGAGGTTTCATAGGTGACTCCAGAGTGATGAGTGGATTAAAGTATTGGGCTCTTGACTGCCATTGTAAATGCTAAAACTTGTTGAAAATATACCTGAAATTACATAATTCTGTGTAGTTATTTAAAGAGAAACCAGATTACAGATTACCAAAATGTCTAATAGGTAAACACATCCACAGCTCTGAGCAACTTCCATGTATCCACATCCTACACCCAGTTTGTTTTCATACCAAACATCTGAGTCTTTTAAAACCAGTAGCAGTGTGTGTCATAAGGAAGTTGTTAATTTTGTTTGCATAGCTGACACAGAAATGCATGGAATGACACACTGAACTAGGGAAAAACAAACCAAGGATATCAGGAATATTAAGTGGGGATAGGATTTGTGTGGATAAAATGTTTGTAACTGGTTGTGGTTTTTTTCTCCCCAGTCTGAAAGCGGAGGAGCTTTTAAAGGGTTTAAAGGCTTTGTATTGCCTTCTGGAAAAGGAGGAGGAGGCTTCAGTGGATTTGGGAATGGTGCAGGAATAAAGCCTTTGGAAGGGCTGTCTAATGGAAGCAGTAGTGCCTCTAGTACTCCTCCTTTCAGCAGTTTGAAGAGCACCTCTGAAACACAATCAGCATTTGGTAAGTTTTAATTAACCATACATATTTATCAACACCTTCAGTCACAAAATTTTTCGGGTTATTTTAGTAGTGACAAAAACAAATTTAGACCATTATATAGTTGTGTTTTAAGGTTTTGAGACTTTATACCTCTTCGTAAGATTTCTTATTATTTTAGAGTGCTGGAGGGACAAGTTTTGATCTGCATGCAATTTAAATAGGTGGCAACTAAATTTATATTTCTAATACTGGAGGTAAAAGTTTTCTAGGCACAGATGGAAATGGAAGGCACTGGCATAAGGCAGTCTGTAAAAGGTATAAAGCATCTGGTGACATGTCCCAATTCTTTGAATTTAAATTAAAAATACATGCTGCATAGCTAAAGTCTTCATCTTTTTTCCTTATACATCTGATGTTGCAGACAGTCTTACTAGAATTTATCTGTTACAGTTATACCTACATTTTAGGACATTTTAAATACTTCAGCATGTTGAGCTGTCATGCTTTGGAATTCCCTGAGGAATATTAGTTCTGTCCCTTTGTGCTGGACATGCAGAAATGCTAACCCTTATTTTGGAGTCACCATGCCATAGAATAGAAATGGTGGAATTTGAACTTTGGAGTAATGTGGATTTCAGTGAGCTTGAATAAATTAAGGGAAAGTGAAATATTCAATGAGACTATTTCTAGTTTGCTTCTTAGGGTTTTTTATACAGAAGTGCTCAAAAGCTTGTAAAATTATGGGCTAGTGCACTCAGGGTGGTTGAAAGTACATTTAAAACACATTTAAAGCACAAATGGCAAGAGATAAGTTGAGTTTTTTGATTTAATAAGCATTACAGCTTGCTGAAATGGTTAGATTTTTATATGATTTGGAAGGTTTTGGCAATATATAAAACATGTATTTTTTTAATGTTCTGTACAAGATGTGTTGGAAATTTTTTTTTATACCCAAGTGTGCTTCATCTACTTTGTCTATCCCTAACTTACTTGTCTAAATGAAACTTGGGTCAGCTCAGTGGCATGGGAGTGCCTGGGGCACAGTGTGGTGACCCAAATGAAGGAGATCAGCTGAGGAAGGATCAGTGATTTGATAAGAAATATTGCACATGTTAGGTTTTTAAGAGAGTTGTGCTTTCTGGGTAAAAAAAAAAAATGGTTCTAAGCCACATTTCTCACTAGGTCAGCCAAGCATCTGTGTTGTTTTTTAAACCAGAGCTTATGAAGCCAATGAGTTCAGTTGGGTATCAGGGAAAGGTTCTTCCCCCAGAGGGTGTCGGGCACTGCCCAGGCTCCCCAGGGAATGGTCACGGCCCCAAGGCTGCCAGAGCTGCGGGAGCGTTTGGACACCGCTCTCAGGGATGCACGGGGGGGGGATTGGTGGGGTGTCTGGGCAGGGCCAGGAGCTGCACTCACTGATCCTGCTGTGTCCCTCCCAGCTCAGGATGTCCTGTAACTCTGTGATTTTCCCACAACAGGATCCCCGATGTCCAACGGCCCCAGTGCTGCTGTGTTTGCTGAGAAGAAGGCTGCCAGCCCCACAGCCAACGGCGGCAGCAGCCAGCCCTGCTCCTCGGGCAGCACCCTGGGCTCAGCGCCCGCCTCTGGCTCCTACCACAAACAGCTGGCTGCCCTCAACTGCTCCGTGCGAGACTGGATAGTGAAACACGTCAACAGCAACCCCCTGTGCGACCTCACGCCCATCTTCAGGGACTACGAGCGCTACTTGGCCAGCATTGAGCAGCAGCACGGGGGCAGCAGTGACAGCAGCTCTGAGAATGAGGGCAGCAAGACCCCTGCCCCCCAGGCTGCTCCTGTGTTTGGGAGTTCAAAGCTCCAGCAAGGCTCCACCTTTTTGTTTAACAGCAAAACTGAGGATACCTCCGACAAAAAAGCTGAAGCTGCAACAGAAAAAAGAGACCCGTTGTTAGGAGCTACATCAACTGTCTCGTTTAATTTTGGCAAGAGTGTTGACAGTCCTGTTTTGGGTTCCCTCGGTTCAGGAACGCTTAGTAGTTTCTCATTTTCTTCTGGGAATTCAGGTTTGTTTGGAAAAGATGCAAACCAGGCCAAGTCTGTCACTACAGCATCCACCAGTTCATTGGAAGCTCAAACAGACAGTGGCAATAATGATGACAAAGGTAAATTCTACGTATTTCTATTTATAGTTATTTTAATGGTCAGCTGTGAGTGTATGTGTTAAGAAAATGCAATATTAAGTTCACTGAGATAATGGCATGGTGTAGTGTCCAAGGAGGTTTAGGCTGAATATCAGGAAAAGTTTCTTCCCCTAGAGGCTGCTCAGGCACTGCCCAGGCTCCCCAGGCAATGCCAGAGCTCCCAAAGAGCATTGGGAAAACACTCTCAGGCACAGGGCAGGATGGTTGGAGTGTTCTGGGCAGGACCAGGAGCTGCACTCCATGATCCTGGTGGGTTCTTTCCAACTGAGGAAATTCTGTATTCTGTGATCATCATCATTCTTCAATTTGAAAGTGCAGAATTATATAATATATATATATATATACACAGCTCTATAATATAATACAATATGATAAATGATATATGAGATTATGATATAATATAATATACCCTTTATTGGGAGAACCCAGCCTTATGTAAGCAACACCAAAAGTATGTGCTTATCAAGACTTACATAATTCTGTCAGATTTGTACTTTATATAATATGCAAGATAATCCCATATCTGAGGGCAGGAATTGATGAAATTTAAAGCAGCTAGTATGTTCACCTTTCAGCCTGCTGGACTTCTCAATCTCACTGCTTTTCCTAGTAGGTTTATCAAGAGATCCCTGCAGTAGAAAGCATGAGATACAGAACAGTTCAGTCCATTTTACTTAATGGATTGTAAGAAGGCCAACAAAGTTGCATAGTACCTGACAGCTTTGCTCTGGCCTTTGCCTGTGCTGAATACAATAGGCTGATAGAAATCCCAGCAGCTGAGGGGCTGGAAAGGCATAATCTGCCACTATTATCTGTCATTCTGCAACTAATTCCCTTCCCCTAAATTAAACCTGGTTATTGGAAGTATTTATTGTGCTTTACTTGAACCCATTTGTGGAGCATACTCTGAAATGTGAAACTGTTTCTGTTCAAGCAGAAGCTTTTGACTTACTAAGCTTTATATTGTTGGTGTTTGATTGTTTGGTATGGATTGGGTATTTTCATCCCATTTAAACTGAAGGTGAGGATGAAGTTGCTTTTAAGAGCTGAATGAAAAGCAAGTAACCCTTTTTTTGTAGCTGAAGCTGCTACAGAGTACACAGGGACTGAAAAGTGTCACTGACCAGCCACAAGTCCATGTTAACCATGGTGGGCATAAGGGTGCCAGAATATGTGCTCACAACATTAACATATCAAAACTTTCTATTTAAAGGAGGGGAAGAGGAGGAAGAAGAGCCACCAAAAGTCATCGTCAATGAAATAAAAGAAGATGATGCTTTCTACTCAAAGAAGTAAGTGACTTGAACTTGGAAAATAAAATGAATATCTGTGTATTGCTATTCTTCACCACCTAAAATGGCTTTAAGTTTATTAGAGCCTCACTTAAAAATGTTTATAAATTGTACATTAAAGTCCTAGTATAACTTAAGAATGATACAGCCAGTTCTTATGGCTTTCTGAGTAGGCCCTGAGTACAGGTTGCTGTGCCTTTGACTTCTCCCTGAAAGTAATCCATTTATCATAGAAATCAGAAACTATTATCAGAAATAGTTCACTTTCTCTTTGATCTCCAAGTGCTGTCCATTAGCACATGAAACAAGATCAATAATAATAAAGATTTAGGTTACTCACAGCGTGTTAAATCCTGATTACTGTTACTGTGAGTCAGATGGATACATGTACCTGGGAGATACCTTTTTATTTCATCTCTACATGGCTGCACAAACAAGGATTTGGGTTTTATTTTTTTTTCCCCACAGGTGCAAACTGTTCTACAAAAAGGATAATGAATTTAAAGAAAAAGGTGTAGGAACATTACATTTAAAACCAGCAGGAAATGAAAAAACTCAACTCTTAGTACGAGCAGATACCAATTTAGGTAAGTACATTTATCCCAGTAACAGGTCTTGATGTCAGAATTCCTTGCTAAGAATTAGGGGGTTTTTTGGGTTTTTTTACACAGCATTAACAGATACAATTAGTGAAAACCTTTCTGCTATTATTTTCCTAAATCATTTAGAACACTGACAAATACTTGGGTGCCTCTAGTGAGTATTACAAAAGACAGCACATGAAGCAGTGCAAGAAGTAAAAGGCTACAGTGTATGTTTGGGGATACAAAGTGCCTGTTTTACCCTGGTTTGTCCAGATTAACACCTGTCTGCATCAGAACCTTTTGCTTCTGTATATGAACTGCCTCTGGTGGTCAGAATGAGGAACTTGGCATAAACTAAGCACTGTGACTGGATTCCTCATTTGCTGCTTCTCCCTTGTCCCCTTCCCTTTCTCCTGTGTCCACCTACTATCATTTGATATTCAGGTTCCTCCATTTAAAAAAGGAGGATAGAGATTTCCTCATTTCTAGTGAGGAAAGAAATTTGAGACCAATGGCCATGAATGGATGCTTAGGAAAGAAGAAGACAAACATACACGATATTTGTGAATTGCCTTTCTTCCAACCACCCTAAATCTCTAGTTACTATCTATACTAAACCTGTATTGCAGTAAAAGCTAGAAAATGGCTAATGGTAATTTTTTCCCCTCCTCAAATGCAGGAAATATCCTGTTGAATGTTCTAATTCCACCTAAGATGCCATGCACAAGAACCGGAAAAAACAATGTTCTAATAGTTTGTGTTCCTAACCCACCCATCGATGAGAAGAACCCAGCTGTTCCTGTCACTATGCTAATAAGAGTGAAAACAAGTGAGGATGCAGATGAGTTGCACAAAATCTTACTGGAGAAAAAGGAGGCTTAAATAAGTTGCAGTCCATAATTTGAGGATTTATTGCCAAACTGCTGCTGCTCTTTTTTTTCTTCCATAACTTCATTTGAACATTTAATTCTTTACTCTGATATTAAGAACTGTTATAGGAATTCTGGAAAAATGATGTGAGGAAAAGCTAAACTAGCTAATAAAAGCTTTAATAGAACACAAGTGTTGGACTGTTCTCCCTCATTTTCAGTATCTAAATGCAGGACCTCTTCTGGATAAAGCACATGGATGTAAATCCAAGCAAATGTTTTTAGCACCAGTCGACCAAATGGACAGAAAGCTGAGTACAAAAACCTGGTACCAGAGCTTCCTTACAGACTGTAATACAATGCAAGCACCTCCTGTTTTGGGAAGGGAGGATGTTCAAGCTTACCTGTTGCAACTGTTTCTAGACTGCAGATTTTTAATTGGTCTGTTGTATTCTGGTGAGACTGACTTCTTAGACTCAGTGACAGAACTGCACCCCACCAGTGATGATCTCCTTTGTGCTGGGTCTGTACCCTTGCAGACCTGTGTGCTTTCAGGACTCAGAGACTGCAGATGTTTAAAAGAGAATTTGCTTGTGTAGTCTTGTTGACAGCAGTGGTTCCTCCAGAGGAACTGTCAGTTCTGTTCTTACTGTAGCAACGAGAGAATGATGTGCAATATGGTACAAGCAGACAACTGGAAGAGTTTTATCTTGGACACACTGGCAGCCCCTGGCTTCTGACAGGTCAGAACAAAGGGTTGCACTTCCATATGATCCTTCCAAGGTGTTTGTCCTTAGTCCCAAAACCCAGCTGAGGCAGAGCTGGATGTCCTGCATTGCTCCTGCTGCTGGTACTTTGCTGAAGAAAGCTCTTCCCACCAACAAACTTCAGGACTTTTCAAGACCTTTCTGTTGCCTGTTGCCCTTGCCAGGACACACATGCACAAGGGTGTGTATCAGTATTTCTCCATGTGATAAAAATGCTGTGCTGCAGTGCATTAAACAAAGCAGCAGGGTGCAGCTTTGCCAGAAGCTTTCTGTTGCATGTGGGGAGCATGGGGCAATTTGTAAACTTAGTTTTCAGCTGTGATAAAATTAACCAGGTGGCAATAATTTGGGGATCAGAGCATTTATCCTGGTCTTGGTTTCACTCTCAACTTTGTCAGACTGTGTTTGGTAGTTTAATCCTTTTCTTTTTTCAAATGTTGCTGGAAACTCCTTCCCTGGTAACTTTTTCTACTTTGCTTCCAACTCTGGGACTTCTCCAAGAGCTTGATGATAATATGAAACTTGAACTGCTCTCAGATGTGTCACACTGACCAGCTCTGGCAAGATGGAACAAACATGCTGTTTTGCCTCTGGCTAATGTGACACAAGAGGAAAAAACCCTTTCCTTAAAAAAACTCAGTGTAACACAATTCATACAGGGGACCTAGTGGTCCAGCACAGTGGCATCCTGTGGGCAGGGAACGAGGAATTCCTTAACACCATTTGATGAGGTGCAGCACATCTCACTGTACCCCTGCTCTGGGGGGGAGCAAATGGCTGCCTGTAGGCCTAATTCACTGCACAATTCAGGTTATGGCCTTTTTCCCCCCCTCTTCATTAAAAGGAGAAAAATCTAGATTTTATCTATAGCCCTGTTGACCAAAGTTCCAAAAGAAAGGCCTTTGCTCACATTTCAGCCACGTTTAGGGTACAAGAATTGCATTTTTAACACTGGAGTGTGAAGGGAGCTTAGATGCCATTTGAGATATTTGAAAAATAAACTGGTGCCTTTGAGGATTCTTTTTGCATCTGGCTAAATACTTAAACCATTAAAAGTCAGTGACATTGCTTTCCTCAAAATAAGATATACTTTTTTTTAATAACAAGTCTTGCTGCTACCTATATTGGAGGCCCAAAGCTGACAGGGTGTGTCTAAATGTGTATGAATGAAAAACAGAATGCTGCCTAAGAGTTTAGTCCAGGCTCTGGTCCAAGGGCTCAGTTAATTTTGCATTTGTCTTTTGACTGTAGTGTCTTAACCCTGTCTCTGTACAGAAAGGTTTATAGACAGAGCTCTGGTTGTACATCCCCATCAAGAACAGCTCTGGCTATAAAAGCTTGGCCTTTTCTTTGCTTACTTCCAAAAGCTCGTGGATTTGGAACTGTTCTTTATCCTTAGAAACATGGACCAACAAACTGAAGTGAACACTTCTTTCCTTATGGCTGCCTCTAAAGAGGGGCAGTTATTAGGTTTTGCACACATGGATGTGGCCCAATTCTGACAGTACTCCTCTGGCCTGTTTACAAGCAGAGGGCACAGAGTGAATGGAAAAATAATAGAGGAATAATAAATTGTGTTGGAAAGAATTAAACCTTACCCTAGTCATCATAGCAAGTAACACCTGAATTATTCTGTGCTTGTATTTAATCAGTAAAGCCAGGAGAAGGTAAAAAATTGAGATGTCACCTTCATTAGAATGTCAAATATATGCATAAACATACAATTTTGAACATTTTATATGGGGAAAATTGCCTCTAAAAGGACAGGGAAGAATTTCCCTGCAAAGCAGATTTTAATCAACATCAATTCATGGTGTCTGTACCATTATGTGGACTATGAAGCAGGAAAAGATAGTCATACACTGACAAACTTGGTGCTCAGGTATAAAGCACAGCCTTTTCCAGCACTTTAGAAATTTTTGATGATGCTTCAGTTTCTATTTAAGGAATACTAAAATACAGAAATGCTGTAAAAGGCCAGAGATTGTTAAATAGAAATAAAGGCCTTAATGAAAAAGCAGATTTCACAGAGACCACAGACATCAGTGTACTGCTGCCTTCATAACAAAGTGGCACATGCTATCCAAGGAAAGCATTTTGGTCAGAATTCCAACTCAAAGAGGCATTCCTGTGTCTTAGTAATGTATTTAACAGCTGGATATCAGATAGCTGATATTAAAGATGCAAGTTTCTGCCCCAATCTGCATTAATGCCTTCGTTGTTCCAGGTGTATGTAGATGTTGGAGTGTCTTATCCATTCCTCCTTCTCTGGTTTTGAAGTTTCAGCTGGAAAATAAACATCTCTGCTTCTTTTAATTATCAGAATAATTTCTAAGGGAAATACTACAGTTGGCTTGAAATTTATTTTAAAATATTAAATTGCAGTATGCAAGGTTTAATTTGGGAGGGCAACACTGTGTTCCTCTAAGCCCTTTTGGGTGATGGATGTGAAAGTTTATATTAAATTTACAGTTCAGATGAACACACTGTAGAACATAAACCAATCAGGAGGTTTGCTGTGCTATTGAAACTGAAGTTCAGCTCCCTTTGCAGCACTGTAACATTTAAACTGTTGTTAAAGATTGACTTTCTGATGCCTTAACTTATTTGCATTTGATAAAATTTTGTAGCTGGTGCCTGTGTGCAGAAATTACCTGACATTAAACAATTTAAAGTGGCATGAGCTAGTCTAAATCCAATGAAGATGCTGAATGTGATGATTTGTTAGTTGTTAGTAGATTTCAAAATGCTCTGAATTTTTCAGTGGGTACTTCAGTTTTACATAATGTGTATGTTAATGTTTTCATTAGTTCTGATACACTGAGGTCATGTACAAAAATCCATGGAAAATGTGAATAAATGAATGGAAGATTCATTTGTCTTGTGTGAATCACTTTCATTTTCAGTGTATAACATGGAGTAATAAAATTAATTGTACAATCAGTGGCTTGCAGGTGAATTCCTGCCTGGATAATTCTGCTACTTAAAGAAGGAATGTCCTGCCCTGCCCATTCCTGACTTGGAGACCTGGAGCCAGATCAGCAAAATGCTTCCTCCTTGTGAGGTCAAGGAGCTGGGGCTGCCTTGGAGGACAGAGGGAACACCTGTGCTCACACAGCAGGAGTGGGACTGACCTCTAAACCCTGCACAGGAATATTAAAGGATTTAGAAACCACATCATCTAGCTCTACCTGATGACCCTTACTGAATTGAGTTCAGATCTTGCCTACAGGCACGAACCTAAAGTCAGGCCAAAGTGATTATTTTTTTCATTGGTTTGTGACAGTTTGCAAACACAAGGGAAAAAAATCCATTTGGATTAAAAACTAAACCCAAAACCAGCAAACCTTTTCCTGTCCAAACTTCTTGAATGACTAACCAAGCAGGGGAGGTTTATTACCAACACTTGTGAGGTTCTAATGCTCTTCACCTTTTGTAATTATTTAAATAATACTTCCCCCTTATGGCTGCTTCCAAAACATTTCAACTTGAAGCATTCAAGGAAAAAAAAAATCAGTTTGTTTCAAAGTAATATTTTAGTATTTCCCAGCCAGCTAAGATTCCTGCCCAGTTGCATGAGCAGTCACAAAACAACACTGCCAACAACCTGCTCAAACATTCATGTAAATAACTGAGACATCCTGTTCTTCTTAAGCTCTGTGTTTTATTTCTCCCTAATATCCCACATGTCTCTGAGCTAACACACATGGTTTAGGATAAATGTTGTTACCTACCACATGGATTCATAAAACATCCTGCTCTGGGATTCTTGGAAATGAAATCATCAGCACATCAGCTCATGGACATAGTTGGTAACATTTGTTCAAGGAGTGTATACAAAAATCCCCTGAAGGTTTCCAAAATATCAGGTGGAGAGAGAGGATTCAGAGCCTTGCATGTCTTTAAACCAAGGCAGATCCCAGCCAGTACACACAATTCAAAGCAGTTCAAGCAGTGCAGATCTAAATGCAATTTCATTTTTGTAACAATGCACAAATCTGCATTGAAGTTCTTCCTGAATTAATCAGGAAGAAACCATAACAGCCATCAGTCCCCACTATTATTCACTGCACAAACATAAATATGACTACATAACCAAGTTGAAAACAAACCACAGATCACTTTAAAACCAATTCAGGACTACACTGACTTCTTCCCCCTTCCCCAATGCCAAGCAGAAATGACAAAGATCACTCAGAGGTTCCACAGCAGAAGCAGCTTTGCTCCAAGTGCAGTCAGAATGAAGAGCAATGAGGCCACTCTGCCACATGAGTTTCCATCTGGCAATGCCTACACAAGTGCCACAGAGCCTGTCCCACCACTGGTGCCTGCCACCAGGAAGGAACACATCCAAACTCCAGCACCAGCAGGCACAGTAGAGAGAAAACACCACTAACAGACTTTATGGTCATTAAAGAGGTCTGTTTATTTGCTGCAGGGTCCAACACTTTCTTCACTGCTGCCATAAGCACAGCCAACTTTATTTTTGGTGCACAACCTTCTCCTTGCTCTTTGATCAAATGGCTCAGTACAGTGCCTGCACAATTTTCAACCCATCACCTTTTAAGCAACACCAATGATCGATGAGGCAAATAAAACCCGAACCATGCAACATGTGTTAGGCTGATAAAATTAGGCTGAGAATATTTATATATTTACATAGAGAACATTCAACATTGGAACCTGCTTGCAGACTTGTATTATCTCGACCAAGTATCCAAACAGCTACATTCTGGTGTAAAATACTCTTTTGTTTAAGGTTTTGTGTAAAAGCTACTCACTTCACAATGCCTTGAACTGGATAACCGTACCTGGTTCTGACACAGAATTTCTACACACCAGCACCACATATGTGCAGTCATACCTTGCAGAATGTGTAAGGCATTTGCAGACATCTGATTGCTGTGACCACAGGAAATCCACTTTCCAGAGCTTTCAGCCATGACCTTTGGAAACCATGAGAGTCTTTCAAATACAAAGAGTGAATTCATATGAGAGACACTGTTCATCCAAGAACTATAAATTTGTCATTTCTTGACACTGCTACATACAACACAGATAGAATTTAAGATTAATAAATTATTTTCCTAAATAAAAATTTGTTCTTAAACCCCACTGAGTAACAACAGGGCTTAGGCACTTCTGAAGATTTTATCTTACATCTGTCTTTAATATGGAAGCTTCAGACTATAAAATACAGGACAAGGAATCATCTCAAAAAGGAACAATTAGTGACTGGCAAGAAACAGGTCAATAGTCTAAGAGTGTAGTCTATTTCCCTGGATTCCACATCCATACAGAATTTCAGTGATCAGATGGGATTCTGTACATGAGGGTCTGCTGGAAGAAATCTGTCTGCAGAGCCAAGAACTTCACTGTCTAAATAATGAACATACTTTGGGGAAAAACATATTTCTGTGAAAAGCCACCTGTGCAAACAATTCTCTTTTCTGGAAAGCACATCCTGCCCAGAAATAGAAAACTATAAAAATAGTAACAGCAATCCAGAGCCCAACATGCCCAAGCCTTGTAAACAATGAAGACCAGGAGAATAAAAAGAGAAGGAACAGGGACCAACACAAACTGGATTAGCCAAGACAGCTGAAAGACTCATAGAGTTTCTAAAAGCATCTTCTTTTAAAAGGAGATTTGGAATCCACCTTGTCCTGGCTGGCAGGACATAAAAGAACATAATTTCACATACATGGTGGTCTCTAAGGCAGAGCAATAATCTGCTAGCACAAAATAATTGATTTAAGAGCTTTCTTAAAAAGAAAAAAACAAACAACAACCCCAAAAAAACCCCAACCAACCAACACAAAACAAAAATTCCCAAGCTTTTTATACTGGTTAAATCAATAGCAGTGAAAAACTTGTTATGGATTAAAAGATTCACATCCTTGTATTTGACATCTATCAATATACAACATCTATGAGGAGCTCAAGTGGTTAGCCTTGATCTCCAGAGGGAGTGAATGGGCAGAAGGATGGAAGGAGTTAACTGAGCAATGAGGTATGGTGAAATTCCAAAAAGAAAGCTGTTCTGCCAAGTTTCCCAAATTTGTTAACTGAGCTGCATCTTCAAACATCACCATGACTAATGAAACACACTGTGCTCCAACCATCAAGACAATGACAGCCAAAAGCCTTCATGGCACTGCAGGACACGCCAGCTCCATCTGCAGCAATTATTTCAATGCTGAATTATTTCAACAAGGGCTGAATCCAGTTCACCGCTTAGGAGCTACAGAATTAAACCCCTCACCCCTCTCAAATACTGTGAGAGGTTCTTATAACATTCACTTTTCTTTTTTGACGTAGTGCAAGAGCATGCTAAGGGTCCAGCTGTGCCATCCTGACCCCAACAGAATTTTTTTATCAAATTCCCTGTCAATCTGTCCACACAAAAGGACAATTTTCAGGGTTTGTTTAAAAGCAGAACAAAATGTGGAATTTGATAACAATAAGTGGGAACAACTGGCTATACATAAAAATCCAAGACAGTTGTTTAAAGAAGGAATAACTGAGAATCTGGAACATTTTTGCTTCCAAAAAGCATTATTGACATTCAGTAGACTTTTTGACCTCTTGTTTTCCATGGATGTCCATGAGGGCATACTTGTGGTCCTTTTCTACTAGAAAAGGTGAGTCATCAATGTACCTACAGCATATCCCACTAGCAAGATACAAGAAAGAAATTCACTTTTTTTAGGACATTACAGCCCTTCAAACACTAGACATCAAATCCAACCACATACATGTAACAAAGCAGATGATACCTCCTGAAACACAGATGTAGGATCTAAACTGTACCTTCCATAGCACTGCTTTTACACTGATGCACTAGCTTAGAATCATTCCTCATTTGCTTTGAAATCTTACACAGCAAGATTTTCTCAGTCTTTCAAAATCACACAAAGTTAAGCCACCTAAACATAATACACAACACCAAGGGAGCATTACAAATTCTTGTCCACTGAGAAGGGTTCAGGCACCTTCAGCTGAGGGTCCTATGTGGATACACTTCCTTTTTACACTGTTCCTCTGGCTGCCTGCCTGAAGCTATCAATTGTCATGATTAGTACAAATGTGAACCCTCTCTCCCTTCTCTCTGCCATGAAGATTTGAAGGAAAACCAAGCACTGATTTGCCCAGTCCAGCAGTATGAAAGCACAGAGTAAGGAGCATACTGAGAGGCTTGTTTTCCAGCTGTGGTTTAACCCTCAGCATGGGCAAAGTGAGAATATTTTACTGACTGATGCCAGGCACAGTACCTGCAGGGGATATCAGATACCCACCCAGGCTGCCTGGCCAGCTCCTTGAGAGGGCACTTCAGCTGCTGTGTGAGGCCTCCACCTCTCCCTGGGCTCAGGGGCAACCAGGTTAGATGGTGGAAACACCCTCACAGACCACAGGCAACATTCCAAGGTTGCAGCATGAAAAGTGGGTGTGCTGGTAGTGACAAAGGGAACATTTTCCAAGCATTTTCTTGCAACACATTTGAAGCCAACTGAAAACTGGTCAGCTGTCCCTGTCATACACTCATGCTGCCAGTGTAAGAAAGGCCACCGTGCTGTGCTAAGGTGACAGCTGGCCTCAAATACAGACAGACCTCCTTACCATGCTGGAGTCATCAGGTTGGGCTCAAGGGCAAATTTGGTCTGCCTTTATGCTGAAGTGGAGCTATTTCCACGGAATCTAGCCTGAGGAAAAAAAGCAGTAAGTCGTATTTGAGAGGTTAAGTCATTAGGTGCTACTGTGAGAGTAACAACAAAGCACTTTGGAAAGACCAGGTACGAGGGAGACAAAGGTCCAGGCTCAGAGCACATGCCACAGCATCAGCTTTAGGTGCTCAGAGTCTGAAAAGTGACAAAAATGGCATCTTCTCTCTCCCTTTGTGCATGCACTGGAGTCTCATGTGCCCCAAGGGACATGCCACCCCTCCCGCTGCTGTGGGGTCCTAAATGGACCCAAGAATGTACTGGCTCTCATCAAAATAGCCAGCCAGAGCACAGTAACCTCAGCACTCAACCACTTTGTTTTCAAATGTCAAGGATTAGAGAGAGCTGGACTTCATGTGTAAACATAAGGCTGTTTTCCTGAGAGCTCCTGTCTGACCTCCCACTATGCAATTTTTAGTCACTTTTCAGAACAGAATTATGTTTCCATCTTTTGTATTTCAAGAAAGCTCTCTGTGCTTCAGCATGTAACAACCAAAGATGGAAAATTCGGGCAGGCTGCCTCATCATAAAGCAGCTCTCACACCCTCCTTGCCTACAAAGGGTATCCCAAGGATGACTACAAACCCCCAAGTCCAGTGCATGCAGGAGGATGGGTTCCTGGTAAGGTTTTAGGCCTTTGGAGAGCAATTAGAGTCTCCTGTTATTTCACTTTAGACTCAAAGTGGAATTGACTCAACTGAGAGGAAGATAAGCAGCATTAGTACTGGAGATGAACCTCAGCTTTACTATAGCAGCACATTTTAGCCTTCTTTTCACTGGCTCATTTTCTCAGCCAGCTCTTGAGGATGAAAATGTTGCTGTTCTTTGGTAGATATGGAAATCTGTCAGCAGAGTTCACCTGTCCTAACACTGACACATGAAAAATGGGAACATTTTCAGCCTCTTTGAAGCTCTGACCTGACCTGCTGCACATAGCAAAACAGCAATGTATCTTTCTCTTTTCTTCCCTTAGAAGGAAGCTGCTCTCTCCCTGCTCTGATCCACACACACACAAAAAGAGGCACACACACACACACACTCACAAATGGCTGATCAGACGAGGAGAGGGTATGGCCAGAGTCTATGGAGGGATGTCCAACAGCACATCATTATGAAATTCTTAGAATGTTTCTCCCAAAGAATATAAAGTTTAGCACATTCTGTACATATTGTTGGCTTCTTAGTTATAAAGTAAACACGGTAGCAAACTGTCCATAAAGTGTTGACTCGGTTTAAACGCAGCCCCTTCTTATTTTGTCTTGCTCAAAGTCCTCTTCCAGTCAGAAACACTCCAGTCATGTGGGCATTCGGTGTGTGACAGCAGAGGAAGGAAGAAAGAGGCACTTTTGATCGGCTGGTATTCCTGGAGTTCCCTTTTTCCTGCGGAGGTCTCTGTTCCTGACACTAGGTGGTAGTGTTAGCACGGAACCGCTGGGATAGGCACTTGGCAACAAGGCTCCAAGGCAGTGCCCGCCCTCTGCTATGTCATCAGGATTGGTTTCTGCCGCACTTCCAGGATATCTGGGCAGGGGAGACAAACAGAGAGACACAGCCAACTGAAGAGGCTCCTCAGAGCAGCCACAACACCTGGAAGCATGAAGAACTGGAGATGTAAGCGTGGACTGTGGCACAGCCCACCAGGAATCTGAAACATGACAAGTCCATGGCTTTGCCTGTTAAAATCTGAGTTAACCAGGATGCAACTGGGAAGAACTGAAAGATGAAAAACTGCAAATATATCCCATCATATGGAGAGAAGAGCTGATCCACTATAATTTACACTGGGATGAAGCAAAATACATTAGACAGGGAGTGGCAATATTTTCCAGGGAAACAAGGGTAAGTGCCATTAACAAGAGATGCCAAGGGGTTTCCCATTCTTGAAGGGACAAGTGCAACATCCACAAGTTCAGTAGGGCGATTTCTCTGCCTACAAATAATTAAACTCCTTCCTTCATGCTATAGCCCAAAGCCTACATTTATGCACTCAAAAACAAGCATTCAGCTTTTTGGCTCCTTAATTCCATATTGTCCAAGTGGGACAGAATATGAACCTTAAAACTTCTGTTATAATCATGGGCATCTTTCTAAATATGCACAGTAAAACCAACATAGCAGGGCACTATGCAGAAACATCTGGAAACTGGGCTGTGATGTCCTTTTCTAGGCTACACAAAGAACAAGGAACATGGGAAAAGGGAGCACACAATTAAAAGGCTGATCAAATGCCTCTGCACAAGGAAGATGACATGAGCAAAAAATAATCCCCAGCTCCAAATGGCTCCAGCCACACCTCTGTGAAGAATTAAACACAGTGGAGGGAGTCCAGTCAAGGGCCACAGAGATGACTAAGGAACTGGATCATCTGACATTTGAGGAGAAGGTGAGAGAAGTGTGATTATCCAACATGGACAGAAGGGTCAGAGTGAAATTTATCAATAAACTCAAGACATTTTAAAAAGTACTTTGATCACTATCACTGGTATTTTAATATCTTAGTACAGGTTTCCTAACTAACCAAGAGAAATGAGCACCTTTCCCACTTCACCCTGCCCCACATGTAATGCTCCTGCGACCTGGAAAGCTGCCACTGCACAAAAAAATTAATTACAAAAAGGCCTTGGAAACAGGGCTTACACAACACGTCAAGCTAAAACAAATGTGAGTAGGGAAAAACTGCAGATGAAAATTCTGCCTTACAGTCCAGAAACTTCATGCCCTATTTCTGTGTATCTCAATATATACCCTAAGCATGTTCAACAAATTAGGTCTCAGAAAGGATGTTCAAGCTCAAAGCCAGTATTTGAGCATGGAAGCATTTGTGCCACCCTCTTAAGCAGATATTAAATGCCAGCAGAAACAATACATTTCTGTGAATTCCAAAACGCCTGTGGTGAGAGTGAGTAAGCTTGGTAACTCCAGCTAACTTGCTGTAAGACAATGATCATAAGGAATAATTATATTTTTTGCTGAAACATTGTTCAAAATCCATCCTGAGTTACAAATGACCCATTTTTTAACCGGAATGTGTAATTTCCTCTAAACTGAAATCAATTCCTATTTACAACAGCATTACAGAGAAATACTTGTACAAATACAAGTATTTGGTGGGCTGTGCACAATGGATGTCAAAATTACCTGTTAAAATTCGATGCAATGGCAAAGTGATGTATGTTAAGTGTGCATAGAGTAGAAAGTTTTCATCAGTTCTGTTCAGCTTGAGCCACGAGCCCACCAGCGAGCGTCCTGTTCCCGACAGGGAGCGCGAGCGCAGATTGGTCGCGTTGTGCAGATCTGCAAAGGCAGGGAGAGACAGCAAGCCTCAGGGGATTGTACTTCACTGGAACACTAGTGAAACTCAAAAAAGAGAGGAAAGCCTCCCATTTGTTGCTTAGAGACAAATCACATGCAGGACACTATCATAACTGCTTTTTAAAAACCAGGCAGACCTTGCCTAGCAGAGTTCACCATTTACACTGAAGCTGAAAACAACAGACAGGAGAGGGCTGGTGTTACCACACTGCACCAGCAGAACACTGACTCAGCCTTCCCTCATACACAAAATCATAGAATAACCCTAAAATTAAGTACTTACTCATGCAGAAATTCACCTGGGTAACAAAAAGGAAATTGTTTCTTTTGAAGAAAATTGCTATCTAGCAGACATGGGGAGATTCAACACTAATATTTCAGTTTCCTGCACACCCTGAGCCATACCTAGGGCCTTTCAGCTAAGCCATTGCTCTCAGAATTAGTTTAGATGTCCCCAGGCAATTTTTAAAACAAAAAGATACTGAGTCCCCTGTAGGCCAGAGTTTTTCCATAGATGCAGGTCTCTCACACAGCCAACATACTGCATTTTTGGAGTGTTTGCAAATCTTTGCTCTATCTCCTTGTAAAATTCAGTCCCACAGGGCTAAAATCAGATAGTCAATAGATTGAATCTGAACCAGAGTGATCCAAGCTCTGGGACTGGAAGCAGATTGTGATCCAAAGAGGAAAATATGTGGTGGCAGCTGCTCTAGAAAGATGCGTAGCAATGTGGGAGGGGAAAAAACTGTGAAAATCTTTCTCCTCCTTCCCTATACATGTGTATAGCCAAGCTGTCTATTACCTCTTCCCATGC